>NC_056751.1:566476122-566698622 GCF_019279795.1 Protopterus annectens
CTTGTATCCAGATATCTACAGGACTGGACATCGTATCTTCATACCCATTCTAATGTTTACACAGGTTACTTATCCCATTAGGGATATCCCAAAAATTTAGCAAGACCAAAACAAGACCAATAACGAACATTCTTCTGGCATTACAAAAATGTGCTGGGAGTTTTACATGCAAGAGATACATAGTTTGCAATCCTGAGACTGCCTAGGGTGACACTACCTACTACATATCCGTAGTGGTCACTATGTGTAGATGTGGCTGCATCAAACTAGTAGGCCAGGTATGGCTGGATTTGGTGGACGTTCAGGTATGGGGGCGGGTTGTGTGCTGTGGAGGGGATGCTGGGTAGTCCATTATGCATCCAGGTGTGTTGCATTTGATATGGCCAGTTCCATCAGGAACAATCTGTGGGTATGTGCCGGTGACATGTCTGTACATTTGTATCGCACATTTTAATATTCATATGTTTGTGGGATTATATTCTACAGTATGGCCTGTCTGGTTGTATTGCAGATGTGTATACATGTTTTTGTGTTTCTCTCTGCTTCACCCGCTGCTCCCTCATACACCTCGGGTTCACCTATTCTGCATACGACAGTGTCACCTTGGAGGATTATACCATTAACCATCCCCCCCACACACACACATATTCCTGACACTCCATCCATCACTGCTTTGGTTGATGGCCCATGACATGGTCAAGGTAACACATTGCATACCCTACATATGTCAGGTACCTGTATGGTTGTGTGGACTACCCTCCCATGTTTGGCTTTCCACATGCTATACCTCACGCACATAGGTACACGCCCATACTTAACTTTCATGACATGGTTGGTATACCCGGGTAATACCCGTTCAACTGTGACACATCCTGACAAGTTCGGCTTGGACCGCTGATGTGTGGATTTTGGCTGACTGTTCTAATCATTGGTAGGATGCCACCTTTTCCTATGTCCAGGATGGGATATATTCCGGACACATATCCGATTGTACTGGACAACATGTACCCACAGTCAACGCTACGGATAATACTGTTCCTTTCAGCCTACATGTTGCCTTATTGTTGTAGCAGTTTATATGCTCCTTCTGTTTTGATTACATGCTTATTCTATTTCCTGTCACATTTGGTATGTGAAATATGGACATACATATTGTATGTGACTATTACATGCGTTGTGGGATATAATTCGGTCATACGGTCGCTAGATATTTACATTTATCATGTTTTTTGTTATGGACACTTATGCCCAGCTGTGTACCCTCCCTCACAATATGGGTCAGCTGGTGACCCTGACCATTGGGCTGGACGTACCTATTGGCGGCAAGCTAAAATATGATGCATTTCACTTCCACTTGGTATAACTATCTACACTGCGTTGGACTACGGGCACACGGTTTTCAATGTCATTTGTTCGCGGGATAGGGACCCGTTATTCCCTACCGTGCATTTGTGTTTGCTTCTTCATTTTGTGTTTGCAGGAACTGTCTTGCATGCTTTGCATACTTTTCAGCATCCACGGACACTGACAGATGTGATTATTATTGCTTGCAAATTGTTATATGCAAGCATTTTAGGTTGCACGTCGACAGCTGACATTTCCACACCTCCGTGCGGCACTTCGACACACCCTATGCACTAGCGCTCCTTTCCTATGCACGTGGCTGTGGTGGCAGTGCACCTTCATTAATATGCATTTGGCGCTACTGTGCCATCTTCACGCCGCACGGTCGGCGCAAGCCTAACGCCGGCCTTGGGCCGAGCTTCATGAATCCCAGGGCATGCTTTTTCTCCCAGTTTGTTACTTAACTCTTGGTTACATTGTAATATTAACCAGTTGTGAGTCAAAATATCCTTGACTTTACCGTCAAAAGTTCCAAACTGTGTAACCATAGTGTTGGTGTATTCTTGCTTTTTATTATTGTTGGGTCACCCACCCTATTTGTGGTTGTATCTTGACCTAAAAGTGGAACAAACTTGTTTCCCCATCCCTCAGAATTTCATCAGCCAAATCGTAAACCATATTTGGGGGGGGGGGTTACCCTCTGGCCAGAAACATAGAACTCAAATTTCCTAGTTCTAATTTAAAATCTGTAATAGTGGAGCACATTCTGGCACTTAAAATCATCTGGCCTCTAACTAGGTTTCTTTTGATGTAATATGGGTGGTTACTTTCAAATGCCAAAAACTGTTTGAATATGTGGACTTGTGAAAAACCCTGGATGTAAATCCTTGTGTTTCATAGTTCTTTTTAATGGTGACATCCAGGTTGTTAATTTCTGTAGCATGGAAATTGTAAGTGAACTTAAAATATTCACAAATGCTGTTTATGTATTCACAAAAAATTTTTACCATTTTTTCTTCCCTTTTACATAAAACAAAAATATCATCCGGGAAACGCAAGTAAACAAACCACCCTTCTTCAAAACCTGAGTTGAAAATGTATCTCCTTTCCCATGCTGCTACCACTAAGTTGGAATACATTGGGGCACAACTTGACCTCATGGCAACACATCTTAGCTGACTGAAAAATTCACTTTCAAAACTAAAGTAGTGCTGTAAAATAGTCTCCATAGCATCAATAATAAAATTGAAAAGAGGTCACCTCAATGTAGTATATTCTAATAAAGCCTCTGAAAATATTTCCAATCCTATTTCATGTAATATGGAGTTAAACAAGTTTACCACATCTGTGGTAGAAAATCCTTTAGATTCTAGGAAATATTCTTGTTTCTTCCAAGGAAGTCCCATGAATTTGTTAACCCGTTTAATAGGAATTGATGTATGTTTCAATAAACAGTCAATAAAGAACCCCATTGAGTAAGTAGAACTGTTTTGTGCTGCTATAATGTGACAGTATGTGGGAGAAAAGCATTTGTATGCACTTTCAGAATTCCAAAGGCAGTGGTGATGTATGGGTGGTCATTAAACAAAAATCTAAAAGTGTGTTCAATAATCACACCCTGAAATAAACTGTCTTCCAGAAATAGTATTAGTTTTTTTATGGGCTATGTCTATTTCACCTCTGGAAACTATTACATAGTGATCTGTGTCATAGAGTGTGTTTGCTATATCATTCACATAGTCTTCTTTTTCTACCAAAATCACCCCACCCCCTTTATCAGGTCTCATCACCCCTGTATCGATCTGAGTCGCTTAGTTTTTTCAGTTCTAAGGCTTCCTCTCCTGTGAAGTTAAAAATTTTAGTTTTATGCAAATAATAAGCTTGATAGATTTTCTTTGTACATATTCTTTCGAAATTCACTAAAGTAGGATGTATAGGTGGGTTGTATAAGCTCTTTCTCTTGACTCTATTACCTACTGGGGTTCTTTCTGCCCCTTGTTTAAACTGCAGTTGAAAATTCAGCTTCCTAATATAAATTTTAAGTTCTGTGAGTACATCAACTATATCTACTTTACTCCCAAGTACAAACTTAAACCCTTTCCTAAAAAGAGAGAAATGTACTTCAGTGATTTCCATGTCTGTGTAATTATAAACATGCAACCCTTGCGAACAAAGTAATTTCCCCTTAAATGGTGAAACACAAGGTTGTATCTGTGTACTTAAATTCAGTACCTGTTCCCTTTTTGTTTTTCCAAAACTGTCTTTGCCCTTTGGGCCCTTGTCCCCTTGGTGTCTGCAGTTGCCCTAAAAAATATTGTTGTTTTGGTTTCTGTTCCTATTCAGAATTCTTTCTGACCTCCTCGAAAGAGGGAAATCTTGCTCAAAAACTTCATCTGCCTCACCTTCATATAACTGTTTCATAGTTGTTAGACTCATTTCTCTCATCATATTGGCCTATCCTAACTTCGGGTCTATATTAGATCAGTGAACGCTTAAAAAAGCGAACACTGATTGATCGACCTTATTTAAGCAAATGTTCAAAATATCGAAGCAAGAGAAACCAGAATGTTTTCCTAGGGAAAGAATTTGGTTGTCCATTTCTGTTGCTTTGGTATTTTCAGTGCTGTGGTGGAAAGTTACGGGTTGGATTCAGGTAAGTGTGCGATTAATGGATGTCAGTGTTAGGGTGGGTTAGGTGAGTTAGGGTTAGGGCGCAGGTTAGGTATGTGTGCAATTTTGTGGACGTGAGGGTTAGGGTTGGTTTAGATGAGTTAGAGTTAGGGAGTGGGTGAGATGAGTGTGCGATAGTGACAAACCTTAGGGTTAGGGTTTGGGTTAAGGTAAGTGGATAGTTAGTGGTGTGTGCATAGTTTAGTGTAGGGTTAGGTGTCAGATTTTAGGTGTATGTATGTGGATTTCTGTTTGTTTGGTGTGCTTGTGTTGTGTGTATGTGTTTTGGATCAGCGATTTTTTTTCCCTAGGAAAAAAATCGCTGATCTGACAGTTCGAGATTGTAAGCTTTCACTTACATAAGGTCGATCAATCAGCGTTCGCTTTTTTAAGCATTCGCTCATCTAATATAGACCCCTTAACTTCTGCATCTTGCCTGTTCTGGTTAAAAGGGGGGGGGTTCATAATAACTTTTGGAAGTGGGTATGCCTCCTTGTGCTGATAGTCAAGTTCATCCCTCCTTAGTTTCCTTTGTTTCCTCAACACATTTTCTTTAACTTCTTCAGTTCTGTTAAAAATATTATCATATTTCACTTCAAAATTCATAAAACAATCATCCTCCACAATATTTTGGTTTTACACATTAATTTCAACCATTAACTTTTGAATTTTACTTCTGTCAATTTTAATAATGAAATGCAACAGCTCTGAACCATGTTGGTCAAACATGGCTAAAAGTTCTTTAAGTTCTTCCTGCCCTGCTTTAATGCCATTTGGAAACTTATACATATGCAGTCCTTTGGGTACTCTTTGGACCCGAATACATTCTGCCAAATAGGCATTGTCAATTTGTAGACTACATACCTTGTTCATTTTAAGTTCAAATGTATGCAAACGTGTGTTAATACCCATTGGTCTGCTAACAGTTTCCTCTCTGTTAAAATTCAAGTCTCTATTAATCCATTGTTCAAACAGCATGGTTCTGTTAGAATTAGTTTGCTTGTTAAAGTTCCCCTGGCCACATGGAACACTGTTGGTTTGTGTTGAAAAAGTAGGTCTCAGACTGACTACAGCAGCTTTTCCTGTTGACCTTAATTCACTGGAAGTCGTCATCTGGTGCATGGGTTCATCTGCAGCAAGGTCTCTTGGGAACTGTAGTTTATCCAGAGTGGATTGCATCTGCTGGTATTGTGATGCCATTAGTTTTATGAGATGAGTTAAATTACCGTCATCATTCACTGATGAAAACTGTAGCAATTCCTGCACTGGTGAAACTGGTGTAAAATCATTCAAAGCAATACTGCTGTTGGTATCCATGACAATGGTATCAATTAACCATTGTGTCACGCCACAATAAAGGCAACTTTGGTCTCCAAACACGCTCCAAAACACCAAATACACAGAAAAAAGCGTTCTTCAAGGAGAAACAAAAACTGTATAAACCAACACACCTCATGAAACCAGATGTGATACCAAAAGAAGAGTCCAAAAAGTCAAATTCTTCTGTTTATTCACAGCCACAAAATAAGTCAAGCGCTTTCGTCCGCCACACTGCAGGACTTTATCAAAACAGTTAACATACAGTCACAAAGTGCTTTTATCCTTGAATTAATTAACTGCAAATAAGTACTCTTAAGTAATTTAATTCTCCAATAAAAGTTTTCATGAACTTTTAAAATATTCAAGCAGTCATTCTAAAATCACAATATATTAGTTGTTACCATTTTAAATTAATAAAATTGTTATTAATGAATATTAAATACTTATTAATATGAATGCAAAACAAACATATTTTGTTCAAAAACTTTCTATAAAAAAGTTCACAGTACATAGTTTAGTCGCTCTTTCTTTAAGCATAGGTACAATGGAAACATGGTCATTCAGACCTGGAGGCTGGGTTGCATTTAACAAAATCTGCCATCTATACTCACTATATATGTTATTAAGTATTAATTCAAGGATAAAAGCACTTTGTGACTGGATGTTAACTATTTTGATAAAGTCCACCAACAACCCATCCACAGAGGTACAACTAGTTGTGGTTTATGCAAGAATTGTCCCTACATTTACACAGGTAAGGAATTAATGGTAGGTGACCCCCAGAGAAAGATTTACTTGAAAAAAGAGAACTGTGATAGCAGTGGGTTAGTATATATAGTTATTTGTCAAGACTATTACATGTTCTACATGGGGAAAACAGAGAGATCCCTATGTAAAAGAATATATGAACATTTATATACTAATGAGACAAACAATACTAACAATGCGTTATACAAGATTCTCTTGTGGGGTTAGGCAAGGATTTTGTTTTGGTACCTTAGAAATTATTAAGAAAGATATTAGAGGGGGGACTGGTATAATAACATATATAGACGTGAGTATAGATGGCAGATTTTGTTAAATGCCACCCACCCTCCAGGTCTGAATGACCATGTTTCAATTGTACCTATACTTAAAGAAAGAGCGACTAAACTATGAACTCTGAAAGTTTTTATAGAAAGTTTTTGAACAACATAAGTTTGTTTTGTATTCATATTAATAATTATTTAATATTCATTAATAACAAATTATATTCATTTAAAATGGTAACAACTAATATATAGTGGTTTTAGAATAACTACTTGAATGTTTTAACGATCGTCAATTAAAAATCAGGCTGTATACAAACCTTTTTGAAGTGTAAACTAACATAAATGTATTAAATTGCATTTCAACAGCTGATAAATGAAAACGGACCCTTTCCAAATAATTTCAATTTTGTATACATTCAAATGCTGAATAGCATAACCTGAAGGACAATAAACTAAACCACGAACTATGTTCTTATTGGACTTGAAGGGTGTTTACATTCTGTTATCTATTGTAAGACAACCACTTGAGCACACATTTGATAGACAAATTGTCATTAATTCCTGGTGAGGAGAAAACTCTAGTTCAGTTCGCCACATTAATTCGTCAATTTCCAATCTAATTTGCCAAGGGCCCCCTCTTGTGTCTGGGGTTCTCTGTTGCACTATAACAAAGCTGAAAGTGTGCCCTATGTATTCTGAAATGTGCTTAGCTAAGGCATTATTTTCATCATGTCTGCTAACAGCATACATATGCCTGATTTTTAATTGACGATCGTTTTTAACATATTTAATGTTATAATATGTAAAATAAGCAATCTTTATGCTTGAGTTCTGCTTCTTGCATTTGTTTCAAGTAACATCAAATAACACCTGACATCATCTAATTGTAATATTGCTTTAAGGTTACCACGGTAACATTTAACTAAGTAATGCACTTGTTTTTGATTGGTACTACTATTTTATAATAATATATAAACTCTTGACATTAGATATTCCGCTGTTTGTCTGATGAAGGCTGGACATTGGTTCCTGCTCTTGTGGTCTCTTTTATGTAGGAATTATTAAATCCTTTTATATATTTTTAAGCTGTCTCCATTTGGTGAGACTACAATAGCACATTAGAGACATGAAAATAAAAATGTTGATAACCCAGTGGCTTTGCACTTTAATTTGGTTCATGAAGGGGAGTTTATCTATTTAAAAGCATGTATTTTTTAACATGTCCTTGTTAGGGACACTGTATTATTAAAGAACACATTACGCTATAAAAAATATATATATTTATTCTTAAGTTTAATGCATTATCACCTAATGGTTTGAATAAGGAATATAACTGGAAAGCTCTTTTGTAATTGATGAGTTTTAATTGGTTAATTGTTCAATTATCTTAAATGAGTGTAGTATATATGGCAGTGCTTTTTGCATTATGTGTTACCTCCTAGAAGGCTGTATTTGCTGAGGTGATAGAGTTTCTGTTCATTGTATTAAATACTTTATTTTATCAACATGTGCAGTGTATTTTTCACTGGCCAGTGTTATTTTTTTTTTTTGTTATCCACTACTTGTAGATGGCCTGACCAAGTTATCATAATGTAGTCTGCATGGAGGAGAAGGATTATTTCAGCCTCTAAATAGCTGGTAGCTTCCTTCTGTGATGGTACTGAACATACTGGAAGTGGAATGGCAGTGGCACTTAGTAGCTAAATATTACAGATTGGAAAATGTATTTTTTACATTGAGGAGCTAAAGATTATAAATTGGAATTTTTTTTAAATGCTAAGGAAATGGTTTACCTGAAATTGGCAATGCAAAAAACAGTGACAAATAAGAAAAAGTCAGAGGTTAATGTATAATATCTAAACTTTGGCAGTAGAACTGCTACAGAAAGTGATAGTCCATCAGTGATCAGTTTGTAAGGAGACAAAGGAGGTAGAACTGAATTATACATATACCTTACATTCCTTAACCTACTTAAAAGTGGTTTAAGTAAACTGAGTCAACAAGGCCATAGCAGTCAATGCTCAATGAAAAAGATACCTTATTGTATAGCACGTATTAGAAAACTTAAGGGTGAGTACCCATTGGGATGGCATACATTAGCTGTGACAGTACCGCAAAACAGTTGTGCAGCAGCTGACTCGGTACCTTAACAATATGCTTGATCTTTTAAAAAGGCTGGAACCCATAGAGTAAAATACTTACAATACAGCAAGCATTATCAAGAAGTGCTGCAATGTGCATGCAAGTTCACATAACACAGTGCATTCTGAAGAACTCACACTGGTCATTTTCTCAGAATTGTGCATATTATGCATAATGGTCTATCATACCAGGGAACGGCTATCCGTTAAGTATTGAATGAGTGGTTTATCTGTAGAATGGAGTCATATTTTTCATTTTATAAAGAGCTGTGGCGATCCCTAATGGGAACAGCCAAAAGAAAAAGAAGAAAGAGTGTAAGATACTTTATCCTGAAGTGACTAGATACACTGAACAAATTATTCTGTTACACAAAATAAAATTGTAAATCAAAGATTTTATGTTATATTTGTTGCTCTGTGTAAGCTCATCAAATTATTCTGCATAGAAAACAATAAGCACGCTGTAGAATTCAGCACTACCTGTCAGCTAAAGTGATTAGCCAATAAAAATGAAACTCATTGCATATATTTGTTTCATTACCCCTTGCATTCTGATAGCTTTCATCAGCCATATATTCATTAATGCTAAACCAATAGGGTATTATATTCATATAGTCCTACCTTATCCGTGTGCCAGCATTATACATCAGACTTTAGTAATTAACAGTCTAATGTACAAGTCCTTAAAGTGTGATTTCCATTATGTCTGTTGCAACACAGATACAAGAAATCTGGAGCATTTTCCTTTACTGTGAGATAAAGTAATATCAGACTTAACATGTTTAAGTAGCAAAGGCAAATGTTGTAGTTAAACATTTTGCTAGTTTTTACAAATGTCTTTTTTGTGCACTCATTCATGAATGTCAGTTACATCAGTGTCACATTTTAGCCAGTCTATCCATTTGACTATTTCAGCAGGAAATTGCAATGTACACATTAAAGCAGAGAATATATCTCTCTTCTCATTATGAATATACAATCCATTTTATTTATTCATTTATTTTTTGTTACAATGAAAAAACTCTTAGCAAATACAGGTATCCTTTATTGTTGTAGTAATTAACATTATGAGTCTAGCATTGTATAGTTTGTAAAATGACAAAAAAGTCAGCAAATACAAGTGTTCTAGTCATTAGCACATGCCAACAATGTCATTTCCGTTATGTTGCTTCTGACCTTTGCAGTTTTCCCTGAATCAGATATTTTTCTCCCAATTAATAACATAATCAATTTTCAGTCTCTTCTTTTTTCTTCCCATAGACCTTGACTAGTTATTTACAAATTTCTGCCGCTCATTAATAGACTTGACTTTGATATTCATGACTATTAATATTCCTGCTTACTCTTCCTCAGGAGTGCAGAGCATTTTATGAAATACCATCCTTAACAGGGGATGTGGTCTCTGTCAACATTTTCATACAGTATAAATTCCTCTGGATGACAGGTATGTGGAGAGAAGCACTGTTACCTTAAAGCAAAAGCAGGAGGATCTCTAGTTCAGGTCTCATCTGGGGTACCTTCTGTGCAGAGTCTGTATGTCCTTCCTGTGCTCACATAGTTATACTCCGGGAGCGTCATTTCTTCCACATTGCAAAGGCATACTGGAGGTGAATTGGTGACTTCTAAATTGTCCACAGAAGTGGTGTGTGTGTGTGTGTGTGTGTGTGTGTGTGTGTGTGTGTGTGTGTGTGTGTGTGTGTGTGTGTGTGTGTGTGTGTGTGTGTGTCATATGGAAGAAAGACATGGCAATCGATTAACATCCCCCCTTGTCTAATAAACTGGGTGGATGGTAGTTACAGTTTACAGGTCACCATAGGAGTCAGATGAAAATTACAGGCATGGATGCATCAGTTTCTCAAGTGGAAGAGTTTCAACCTTCTCATCCTATGTCCAGTTACAAAAATAAAACTCAGCCTTCTGTTTTTTTTTTTTTAGGTAAACTGCAATTTTTAGTTCTACAGCTTAAAAGAAACTAGAGCTACTTTTCTGTTTCATTCCTTTTATCTCAGTCTTGAAAAACATATTTATCTCACATCCTATGGAAATAAATCTAATCACTTGCTCCTCAAATGTAATAAATTGGCCAGTTTATCACTATACATGTTATAAATATATAGTAGCTATTGTTATGAATAGTTTGTAATGTCATCTTCTTTACACTATAGTTATCTGCATTCATCTATGCAATTCCTACACATCATGTTATATTCTTCCAAAGTCCCTTCTTGGTATATTGGTATATATACAAATATATATATATATATATATATATATATATATATATATATATATATATATATATATATATATATATATATATATATATGTAATACTTGTTTTTTGTGTATATATAATGATCAGTTTTGTTAAGTATGAATGTGTTTTGATAAATACGAAGATGGTGGAGTTGCAGAAGTTCTAAGTTGTCACTTGATGAGATAAATTAATTTAAATTGGACCTTCTCTGTTGCATCTCCTATATTCAGTGGAGATCTAAATATTTCTGTGGTTTGCTGGGAAGCCTTTAATTTAACAGGACATGGATTGAGATAAATCAGCATTTTATTTGCCTTAACTGCAAGCAGAAAGTGAAACGTTTACTAGGCAAGGATGCTGTTCTGAGTAGTTTTGATATTTCTCTTCCTAGCATCATTTTTTGCATCCACAAGGAACATCAGACTAATTTTGATAACATAAAGGCATAATTGGAAGTTTTGTATTTATTTAAATTTCTCTGTTGAGTAGAACACTGATAAACGATAACCAATTTCAGGCTAAATATGTTATAAGCCTGGTGATAGATATAAAAGAACACAATCCTACAGCTAGGGTGCTTACTTAAAGAAGAAAGATTCCTTGTTTTGGTGATATGAGAAGAGCTATCCAAGAAGAGGAGAGAAGAAATACCTATAAATATAATACAGTGAGCAGCCATCAATAAAAAATAAAATAAGGTGCAAATAGAGTTACAGCAACTTTAGATCAGCAGCAAGGAAAGCAAGAAAAATTACAAGTTACACTTGGCATGTGTTTCAAATGATAATAAAAAAGTATTTTAGAAACATCTTAGAGGCTTAAGCGAGAGTGACAAATTCATTATTTTAATGGAATAATTATTGCTTGGGAATCCTTCCTGCCTGCTCAATAAGGACCCCTTGCTCTTATTTTCAGCCTGCTCATCTACAGCCCAAAGAAACCTACCTTCCTATTTCAAATTCCCAGTTACCAAAGGAAATAAGGAACTTTCAACCTCCATTCCTGCATTAAGACTTGGGAATCCTTCCAGCCTGCTCAATAAGGACCCCTCGCTCTTAGTTTCAGCCTGGTCATCTACAGCCCAAAGAAACCTACATCCTATTTCAAATTCCCAGTTACCAAAGGAAATAAGGAACTTTCAACTGCCATTCCTGCATTAAGAATTGGGAATACTTCCTGCCTGCTCAATAAGGACCCCTTGCTCTTAGTTTCAGCCTGCTCATCTACAGCCCAAAGAAACCTACTGTCCTATTTCAAATTCCCAGTTACCAAAGGAAATAAGGAACTTTCAACCTCCATTCCTGCATTAAGACTTGTTAATCCTTCCTGCCTGCTCAGTAAGGACCCTTTGCTCTTAGTTTCAGCCTGCTCATCTACAGCCCAAAGAAACCTGCCATCCTGTTTCAAATTCCCAGTTACCAAAGGAAATAAGGAACTTTCAATCTCCATTCCTGCATTAAGACTTGGGAATCCTTCCTGCCTGCTCAATAAGGACCCCTTGCTCTTAGTTTCAGCCTGCTCATCTACAGCCCAAAGAAACCTACCATCCTATTTCAAATTCCCAGTTACCAAAGGAAATAAGGAACTTTCAACCTCCATTCCTGCATTAAGACTTGGGAATCCTTCCTGCCTGCTTAATAAGGACCCCTTGCTCTTAGTTTCAGCCTGCTCATCTACAGCCCAAAGAAACCCACTATCCTATTTCAAATTCCCAGTTACCAAAGGAAATAAAGAAGGACTTTTTCCCTAGAACTACTGTTAAGCTGTACTGTTCTCAATATCATAGTTGTGTATGTAATCACACCATCGAGGCAGGTACCCAGCAGCCATACCCCTCTCTACCCAATAGGTAACTACTCTTCTCTCCTTAGGAACTATTACTTGAGCCATCTATTCTAGCTATCTCTATATCTTTGGGCTTTGCTGTACTATACCTTTTGCCCACTAGGTGGCATCCTAATCTAGGCTTGAGTGGTCATCCATTATCCCTACTCCCCTGTATTGAATTCCAGACTACCTTTCAATTACCTTGTTGTACTTGACTGCTCCTAAAATTGTCCCTCTCTACTAATCTACTGCCCTCTTATTCCTCTCTACTATCCCTTAGCAATCAAACAGCTGAGCTATCACACCCCACTCAACTGGAACTACCAAGGGCTCCTCAGGAGTCTGCTGCTCACTGATTGTCTCTGGAATTTCTTCTTTTACCTGCTCCAACCCGCTCCATTTGCCCTGCGGGCTCACTCCGCTCCCCTACCCTACCCACTATTTCCACCCACCCCCAGTATTCCTAAACTTATACATCCAAACTACACCCTCTCCCTCTCCAAACCAATCACAACAATCACCTTATTGATGTACTATACACACCTCTCTCTAACCACCCCTAGTATAACTCCTCCCTCAAAGGACACCTGTAAAGCTTATTAGTCATGATACAAACACTAACTTCCCTTGTCCAGTGAACGTTCCTAATCTTTGTTACACTCTTACCTTCTCTAACAGCAGCCTATCTGATAACCTCTTATGAACAGTCAAAATATTTACAGCTGAATTTCCCTAATAAGCAAACAAGTATTATACCTCTAACTAACTCCCCAGAACACATAAATATAACATCTCTACCTAGCTATTTACCTGCAAAATATCACAGACTAACCCATATCAAATACAACTATCTAAAACCCAGAAAACCTCTCCACCATTACTATAACCTCCACAATCCCTTAAACAAACTATTATACCTTTCCTTACTAGATGGAGACATCCATCCTAACCCAGGACCAGGCCATAAAGCAAGCATAGAACCACAAACTCATGTTCGCTCTTCCCCTAATATCCTAACTAAATCTCCCAACTCACTCTATATAGCCCACCTCAATATTCGCAGCATAAATAATAAAATTGCCCACCTCCATGCTCTCCTGGATGTTCATTCCTTTGACATACTTTGTTTACAGAAACATGGCTAAAACCCACTACGCAAGATGTTGAAATCATTCCACCTGGGTACAACATCTTGAGAAAAGAACGCAAAGCAAAAAAAAGAGGGAGAGTTGCTATTCTTTGTAAAGAAGGGCAACAAATATCAATACTAGATTTCAGTTCCTCTTCACAAAACAATGTAGAAATCATTAGCACTAAACTTCAGCTTAATCCTAGCTAATCCCTAAATATAAGGAGATGGAGAACATTGATATCTGTGCAGTAACTGAGACCTGGATCAAGGCTCCAGAGAGCACCCCTGCAATACCAGGCTACAATTCTTACCACACTTTTCGGCCACAAAACCAGGACCAAAACACTAAAGGTGGAGGAGTGTCCATATTCACCAAGGATATTCACACCTCCAGGCTCATTGCCTAACACAATGCATCTGAAATTCTCCAGGTGCAACTAACACTAGGTAAGACTGCATTCCAAATTGTAGCTTGCTACAGATCCCCATCCATGCCCCAAGATTCTCACTACACCTTTCTAAACATACTGGAAAATATTAAGATACAACCAAACACCCTAATACTGGGTGATTTCAACTACCCTGCCATTAATTGGGAAAACTACTCAGGTACCAACTCCTTTTCCCAACGTTCTTGGAATTCATAAATTCCAATGCCCTGGATCAACTAATCCATTGTCCCACCAGGGGCTCCAATATCCTAGACCTGGTCATTACCAACATGGGAGATAGATGCTCCAAACCAGTGGTCACCCCCTCATTGGTCAGGTCTGACCATAAGAAAATCACCCTTGACATCCACATCCCACCCCCACCCCCCAGTAAGGAAACCTCCTTGAAAAACTTCTCCAAAGCCAACTTCAAGCTACTGAAGTCAGAACTGACAAATGTCACAACACCCACGCAGATGGGATTTGGAAGTTCGACTGCAGAATCCTACACTAAGGCACTGTACGAGCACATCCACTCGTGCATGAATCATGCCATCCCAAACAGAACCAAGATGCTCTTCCCCAAAAAAGGAAGCCAATCTGGTGGTCCCTTGCTATAAAAAAACTATACAACAGAAGGAAGAAACTGTTGCAAAAAAGAGAAAAATCCCAGGATGCAAAAAACTCCTTCACCAGCCTCAGTAAGAAGTTGAGATCCCTCATAAAATCCTCAAAAGCTAGTTACAAAAATAAAATTGCCAAAGATTCCAAAGACAACCACAAGGCATTCTATAGTTATGTCAAGAATCTAAATGGCAATGCTCAGTTCTGCTCTGAGTTACAACAGAATGGCATTAAATATACTGATCCCAAGGATATTGCCAATATCCTGGCAGATCGATTTAGTGCCAACTTCACCCCACACTCACCCCCTAAAGGGCCCATCTCAATACCAAAAGATTGCCAAATTCCGATAATCACGGCCACACAAGTAGAAACTGCACTCTCCAAAGCTAAGAATACAGCATCCATGGGACCAGATGACATCCCAGGCTGTGTACTACATGAACTACAAAATGAACTGGAACCTCACCTAAGTGTGATGTTTAATCATAGCCTCACCTCAGGCTTCGTGCCCACTGAGTGGCGCTCAGCTACAGTTATCCCTCTCCACAAGGGAGGATCCACCTTGGATCCCAGGAACTACTGTCCCATCAGTCTAACAAGCCTGATTTGCAAGGGCATGGAACGCATTATCATGGAACTTATAAACAAAGACATTGGCAACCTTCAAACACTAGACCCCACCCAGTTTGGGTTTGTGAAGGGCCGATCTTGTCTCCTGAATCTGATTGACTTCTTCAAATCAGTCTCCAGAGCTGTGGATGAGGGTAAGGCAGTCCACACAGCCTATCTGGACCTCGCCAAGGCCTTTGACACCATCCCCCACTCTGGAATCATAGATAAACTTACTAAGCTGGGCATAAATCCCTACATCACTTGATGGGTTGCTAACTGGCTTACTGACAGAACCCAGACAGTAAAAGTAGCTGACTCCAAATCCAGCTCCAGACAAGTGACAAGTGGAGTACCTCAGGGTTCAGTCCTGGGACCATTCTTGTTTGGCATCTACTTCTCTGAAGTACAGGCCAACACTAAGGGACTCTGGCTAACAAAGTTTTCAGATGACTGCAAACTGGGAGCCATTATTGAATCCCCAAATGATGTGGATATTCTACAAATGGCCTTACAGAAACAGCTGCTTGGTGCCAGAGCCATGGGCTCAAGCTTAATGCCAAGAAATGTATAGTTATCCCCTTTGGAAAAAAAAACATGTACCCGTGAATTACCACATATGTGGCAGGACACTAAACATCAAAAGGGTGATGAGAGACTTAGGGACACAGGTGGACAGTGGTCTCACTTTCGATAACCACATTGCCACAACAGTCAGGAAATCCTTCTATGTGGCACACCTCATCACTAAGGGCTTTTCATCCAGAAAAAAGGAGGTCATTGTCCCACTGTACTCATCCCTCATTAGACCCATTATAGAGTATAATGCCCCGTTTGGTATGTACCTCACAAGACATCTGCAACAGCTTGAAAGGCCAGGTTTTAATATTTATTCATTGTTCATAATACAATTTTAACATATGACATGGTATTATAGTACTCCGTTTTTTTCTTTATCCATTTGTCAGATACACTTTTTGTATTTTATTATTTTGTTAATTGATGACAAGTGTTTATTGGTTCATTTTTAATGGGATGGGGTATTAAAGGATTTTAGATCATGATATGGGGTTATCTGATTAAGTCTTGGTAGACAAAAACACATTGTGTATTGTTAGCATTCATATTAAACACTTTTTCTGTGTTTGGTGACTCTGGTTTTTCCAAAAACTCCTTGTGCTTGGTCCCTCACATACTAACCTACAGTCACTTACATTGTACATCTTGTAAATATCGATGTTTTCCAACTTCCCCTTCACAGAATTTTATTTTCAGCTTAAATCCTGCATTTTTCCACAAAGCCTCCCATTCGTCCATCTTCCAATACTGACACACTAACTACAAACTAACTGTAACTCTTGCTTAACAGCCTCCTTTTCCATATTCTGCCAGTACCAGCTCTTCCTATCCCTGTCTGTCTCCCTTTCCAACTTATCCCACTTTCTCACATTACATGCACACATCTCTCACTCCCAATTAGCATCCACTCTGTAATGCTCAAAGTGTGGCTGATCTGAGCTCCCAACAGCTAAGCCCCTCCTGCATTCTTCTCCTCTCAGTGCATGGCCTCTTTCCCCTCAAAATAAACCTGTCACATGGATCTTCTATTTATATACTATTAAACATTTGTGTACTACTAAGAAATACTTTATCAGATACAAATACTATATATATATATATATATATATATATATATATATATATATATATATATATTAATTATTTTTTTAACTTTTTGTCCTTTTCCTTGCACCCAGTTTCATCCTAGCCACCTGAATCATTCATTCCTTTATCTCCTAGGGCAATAGTCAGCCAAGATGGGCCACCATCTATGCAGGCATCAGAGGTCATTCTGGGTCTTTTTCTTTTTCATCCTGTGTTCCCATGCACACAAGACTATACAAGCAGAGGTGAGATGAACAATGGTTTGTTTGTGCTAGATGCTGCCTCACTTTCGCAAGGAACATCGCCAACAGGCAAACTCAGCTACCATCCTCAGAGCACAGGATGTGGTTTCCCTGATCTCCACTGGAGAAATATAACCACCCCATGTGCTGTCTGGGCATGAGCCATCCCTTCTTCCTCCAGAGAGAGGTGAGTGACTAAGTTTGCAGATTATTGCAAGCTGGGGGTTATCATCAACTCCCCTGCAGACACTAGCATTCTTTATGAAGGTCTATCTCTGACTAACAAATTGTGCCAAAGCCACGGTCTTAAACTCAGTGCTAAAAAATGCATAATTGTACCCTTTGGGATATTTACCATCCTGGCTAATTACTATGTTGATAATACACCCCTAAGAGTTAACCCAGTGGTCGTGAATCTGAGTACGGCTCTACTTGAAAACACCGACATGCACAACACCGATGACGAGAACACCGAGACAGGAAGATCAACAACTGATATGACTGACAGTGTAAAAGCCCGACACTGAGAACACCGACATGTTAAGGTAAGTGTGCGATAGTGACAGACTTTAAGGTTAGGGGCGGGTTAAGTGAGTTAGGGTTAGGGTGCAGGTAAGGTAAGTGTGCGATAGTGACAGACTTTAGGGTTAGGGGCAGGTTAAGTGAGTTAGGGTTAGGGCGCGGGTTAGGTGAATGTGCGATAGTGACGGACCATAGCGTTAGGGTTTGGGTTAAGGTTAGTGCATAGATAGTTGTGTATGTAAGGTTTAGTATAGGTTTGTAAGTTTTTTGTTGTGCTTGTGTTGTGTGTGTGTTTTTCGGAAAAGGTATTTGTTTCGTTTTGTTGATTGTCGGGATTGTGGTTTGTCGGGCATGTGAAGTTTTGTGCTTTTGAACTGTCAGTCATCTCAGTTGTCGATCTACCGGTCTCGGTGTTCTCGTCGTCGGTGTTTTGCGTGCCGGTGTTTTAAAGTAGACCCCTGAGTACACATGTAGACACTAGTCTTACCTTCAACCACCACATGACCACAGTGGTGAGGAAATCCTCTTATGTTGAGCAACTTATAAGTAAGGGAATGACATCTAAGTCCAAAGTGGTCATTATCCCACTGTACTCTGCCCTTATCAGACTAATCATAGAGTACAAGACTCTCTTTGGTATGTATCTGACCAGGGCTTTTGCAGTAACTAGAGCAACCTCAAAGGTTCCTTGCAAAAAGAATACAAGGCATAATAAACCTGCCTTATGCCGAGCACCTTAAAGCCCTTCCCCTCTAATCAGTCACCTACAGATTGCTGAGGGGTGATCTATGCCTGGCTTACAAAACATCACAACCCCCACACTTATGAATCTCGTACATAACTGTAAGTCAAAGAATACAAAAATACAAGGTCTAGGGACCTGAATTTTGTCTGTGACTTAAACAGAACATGCTGGAAAGACAGACATGTGTCCCAGAGACTGTACTATCCATGTGAAGCTGAGTTTGTCTATAACCCAGTTTAAGTACAATCTAGGCAAGTGGATGGGGAATAAGAAATTTACACTGGGCCTACTACCTATGTCCCTTATGGCAAAGGTATCCTATAAATGCCTGGCCCTCAATGTCCTATTTGGATACAGGACATCATTATCTTCCAGGACAACTTGCCTAGGCTTAGAAAGGCCCTGGGTCATTATCCTAGTAACAGTGCATGAATCTATGAATCTGTGAGTTGGACAAGCCTCTTCTCTTCCAATGACAGTAACTCTAAATTAATGGCAGTCAGTCATGTATTTCACATTCAGGGCTTCATCCATTTGTGGCATAGAGCTAGGCTATTACGAAGAGAATGTTAACATCCTCATAATAACCACTTCTGTGTTTCCCATCAAGACAAAACCCTTATCCATCCATCTGCTCAACAACGTTTCAAGCTTTTCCAGTAAATTCTTCCAATGTATCAGTAACAGCTCTTGAACGTCAGTTAATACATTTAGTCATGCATTCTTAGTTTCATTATCTGGTACTGGAAACACTAACTCCTTTTCTTAAGGCTCCCCTTTCATATAGGCAAAATAACTAATTCCTTTGTGTGATGTTTCATATCAGGCATAAACACAAATTCTTCAAAGATTTCCAGAACTTCCAGCAGAACAACTCTATCTTTCCTAATCAACATCATGCGATTATCTGGAGAAAGATTAATTGAACTTCTTCCTTCCTCTTAATCTTCACTACCAATCACATCCATACTCAGCTGGCTTCTGAAGAAATCACAAACAAATCAAAGTTTAGAGTTTAATAATCCAAGTATTTTTGTCTTCAGTATCATTGTTGTCCCATCCCTTTAATCTTGAGGTGCAGGGCACTGATTTCATCCATTAGGTAAAGGATACAAAGTAAGGAGAGTGCAATGATGATTAAAGCTACAGCTGGCAGAATGGTTCAAATAATTTAAAATTCTTGGGACTCAAGGAGAATGTTATATGTTATCTTTTTGAGACTGTAACTTTGATAAGCCATAAGACTAGGCTGCTAATTAGACATATGATTATTAGGACATGGCTGTGAAAAGACAGACGGTACTCGATAATCAGGGAGATTATCTTGTGAATCTAATCGTGAGGGGTGGGCCATAACTAGATATGGTGGGGTTTAAGCTTTCACTTTGCCATGACAAGGCTGAAAACCTTTACACCAGTGACAATAACAATAATTAGTGTGGCTGAAATAAGGTATGTTTATGTGCTCATCTGTTCTGACTGCGAATATGTGATGGACTCAGATAACGAAACACAGTAGACAAATTGATATTACTGCCCAAACTATTCCCACATAACCAACATTTTTTTCTGAGTATTAGTCTACAATGTGAGAAGTTATTTCATATACAAGTAGAATTAAAATACAGACTTCTGGATGGGTCTATATTAGATCATCGAAGTGTTAGTATTTCGAATGGTCTAATATCGACCCAAAAATAGCGAACGCTGAAAATAGCGAAGCTGCAGATAACCAAATTTTTTCCTAGGGAAAGAATTTGGTTGTCTGTTTCTGTGGCTTTGCTATTTTCAGCACTGTGGTGGAAAGTTACGGGTTGGGTTCAGGTAAGTGTGCGATTGTGTGGATGTTAGGGTTAGGGTGGGGTATGTGAGTTAGGGTTAGGGCATGGGTTAGGTGAGTGTGCGATAGTGATAAACTTTAGGGTTAGGGTGGGGTATGTGAGTTAGGGTTAGGGCGCAGGTGAGGTGAGTGTGTGATAGTGATAGACTTTAGGGTTAGGGCGGGGTATGTGAGTTAAAGTTAGGGCTCGGGTGAGGTGAGTGTGTGATAGTGACAGACCTTAGGGTAAGGGTTTGGGTTAAGGATAGTGGATAGGTAGTACTGTATGTACAGTTTAGTGTAGGGTTAGATGTAGGATTTTAAGTGTATGTGTGTGGATTGCTGTTTTTTTGGTGTGCTTGTGTTGTGTGTGTGTTTCTCAGAACAAAAAGAGTCACTGTTCTGAGTTTTCAATGTTTTTAGATTTCATGGTTAGAAGTTCGAGGTTGTTGTATTCGATGATGTGCTGTTTCATTGAACTGATATAGACCCTTTCTGGATCACCAATATATCAAAATATGTGCTGACAGAATGTCATCCTGGCCCCTGCTGAGTCATTATAAAATACTATTTAGGTTTCTGTTGGTTAGGAGTATGGTAATGCAGGTGGCTAGGACTTGAAAAGAAAGAAGGAGGAGGACTGTAGTGATTACTACTGACCAGATAAAGAGAGGAGTTCAGTATTTTGACACACCTGGGATGTGCATGACTGTAGCAAGTACATAGGGCCTGTTGCTTCAGAGTTCCTGTAAGATAAGTAATTTTGGCATAAATCCTGATAAGGGAGGGTAGGTAAGCCCTTGACCAAGAGAAGCAGGGTAACTGTAAGGGCTGTAAAAAAGGGGGTTATGGTCCAGGTGGTTGAGAAGTAGTTGATAGAAGTGTATAAGACTGCTTTATAGTATAGAATATGGCAGAGGTAAGAATAATATAAACTATTACATTCAAAATGGCAAGATTGGATGCATAGTGTTGTCAGGAAACCTACAGAAATAAGGAGGGTTGGGCTTGTCACATTGGGAGATTTGATATATTAGTACTAATGTTACTAATTTTTGTCGGGTTGAAAGAATTAGGTCCATGATCAAATCTAGTCTTTGAAAACAATTCTGGTAGTCAGAATAGCATTGAAGCTAAGCCTATTTTAAAGCCAGAGCTAGTATTTAAGTAATAGTTGCTAGGAGGTCAGATACATCAGTAATGTTTCATTCTTCTGAGAATCAGGCATTTAGGTTGCCCAAAAATAGGAAGGGTTATTAGATCCTGCTGCTTGGGTAACAAAGTATTTTGCATTTTATTGATGCTTCATTGGCTTGAGGGTATGGTAACAACTTATCAGTGCAATAATAGCCATAGTGTTGATTTTCAATTCATCCTATGCAAGCAAACAGAGATTATAAATTTTACTGTCATATGCAGTATAAGCCTTATATGGGTACTGATAAGATATATGGGCTAATTAGTGAAAGAAGGATTTTAACCATCATGCTCTGGGTAAGAGCATGAAAGGTTATTTAACTGACTTTTTACTAGAAGGTCATGCAAACTCAGTACAATAGGGTTTGATCCCCTTAGTGTGTGTTTTTCCCATTTTTCTGGGAAGCAGAGGGATTTTAACTATTATAGTCCACTCTGTCAAGTTGTCCCTTAATATTTCTGGCATTCTTCATTTCATATTTGGAGAGTTGAGGTATAGCAATGAAGAATGGGATACAAGAATGTCATATAATCGAGGCAAGAGTTAAAGGAAGAAGTTTTTTTCAGACTAGATGCAGTAGTTGGTCATAGCAAAGTCAGGAATAGGAAGCTTGGACGCACATAAAGCAGCTGACAGTAGTATTGTTTTCAGTATTAGGGATGCAATAGCTAGTTTGGGAAAAATATGTTATGGATGAACCTACGAAAATTATTGCAGATTTGGCATTTATTAATGTGACATTTACCTTACAAAAAGAGTACAGGGAGTAAACACAATGTCCTACACTGACTGCCTCAAAGCCCTCTCTCTTTATTCAATATCATACAAACTTCTGAAAGATGATCTTTGCCTGGCATACAAAGCATCCCTTGACCCTGTTTTGGTGAACCCTTTGCACATCTGCAAAACCATCAGCATCTGAACTACAAGATTAAAATACTTTAATTTTGCTTGTAAACATAAATAGGACATGATGAAGAAACAGAAGTTTCTAAGAGAATTCCCACTTTCTTGAACAGGCTCCCCATCTGTGTGAACCAGAGTTCCTCCCTATCTCTAGTTAAGTGCAACTTGGACCAATGGATGGGTATTTGGAAATTCACCCTGGTCTCTGATGGACTAAGGCAGTCAGTAAACCACACTCTTTAAATTAAATGTAAATCAAATTTATGGGTCAGATTTGACTTGCATGGCTAGAAAAACAAAGCAACTGGTCCACACTTGTACTTTATATCACAGTCTGACACTAGCTCTGACTCACATGTTGCGAGTCAAATGGAAATCAGTTTGCTTCTGACGTGGTACATGTGGATTATATAGTGGCTAGTGATTGGGCAGGAATAATAAGTCAAATGGATTCTTTAGTGTTTGTAAATATTGTAAGTATAAAACCACCAACAAAACTAACTGTCACAAGGAGAATTAGGCAGAGACTGACTTCTGAGCAACAGTTCATAGGGCCCTAATTAGGGCACACTTCCATTTTGATGCTCATCTGGAGCCTAGAATTGAGTAAACTGATAGGCTGGAAGTGCTATAATGCGTAATATTCTGAGGGCTAAGCTGGCCCAAGAGAAGAGCAGTGGAAGGGGCTCTCAGACTTATTTGGCCAGGGTTAAGGCAAGAGTTGAGGTGAAACTCTTGTGGATGATGAATACAGAATTCTTTTGCATGTAAAAATCTGGTTAAAACTGATAGTAAGGTTAGTACCAAACATGTAGTGCTGGCGAATTATGTTAAGACTTATCTTAGCATTTTCAGTGCTGTACTTTCATTAAGCTATGATGACAGGAGGTATAGCAATCATAGCTTCAAAACCATGAGTGATATCTACAACATAATAAAATAAATTAAAATGTTGCTGGTTGTAAAGATTATGTAAGCGCTTTCATCTTACTACATTGAGTAAAACTTCATCAGACAAACTAGACACTTCAAATTCATAGTCTTATATAGCAATACAAACTTAAACACATGTTTAAATTGATTAAAGAGCAGACACCTAAACATACAGATTATTAAAAATCAAAAAATGTCATCAGTAAGAAATCAATGACAACATATTGTTTGCTAGAAAGCATTCCTAAAGAGCTATATTTAAAATAATCTTTAAAACACTAACGAAGCATTCAAAATAATTTAACGTAAATAAAAGCATTCAAAGCAACAGGATCCTATACGGCAACCTAACACAAGTAAACTGTGTACTTGACATGACAAATAGATTCTCCTAATAATCAAACTATTAAAAAATCTATTTGAAGACCTGATCTAAATGCTTAAGGTGAATCAACTGCTGTTAATGAAAATTTCATAACAAATATAAACAAATGTTAGCAACTGTTCATATAAAATAAATGGTCTCTGAAGGCTCCTGTGCCTTAATACGCAGGCTAAAGAACACATATCGTTCAAGTGTGGGGGGCTGCAAGCACTGACCCTTATTTGCCACAAAAGTTCACTGATTTCTAACAATAAATTGAAAGGCCCTCCCCTAGGGTCATATTCAACTTGATTGATAATCCGAAAACAAAAGCTGTGCTGAGGATGCTCCTGTACATGTTTTGCCAGAGCATTCTCTACTCTGGACTTCTTGATACTTTACACATGCTCATAGACTCTATCCCTGAGTCTGCGCTCTGTCTTACCCATGTAGAAACAAGGACAGAGTTTACAAGTAGCCAAGTAGACCACACTCTTTGAAAGGCAATTATACCTTTTGTTAATGAAATACATTTTACCCCTACAGTGAACATCTGGCCCAGTTCCATATAGCTGCAATACGGACAATTTTCACATTTGTACCTGCCTCTAGTTCTGGTTAAAAGGGGTTTTACTCTCTCCAATAGGTTTTTAAGATTAGCTCCTCTTCTGTATGTAATCTTAGGGGTTGACTCTACAATAGGGGCCAGGTCCATGTCCAACACTAATAGATTCCAGTTTTTAAAAATAATCTGTCTTATAATAGGAGCGGCAAGACTGTATGTAGAAATAAAAGTAATTTTAAATGAAAGTTTTCTGAATGTGTATGGCCAGCACTAGTGGTCTGTGAATCCTTCAAGTGGGGCCCAGATGTTAAAATAGGGCTAAATTCACCACTAATTCTTTTGTGTTGAATTTCAAAGACCAAATAAAACAATAATTGTGGGGAATACCCACATTTCATGAACATATCGTACAAAACTTGACATTCAGCTCTGAATTCCTTCTCATCGGACACCATCTGGGCCGCTCTCACAAGTTGTCCCTTCACTACTGTTCTTTTTTGCTGCTAAGGGTGACAACTGGTGAAGTGGAAGAATGAGTTGGAATAGGTTGGTTTCCTATGTATCTTAGCTTTGAAGGATTTTATAATCCTATCCTTGTATAGTTCAACATCTAGATAATTTATACTCTCCACTCCCAAGTTATGTGTGAATCTCAAAAACTGGGAAGACCTATTTAGGTATGTCACAAAATTTTGGATGTCATCAACAGTACCCTTGTACATAATGAAAATGTCATCCAAATATCTAGTGTAGTAATATATATTTTTTTCTAAATAGATTGTTATTAAAGACATGTTGTTGCTCCCAATGGGCCATCACAAGATTTGCAAAACTTGCCCCACATGGAGAGCCCATCACTACTCCTGTTCTCTGTAAATAACTTCCATCAAACATGAAGTAGATGCTGTTCAAATCAGGTCCAACAGACCATCTAAAAGCTCAATTTCCCTTTCTGAGCCACCCTTCATTCTGATTAAACTGGTTACCCATTCAATGCTTTTATCAACGGGTATCATGGTGTAGAGGTCTTTAACATCAATGATCACGAGTAAAATATCATCTTTATACTCTAGAGCATTGATGCTATTAAGGAATGACCATGAATCCTTACAGCTGTAATCAAACTAGCCCACAAATTTCTTTAATGAAGTATCCACAAACTTCGCCAGTGCATATGTAATGAAATTTCTTTCATTAACTATAGGTCAGAGTGGTGGATCCTCAATGTCCTTATGGACCTTTGGCATTCCAAAAATCACTGGTGTAATAGAAGCCAAACAAGACAAATAATTATAAAGATCTAAAGAAATCCTAGATTCAATGAACAAGTCGTTAAGAAACACTTTTATCTTTTGCTCGGCCCGGTTCATCTCGATCAGGGAAGCTAAACGATAATGGTCAGAGTCAAGTAAATTCAACATTTGTCTAGTGTAGTCATCATCAAAAAATACAAGCCCTCTGCCTTAACAACTCTGGTGTTCTGAAAACTTAAATAATCAAAGCATTCCCATTCCTGTTTGGTAAAATTACTAACAGTGCCTGCAGGCTTATGCATATTAACTTCAAGTTTGTCAAGTAAATCCAATTCACAATTTTGTTCAAAGACTATCCTGGGGGTAAAGGTGGATTAAATGTACTCAACACTTTACATTCATTATTCACCATCGGTTGTTCTTTGAACAAAAGTTCCAAATTAATCTTATGTACAAATAACCTTAGGTCAGTTATTGTTCTTGCAATGTCAGCCCTGGAATCATTCACAAAAGTTAGCCCTTTTGATAATAAATCAGCTACATTAACGTTCACTTCCATACCTGAATAATTAAAGATCTTAAAGTCTTGGACACTGTTGTAAACCAAACAGAAGTTCTTAAAAGGGGTACCATCGTCCACACTATAATCTCCAGCCTGAGTATCGCTAATTGGATCTCCAGTTACTTTAGGGCTGCTCGATTTCCCCTGAAGTTCTTCCTTGGGGGAGACTCCCATTGTGAGTCGAGTCTGTGTACTGGTGGCTCTTCCTGTGGAAATTTAAGGAATTGTTGCTAGTGCTCAGCTCGTGATTGTCAGGGACTCTCTTGTGGTTAACTGGGTCATTAGAAACTTGATCACCATAATTGCTGGAGTTATAATAATTGGTATTGTTCCTCTTATTATTGCTCCTTAAATGCCCATTCTGGTTGGAATTATAGTTGCCCTGGTTCTGGCCCCCTGTTGAGGAGGCTGCCTCCACAATACCTGCGCTTGAAGGGACCTTGTCTTGAAGTATCCGTGCTTTGCCGGTCAAAGGACTGGTTATTCACATTGCTGACATTAGTGTGAGGGTGGCTCCAAGGGTTAAGCCATTCCTGTGAGGGTGGTGGTTTAGGGTAAGCAAACCCCTTACTGTAGTCATTGCTGTCCCGAGATAGTTTCTTGTTCTTGGTAGCCCTCATTTTGGTAATTTGGCCATTAATGCTGGTGAAAATTCGCTCATACTCATATTTATAGTGAATGAAATCAGTGTCGTTAATTATAATCTCATCCAGCAAGCCAATTTCATCATTAAGTTTATCAATTATTAAGGTATAGTGTTTCAGTGGTGCAGCGGTTAACGCTGTCGCCTCACAGCAAGAGGTTCACCGGTTCGATTCTCGGCTGAGGTGCCTTCTGTGTGGAGTTTGCATGTTCTCCCTGTGTTCGCATGGGTTTCCTCTGGGTACTCTGGTTTCCTCCCACATTCCAAAGACATGCATCTGGAGAATTTCTCCCTGGGCCTCCACTGAAAACAGGCTCTGTGGAACCTAGACGTACTTTCCCGGTCAACAAATGATAAATAACAATAAAATATTAACATCTCTATTAACTGGAGATCTTGTCTGTCAAATAGGGACAAGAAATCCTGATGAAGTGGGGAGTCACAAATCAGTCCAGTGGGAAAATACCAGTATCTCAATCCCTTCGGTACCTGGCATCTAGACAAGCACTCAGAAATAAGCAACTTCAAGTTGCAGTTTTTTTAGTTTAAAATATTTGATGTCAAGTAATTTTAAATTTTCCACTATATTAAGTGCATTAGTGTTAAAATAATTAACCAAACTGTCCGTATTATGCAAACTGCTTCTCCTAAAAGCACAGGATGGTCAAGCCAATGCTTCAAACCACCAAAAACAGTGTTTACTGTGTTTACTGTAACAATATCTGACTCAATTACATTTGTTTCAAAAGCAATGGTCATTCCAACAGTACTTGGTTGTGCTTCAGCCCTGTTCATGATAACTGGCTGGTTAACCCTCATTTCACTCTGGGTTAACGGTTGCAGGAGAGAGATGTGTAAATCCTGTATATTCTGTATGCCAACACCAGTGCTACTACTGCTTGTTGAACTGGATCCAAGTGCAGAGCTTCCGTTTGGATCAGGCTTGCCAATCGAGCATGAAATGGTTCATTTCCTTTGTGCAGCTGCACTCTGAATTAGAAGTTATGTACCTACCATAACGTTCCATGTTAGTTGTCTTCTCTCGCCTTCTTTCTTGCTGGATGGGTTTGGAGCCGATCCTCGGCTCCGACTCAGCACTTGCTAAGCTCGAGAGCTAATTTTACCAGCTCGAGGCAACCCTATATCCCATGATGCAAGGCGGAGACTACCCAGATCTCGTTTGGTAGCTAAAGAAATAGTAATATTTTCTTCCAACTGAAGAGGAGGAAGAAAAAACAATACTAAATAACATTATAATCCTCTAGAAAGGATCAACCTAATCTAGTGACACTAGAAGTTGAACAGCTAGAAAAGGGAATAACCTCTTAATAGAAGATGCATAATCTTCCCGGTCTGACCAGGCTAGGGGGATGGACGGCGGGACACAAGAAAGAAGGCGAGAGAAGACAACTAACAAGGAACGTTATGGTAGGTACATAACTTCTAAATGTTAAGTTGTCAATCTCACCTTCATTCTTGCTGGATGGGACCGCGTCCCTAGCACCTCTATCCTGGGTTGCTCAATGGAACAGACTCTTGAGAACGGTGGAACCAAAATTCGCTCTGTCTCTGGAGGCCAAATCTAATTTGTAATGTGAAACAAAGGTATGAGGAGAGGCCCATGTGGCTGCTGCACAAATAGTGTCTATTGGAAGTCTAGCTTGAAAAGCTGTAGATGTAGCTAGAGCTCTGGTAGAATGGGCTTTTGGCTTAGAAATCAACTCTTTGCCTCTGAGCTGATAAATGTAAGTGATCACAGAAGACAGCCATCTAGATAAAGTTACCTTGGAAACTAGAAGGCCTTTCCTGTTCTCTGCATAGGATAGAAAGAGTTGATCAGGTTTCCTAAAAAGTTTAGTTTTGTCCAGATAATATCTGAGCTGGCGGTGAACATCAAGACAATGTAACTTTTGTTCTGCTCTATCAGAATAATTCGGGAAAAACACTGGAAGATCAATGGATTGATTTAGGTTCGTCTGCGATGCCACTTTTGGTAAGAAAGATGGATTAGTCCTTAGAGATACCCTATCTTTGTGGAATATTAAATAGGGAGGATGAATGCAGAGAGCATGAAGCTCAGATACTCTTCTGGCAGAAGTAATGGTGACTAGAAAAAGTGCCTTCCAAGAAAGAAATTTCAAAGAACAGGCAGCTGCAGGTTCGAACGGGGGAAGAATCAAGGATGTTAAAATTAAATTTAGATCCCACTGTGGTGGGGGGTCTCTAATCGGAGGTTTCAGTAAAAAGATACCTCGAAGGAATGCCTTACAAAGTTTATGTGATATAATGTTGTGGTCCAAAAGGCCTATATGAAATTTTGAAATGGCTGCCAGTTGAACTTTCACTGTGGAAGAAGAGGATCCTGAATGAAAAATCTCAGCTAGGAAGTCCAATACCGAATGAATTGGAGCAGTATAGGGGTCTATGTTCCTAGCTTTTGCCCAGAAAGAGAAACGTCACCATTTACTAGTGCAAATCTTTCTGGTAGAAGATTTTAGGGAAGCTACTATGATATCCCGGACATGATTAGAAATCATAGGAAGCCTGGCTAAGGATGGAAGTGGAGCAACCAAGCAGTGAGGTTGAGAGAAGGTATGGATTGGTGCAGTTGATCCGACTGGTGGGTCAGAAGATCTGGAACCGGGTCCAGATGCCATGGCTGTACCAAGAGATAATGATGTAGGAACAGAAACCATATCTGTTGAGGCCAATAAGGGGCAATGAGAATCAACTTGGCTCTCAAAGCGGTTGCTTTCTGAATTAGCTGAGGTATCAGCGGAAAAGGTGGAAAAGCATAAAGAAGTCCCTGGGGCCAATCTTGGGTTAGAGCATCTCTGGGGGGATGGCCTGGAAGGGGGAAGAGAGAGAAGAAGTCTGGGTATTTGCTGTTTTGAGGTGTAGCGAAAAGGTCGCAGCAAGGAAGGCCCCACTTCTGAAAAATCTCTTCTGTCACTGATTGTTTGAGAGACCACTCGTGAGGCATGAGAATAGCTCTGCTCAATCTGTCTGCTATGATGTTGGATTTCCCGGGGATATGCGTTGCTATCAGAAACCGGTGAGAAGAGATTGCCCATTGCCAAAGTCTGAGAGCCTCTCGACACAGAGGATAGGACTTGGTTCTGCCCTGTTTGTTGATATACCACACTACGGACATATTGTCCGTTTGGATTGCAATAGTTCCCAGGGGAAGAGAGTCATTGAAGGTTTGCAACGTTAAAAGCACCGCTCTCATCTCCAGGACATTTATGTGCAGATGGTATTCGAAAGGTTGCCAAGTGCTATGGACCATTCTGCCCTGATAATGCCCCCCCCACCCAATCAGGGAGGCATCCGATGTAACTGTGGCAACCGGGGCAAGAGGAACAAAAGGTCTGCCCTGATGGACTTGAGGGGACGATATCCACCAAGTCAGATGCCTTTTGCAAGTTGGAGTTACTATGATCTCATGACGCATGGGAAGTTGTTGAAAAGACCATTGGGTGAATAACATCCATTGTAGAAGACGCATGTAAAAGCGGGCAAGGGGAAGAAGTGTTATGGTGGCCGCCATAAGACCCAATACCTTCAGAGCAAATCTGGCCTGAATTTTGTTGCTGAGAAGAATCACCTGGACGTGTCTTTGAATGTCCAAGATCCTTTGGTCTGTTAACTTTGCTGAAAGTTGTACGGTGTCCAATTTTGCGCCTATAAAAGTAATAGATTGACAAGGCGACAAGGCAGATTTTGCGAAATTTATAGAAATTCCAAGCCCTCTGCAAATGTGAATGGTGTAATCTCTGGCTTGGAGAAGTTGATGCCTGGTGGTGGCAGTGAGGAGTCAGTTGTCTCGATATGGAAACACCTGGAATCCTTGACGTCTCAGGTGAGCCGTAACCACTGCCATACATTTGGTGAACACTCTGGGGGCTGTAGTGAGTCCAAAGGGCAGGGCTCTGAATTGGAAGTGACTGGTCCCCAGCCGAAAGCGGAGAAATCTTCTGGAGCATCTGTGAATTTTTATGTGATAGTACGCATCCCGAAGATCTATCGAGCACATCCAATTGTCCTTGCCCAGAAAGGGTAGAATGGACTGAAGCGTGACCATCCAGAATCTTGATTTCTTTACAAACTTGTTTAGTTTGCTCAGATCTAATATTGGTCTCCAGTCCCCTGTCTTTTTTGGAACTAAAAAGAACCTTGAGTAGATTCCGGATCCTATTTGGTCTACTGGGACTGGCTGGATGGCTCTTTTTACTAGCAGTTTTGATATTTCTAGTACTGCTAGTTCCCTTAGACCAGGTGGAACGTCTGGAAGGGTTCCCTTTTGCTGAATTGGGGTTTGAATAAAGGGAATTTTGTAACCCTCGGATATAATCGACTGTACCCATTTGTCTTGAGAAAGGGAAAGCCAGGCTATTGGGTACAGCGATAATTTTCCCCCGACTGCCTCGAAGGCGGACAATCGGGCAACATCTCAGGGATGCTGGAAGGGTTTGTCAGAAAGAGGCTCTCTGCTACCCTGATTCTGCGGACCCCCTCTGCCCCTAGGGCGGCATCTATTATTGTTACCCCCTCTGCCTCTGGGGGTAAACCGACTTTGTGCATCAGGCGTGACTCCTTGAGATTTGCAGAACCACATTTTCCCTCCCTTCTGTCCTTTGGGGTAAGGTCTTGAAGGGGTAGAGAAACGGACTCCTACGGCAGAATGAGTCTTGCCATCTTGTTCGCATCTAGTCAAAGTGTCTTTCACTTGAGGTCCGAACAAGTTCGAACCATCAAAGGGGGAGTTTGTAAAGGACGCCTTGAAGGGGTCTGCAAAATTACAAAGCCGCATCCAGGACTGACGCCTTAAATCCACTCCTGTGCCTGCGGCCCTACTCACTCCATCGGCTGCATAAGAAATGAGCTGCATGGAGGAGTTAACAATGGAGTTAAGGATTCCTAGCTGTGAGCTAATCTTATCCTGAGACCCAGCAGCTGACGGATCCTGTAAAACTTCTCCCAACTCTTTAAGAATATCTCTTTGAAGGCGGGTGAAGTGGCACAAGTAGTTCAGCGATCTCATGGCAAAAGTCGCTGAAGAAAAAATCTGCTTGCCGTACCTGTCCATAGTCCTAGAATCCTTGTTAGGAGGATGGACAGGTACTGAAGGATCAGCTAGTTCCTTCTTGGTGGCAGCAGCCACCACCATGGCATCAACTGGGACACCCTTTGTTAAATATTGTCTATCTGGTGGGGCCATAATGAATTTTGAAGGCCTCCTAGGGATAGGTTCCACCGAATCCGGAGCCATCCACCCCTTCCGAGCCACTACCTCCATAAGAGGGTCAAAAGGCGGAGACACCCAGGAGGTGGAGGGTCGAGATCCGAATGCCTCCAGGTATACTGACTTGTCCTCGGAAGGATTAAGGGAGGGCCAGTTCCCCCTCTGCTTAAGGAGTTCAAGGATGTCTGTGAATGAGACATCCTCAGAGGAGGACCTTGGGGATCCCTCCGACTCATCCAGGTCAGTATCAGATGTAGTAGACTCAGGGGAGTCTAGATGTTTCCTCTTACATGTCCTCTTACACGGGGGTTCACCTGACGGATCAGGAGAAGCCTCAGAAGAGGAAGATATTCCCAATGGGGAAACCTGAGGCATTGGATCTCTAGGTCCAGGAGCAAGAGAGTGGGAAGAGACGTCAGCAGGCACTGTAGTGGGAGGAGCTGATGGAACTGTCCGTTGACTAAGCCCAGGGGCTAGTACACTCCTCATCACCTCAAAGGCTCCCTCGTCAGAGAGACCAGAAAGTTCCCACTCCGAAGAGATAGGAACCCCAGGCCTCTGTGAGAGGGAAGGCTCCAAGGCAGATGTCGGGGCCGAGCTCACCAACGCCGATGCTCCGAGAGGGAAAATGGGGTCGGACAAGGGTCCGATGCCACTCACCCCCTCGGAGCCGATGAGAGAGACCAGACGCCCGGATCCCTCCAATGAAGGCCTCAAGGAGGAAATCAGAGCAGAGGACGATGGAGCCGAAAGGGGTGGTATCGGCTCCAAAGCTACAACGGTGATGGTTCCGAGGAGCTCCAGCTCTGAGCTCTGTAAGAGAGTCGAAGGAGGAATGTTTGGTGGATGTGAAACAGCTACCATCTGTTGAGACGGGCTATGGAGTATTTGGGCCAATGCCTGAGACTTTAATAGTCTACTCACCGCTCTCTCGAGGTCGTGATCAGACAGCCTGGACGACCGAGAAGAACGGCTCCGATGGCTCCACTCCAAGAGCAGGGGTGATCTCAGAGCCGAACGTATTGACTCTAGTGAAGGGGATCGAGATCTCTTTTTTGAGATCGATGGAGCCAACGGAGCCGAGGATACGTCGGCTCCAGCCGGAGCCGACACTGAATGTCTAGATTGGGCAGTATCGGTGCCAGATGGAGCCGATACTGAGACTGCTAAGGTGGAAGGATCGGCTCCAGCCGGAGCTGATCTCGACCCTGGTGAGGGTAAACCAGAAGCCGACGGCTTGGAACTCTCAGCCGAAGGCTTAATAGGTTTCGAGGGCTTCCCCAGCGCCGACTTAGTCGGGGAGCTCTCGGGCTTTAATAAGCCCCTTAAAATCAGCTTATTTCTTCGCTCCTGCAGGACTCTTGGGCTGAAGGCATGATAGATAGCACAAGAGTCCTGCAGGTGCAAAGGTCCCAGGCAATAAACACAAGAAGTGTGACCGTCTGTCAGAGACATCTTCTGACAGCACGAGTCACACTTCTTGAAGCCTGAGACCTTAGTGTCCTTCGACATAACTGTGTCGAGGAAACACAATACACTAACACACACACACAAAAACACCCAATCCAACAATTTAAAATAAACAGGGATAACACACAGTCATACACAAGCAATCCCTGACAGGACAAAATTTTGGGAGGGGAAGGCCTAAGGCCTAAGCTAGGGAAAAGGGTTAAATAACTGGAAAAAAAGGGAACACTAACGGGAATAGGGTTAAAGTAAGCGTTAAGGTTAACAAAAAACAAATATATATATAAATTTAAAGGGGGGTAGATGAAAGTCTTATATCTAGTCACTTACCTGGAGCTGGTAAAAGAAGGCACCTCGTTAGCGAAGCGGCAAACGAGATCTGGGTAGTCTCCACCTTGCATCATGGGATATAGGGTTGCCTCGAGCTGGTAAAATTAGCTCTCGAGCTTAGCAAGTGCTGAGTCGGAGCCAAGGATCGGCTCCGAACCCATCCAGCAAGAATGAAGGCGAGATTGACAACTTAACATCATTATGTTCCGTGACAGGAACCATTTTAGAAAGACCATTAACGTTTGCTGATAGGTCATCCACTTTCCTGGTTAAAACCAAAACCACATTGACTAACTGATGAATGTCAGGGCTATTAAGTTCATATTGCTTACAAGCTCGTTCTCTTGCGAGGGTTAACCAGCTGGTTATCATGAACAGGAGCGAAGCACAACCAGGTACTGTTGGAATGACCGTTGATTTTGAAACGAACGTAAATGAATCAGATACTGTTACAGTAAACACTGTTTTTGGTGGTTTGAAGCATTGGCTTGACAAGCCTGTGCTTTTAGGAGAAGGCAGTTTGCATAATACGGACAGTTTGGTTAATGATTTTAACACTAATGCGCTTAATATAGTAGACAATTTAAAATTACTTGACATCAAATCTTTTAAACTAAAAAAAACTGCAACCTGAAGTTGCTTATTTCTGTGAGTGCTTGTCTAGATGCCAGACACTGAAAGGACTGAAATCATGGCGTTTTCCCACTGGATTGGTTTGTGACTCCCCACTTCATCAGGATTTCTTGTCCCTATTTGACAGACAAGGTCTCGAATTAATAGAGATGTTAATAAAACACTATACCTTAATAATTGATAAACTTAATGATGACATTGGCTTGCTGGATGAGATTATAATTAACGACACTGATTACACTCGCTATAAATATGAGTATGAGCGAATTTTCACCAGCATTAATGGCCAAATTACCAAAATGAGGGCTACCAAGAACAGGAAGCTATCACGGAACAGCAATGACTACAGTAAGGGGGTCGCTTACCTTAAACCACCACCCTTACAGGAATGGCTTAACTCTTCGAGCCACCCTCACACTAATGTCAGCAATGTGAATAACCAGTCCTTTGACCGGCAAAGCATAGATACTTCAATACAAGGCTCCTCCGAGCGCAGGTATGCGGAGGCAGCCTCCTCAACAGGGGGCCAGAACCAGGGCAAATATAATTCCAACTGGAATAGGCATTTAAGGAACAATAATAAGAGGAACAATACCAATTATTATAACTCCGGTAATCATGTTGGTCAAGTTTTTAATGACCCATTTGACCACAATAGAGTCCCTGACAATCACGAGCCAAGCACTAGCAACAATTCCTTAAATTTTCACAGGAAGCGTCAACAGTACACAGACTTGACTCACAATGGGAGTCTCCTCCAAGGGAAGAACTTGAGGGAAACTGTGCAGCCCTAAAGTAACTGGAGATCCGGCTAGCGATACTCTGGCTGGAGATTATAGTGTGGACGATGGTACCCCTTTTAAGAACTTCCGTTTATTTACAATAGTGGCCAAGACTTTAAGATCTTTAATTATTCAAGTATGGAAGTGGATGTTAATATAGCTGATTTCTTATCAAAATGGCCAACTTTTGTCCATGATTCCAGGGCTAGCATTGCAAGAACAATAACTGACAAAAGGTTATTTGTACATAAGATTAATTTGGAACTTTTGTTCAAAGAGTGACCTAGGGTGAATAATGAATGTAAAGTGTTGTGTACATTTAATCCTCCTTTACCCCCTGGATTGTTAGTCTTTGAACAAATTTGTGAATCGGATTTATGTGACAAACTTGAATTTAATAGGCATAGGCCTGCGGGCACTGTTAGTAATTTTACCAAACAGGAATGGGAATGCTTGGATTATTTAAGTTTTCAGAACGTCAGAGATGTTAAGCCTGAAAAGATTGGAGGGCTTGTATTTTTTGATAATGATGACTACACTAGACGAATGTCGAATTTACTTGACTCTGACCATTATAGTTTAGCTTCCCTGAATGAGATGAATCGGGCCCAGCAAAAGATAAAAGTGTTTCTTAATGACTTGTTCATTGAATCTAGGATTTCTTTAGATCTTTATAATTTTTTGTCTTGTTTGGCTCCTATTACGCCAGTGATTTTTTGGAATTCCAAAGGTCCATAAGGACATTGAGGATCCACCACTCCAACCTATAGTTAATGGAAGAAATTCCATTAAATATGTACTTGCGAAGTTTGTGGATACATCATTAAAGAAATATGTGGGCAGGTTTGATTACATCTGTAAGGATTCGTGATCATTCCTTAATAGCATCAATGCTCTAGAGTATAAGGATGATATTTTACTTCTGACCATTGATGTTAAAGACCTCTACACCGTGATACCCCTTGATACGGGCATTGAATAGGTAACCAGTTTAATCAGAATGAAGGGTGGCTCAGAAAAGGAAAATGAGCTTTTAGATGGTCTGTTGGACTTAATTTTGAACAACAACTACTTTGTGTTTGATGGAAGTTATTATTTACAGAGAACAGGAGTACTGATGGGCTCTCAGTGTAGGGTAAGTTTTGCAAATCTTGTGATGGCCCATTGGGAGAAACACCATGTCTTTAATAACAATCAAGTTAGAAAAAATATCTATCACTACACTAGATATTTGGATGACATTTTTATTATGTACGAGGGTACTGTTGATGACATCCAGAATTTTGTGACATATCTAAATGGGTCTAACCAGTTTTTGAGATTCACACATAACTTGGGAGTGGAGAGTATAAATTATCTAGATGTTGAACTATACAAGGATAGGATTATAAAATCCTTCAAAGCTAAGATACATAGGAAACCAACCTATTCCAACTCATTCCTCCACTTCACTTCACCAGTTGTCACCCTTAGCAGCAAAAAAGATCAATAGTGAAGGGACAACTTGTGAGAGCGGCCCAAATGGTGTCCGATGAGAAGGAATTCAGAGTTGAATGTCAACTTTTGTATGATATTTCATGAAACGTGGGTATCCCCCACAATTATTGGATGATTTGGTCTTTGAAATTCAACACAAAAGAATTAATGGTGAATTTAGCCCTATTTTAACATCTAGGCTCCACTTGAAGGATTCACAAACCACTAGTGCTGGCCATACACATTCAGAAAACCTTGATTCATTTAAAATTACTTTTATTTCAACATACAGTCTTGCTGCTCCTATTATAAGACAGATTATTTTTAAAAACTGGAATCTATTAGTGTCGGACATGGACCTGGCCCCTATTGTAGAGTCGACCCCTAAGATTACATATAGGAAAGGAGCTAATCTTAAAAGCCTATTGGAGAGAGTAAAACCCCATTTAACCAGAACTACAGGCATGTACAAATGTGAAAGTTGTCCATATTGCAGATATATGGAAGTTGGCCAGACGTTCACTGTTATGGGTAAAAAGTATTTCATTAACAAAAGGTATAATTGCCTTTCCAAGAGTGTGGTCTACTTGGCTACTTGTAAACTCTGTTCTTGTTTCTACGTGGGTAAAGATGGACCGCAGACTCAGGGACAGAGTCTTCGAGCATGTGTACAATATCAAGATGTCCATTGTAGAGAATGCTCTGGCAAAACATGTACAGGAGCATCCTCAGCAGAGCTTTTGTTTTTGGCTTATCGATCAAGTTGAACATGACCCTAGGGGAGGCCCTTTCAATTTATCGTTAAAAATCCATGAACTTTTGTGGCAAATAAGGGTTAATGCTTGCAGTCCCCCACGCTTGAACGATATGTGTTCTTTAGCCTGTGTACTAAGGTACAGGAGCCTTCAGAGATAATTTATTTTATATGAACAGTTGCTAACATTTGTATATATTTGTTATGAAATTTTCATTAATAACACTTGATTCAACTTAAGCATTTAGATCAGGTCTTCAAATAGATTTTTTAATAGTTTGATTATTGGGAGAATCTATTTGTCACATCACGTACACAGTTTACTTGTGTTAGGTTGCCATATAGGATCATTTTACTTTGAATGCTTTTCTTTACTTTAAATGCTTTTGAATGCTTTGTTAGTGTTTTAAAGCTTATTTTAAATATAGTTCTTTAGGAATGCTTTTTAGCAAACAATATGTTGTCCTTGATTTCTTACCGATGACATTTTTTGATTTTTAATAATCTGTATGTTTAGGTGTCTGCTCTTTAATCAATTTAAACATGTGATTAAGTTTGTATTGCTATATAAGACTATGGATTTAAGTGCCTAGTTTGTCTGATGAAGTTTTACTCAATGTAGTAAGACAAAAACGCTTACATAATCTGTTTTGGAGCAATAAATTGAACTCCTGTGGAGTATTTTGCAGCCAGCAGTGTTTTTCATTTATTTTATTCAGTTTCAAACCCTTCACTAATATCTGCAACATGTTGTCTGACCAAAATGCTACTGTGTTTAGGAGAAAAAACAAGTACTGCATGCAGAGAATGAGTGAATTTGTTTGGATGGTAAGTGGTGAAAAAATAGTAAATCTAGTAGAGGTGTTATCACCCTTTTGAAATCTCTTCAAGATAGTCTATAGTATGATAGTCCTTAATGTACTCATTAGTTTTGCATTTAAAGAGCATTTCCCTGTTTAAAGGACAATGGGAGAGAATGTGAAAAAACTCATGTTATTACAATGGCTGAGGCCGATGATACAAATTAAATCACTAAATTTTTATCACTTCTTTAACAAAAGATTATGTCCAAATGATGGAGTGTGGCAAATCTTGATATGCCACACACATTAAATGAATATTCTTGTTTAGCTGTATGTTAGCTTCATACATACTTGGTTAATCTTCATATTTTTTTGTCAAGAAGCACTAATGGTTAGTTGATACTTCAGTTTTGCCTGAATTGAACATATATCTTAATTGTTATTACTTGATGTATTTTTGATTCTAATTCCTTCAGCACTGATTATTTGGACATCTATGCATTGAGAAGCTTTAATATCATTTCCAAAAAGTTACAAGGCAAACCAGTTAAGTGGGGCATGGGCCATTTAGTAATTAATTAATTAATTAATTAACTAAATGCCAGGTATAAGCAGTATTAGGTGAATCTACAGTTATCATGAATTAAAATAAAAATGTCAGGAATCTCGGTGCTGAAGGTCATGGGACATCTAGTTATTTGATGAAATTATATACTTGGGGATTAATCATAGTAATCATAGGTTCAAAACCATGAGTGATATCTACTATCTTGATGACCTGTTCAAGGAAAATGTATAGTTATGCATAATTAGCATTATGCAATTTAATTACTGCAAGACTGACACGTTTGTTACTTTTTAGCTAAGATATGAATCATCCATTAGTCTAGAAGATATTTTCATTAGAATACAAGCTTTGGGAGCTGGTGGTGGGAGTTAAACCTTCTCCTTTCTGAATGAGCTCTAAGCATTGGCTGGCCTCTATTTTTTTATTTACAAGTCCAATGTTTTCATTTAGCTTCCAGGCGAATTTTAATGTGTTTGTTTATTTTCTAGCATGGCTGGGAATAGTGTTAGCAACAGGAGAAAGCAAGTAATAGATGGCACTTGGCTGACTTGAATAAACAGCAACTCCTCTGGTTGCCACTAATTCAGGTTATATCAGCAATCAAAATATTTGGGACAAAAGGCAATATATCACGTATTGTTTTGATTGACGTAGGATGGAGACAACAAAATAGCAGAAAGGATATAACAAGGGATAACATGCTTTTATATAGTCATGATATTAGTTAAGCAGTTCAAGAACATTATTTAATATAACATAGTAAGACCTCCTTTCATGACAATATGGCATCACCTGGTTGTATTGTTGACATGCCATTCTGCTTTTTGATTTTCTTGGAACAGTATAGCAAACCAAAAGAGAAGAGAAGAAAACAGATCTGAATCAGTATTTGTAAAAGTACTGCTGCTCTTCCCACCTTCATCTTCATCGTCATCTCCACTTTGCTAAACCCTAAAATTTCTCCCATACTGCAATAGTCCCACCTCATTTAACTTAAATTCTGTTTCTTATTTATGTCGACCAAGATCTATCCTATGTCATCCCTTAAGTCTCTACATTCAGACATACTGTAGATACATATCAAATCTACATCAACGCTGCCTTTACCCTGTTTACAATAAAAAATATACCTGGTTAACTAATTCTGCCCCAAAATTACATTACAACGAGAAAGCAGGAATGCAGTCAGTCTAACATAATATGAGTGTGCAACTTCAAGTATGGATTTATAAACTAAATTGGCCCTCTGTCTGAAAACAACTTTTTCAGACAATATTTTACACCAAATCATTATTGACATGTAACATATAATATTTCTTATTAGCAGTTTTCAAAACCACTATGTATGAGCAATGATTTGGGGGAATCATCCACATTTGATTGTACTAAAGGAGGCTAGTGTCTACATGCAAAAAAGTTTTGTTCAGTGAACCAGTTCATTCCATTTGGCTTCCGCATACAGCATCAGGTTAATCATTTTTTCAGATATGCTCATCATGATAAAATGATCTTTTGAGACAGTTCCTATAACTCTGACTTCTTATACTGCAAACAAGATATTCAATCTCATTTTATAATTTATCTTTAAATTATGTGATCATAGGAAATGCAAGACAATTTGAGTCTTATGGTCATTTATGTACCTACCTTTGTCCTGAACCCCAACTCTCTAGGAGGATCAGGCCAGTCAAGCCAGGGATGAATTTGTGGATGCCCATTCAATCATCCAGTTCCATTTAAAGACAGATAATGCATGACTGTGCATAATATTCAGCTGGAGTCTGTTCCAGAGAAAGGGAATATGCTGTGTGATGAACCTCTCTCTCCACTTTGAATTTATTTATTTGCTGGAGATATATAGATCCCTGGTTCTGGTATTCATGAAACTATTAGATTTACAGAGATGCAAATGATCAAAGACCACTGGGTTCCTAAAAGCTCACATAGATCTCCTCTTAAGAGTCTATAAGATACTGAATATAGGGACAGTGCCTACAGTCTTTTCTGATAGCTTAGGGGTTTTAAACCAGTGATTTCCTTAGTAAGAAACATCTGAGGTCTGTCTATGTGCATTATATGTTTAGTGAGGTATACCCCAAAAGAGGTATTGTATTTAATAATTAGACTAATCAACGCTGAGTATAATGAGACAATTACCTCTTTAGACTTGAATGATATTCCCTTGGCAATCAGCTTCACCACTTAGAAGGAATTTCTGACAATTATCATTATATTATAATAAAAAGGGAATTATCAACCTAAGTTCCAAAGTCTCTAAAAATACTTTCATTTTGGAGTGGGGTGTTGTCTATGTTGTATCAGGAGGGAGGGGTATTTTACCAAATGTGACAATATTGCACTTTTCAGAATTTAGTTTAAGCCCAATTCCGTGTGCCATGTATTGACAAGCATGGATTCTTACTGCAGAGCCTGGGTTTCAAAGGGTGAATTGACTATAATTCCCAGTTTACAGTCATCTGCAGTCCTGGACAGCCAAAGGTAATGGTTCATGGTCTGGATACCAAAGGAGTAAAACCTAAACAAAATAGGGCCCAGTATGGGGCACTGCAAGACACCACTGGTCAACTTCACACTCTCTTTGATTAGTCACCTGCAACCCATGCCCTGCAGTTTATGTCCTTTGGCCAATTTGTGATCCATTTTACTATACAGAGTACAATTAGTAATGTATACAGCTTGCAAACAAACTATGCCAGCATTGGAGTGTGGTGTCAAAGGCCTTGGCCAGGGTAAGATAAACTGTGTGGACTGCATGACCACTCTCAATGGCTTGTGTTACTCTTTCAGTGAAGAACCAGATTCATTACACAGGGTCTACCCTTGATAAATCCAGACTCCTAAGGGGCAAACATGATGAGATTTTTAATGTTATATTCAATCACATCAGATATAATATGTTCTTCAAGTAAGTTATAATGTGTTCTATGGCTTTGCAAACAAGAGTGTTCAGAATGATGAGCCTATTATTCCCTGGGTCAGTGGTGGGGACATTCTTGTGGAGTGCTATCACCACTGCTGGGCATCAAACCTCATAGCCAGTGGTTAAACTCAGTTTATATAGTTTAAAGATTGTCTCTACCAGTGCTTCTTTGGAACTGTTTATTAAACATCCAGGTATTTTATCAGGTTCCATGGAGGAAGTAATTTTAGTCTTGGATAATATTTTTAGATTAAGATCTTTAGAGATGACGGGTTATCTGAAATCCTAAGGGATATCTAAGGTGTAAATAGTCATCTTATGGATGTAGTTTGCACTGAATTTGTTTGCTAGTATGTTGGCAATGCCTACTGGGTCAGAGTAGGTGATACCATTTTGGATACATTCTGAGCATTATTGAGCATTATTTCTTAGTTGCCTAATGTAAATAAAGAAGGACTGGTAATTGTCCTTAGCTTCAGATGCTAACCTAATTCATGGACTGCCTTTGTATATCTAGTAGTGTTATTCAAGTTTTTTTTTTGTCAACTTTCTGATGTTATACTGGTGAACCACTATGGTGGCTTATTTTTACATTTCATATTATATTTATATCTGGTTTGGATAGCCAGTTGTATAACTGGGCATAGAATTTTCCTGGTTGTCTACCTGCTATGGCCATGCCGGGGTTTATGTTGTTATAAGTGGTGAATTTTGAAGCTTACTCATTGAACTGGATGAGATTTGTACATCTGAGATCCTTATATTCTAAGACATTCAGATATTTTAAAGATGAAAGTCCCTAGTTGTTAACCTGAATTAACTATGGAAGGAAATACAAACAAAATTGTACGTGAAGAATTTATATTGGTAAGCATCTGACCCAGAACATTATTGTTTAGTGAGCTTGTTAACAATCGGGTCCAATGAGTTTTTGTTTAAGAAATCTAAGGACTTCTGGACATATCCTACATTTGAGTTATAATTGCTTCAGTTTATTGATAGGTTATTAAAGCCTACAGCAAAGATGGAGTTCTTGTTTACAGCGAGCTCATTCAGTACATTTAGAAACCTCACAAGATTTTTAGTGGACAACAAAGGTAACCTGCAAAAGTCTATAAAATGATAGTCAGTCATATTTAGTGTGATTTGGATCTCAATGAATTTTGTTTGTGAGTTTCCAGTAATCTGTCTAGAGGTTAAATGATCTCTAACAAAAATGGAGACATGACCAAAGTCTCCATCGTGTCTGAAGACATGGTAGGCACAAAGCTCAAATACAGGGGATGTTTTCAGAATGTTTAAACCAAGCATCAGTAATTACACAGTAAATGATGCACTACAAATGCAGGACAGCCTAAAGGTTATACATTTTGTTGTTGAGACTTTTGGCATTCAGCAGGGCCACCTTAATGTGATTCTGTTTTGGATTTGATGTGCTAGTTGCATTGGTATGTTCAGCTGGAGTCTGTCTAAAAGAGGCACTATGGGACTAGAAAGGTGTTAGGCCATATGCAGAAGCCTTTGAATGAGAGGAGCAGGCCATCCTAGGCAAAGCAGATAGTACTTTTGAGTATCTCATTCCATGGTGACACATATTTGATCCATCTGAAATGACACAGCAGGTATTTAGCCAAGTTTTATTTATTTAATTGTAGTTTGTTAATCGGGAAAGTCCATTGGGCAGAAAATGAGCCCATTTTCAATAGAGGCTCAGGGAGAAAAGCTCCATATACAAATATTACAAAGTTAATATCAACAAATTTAACAAGTGCAATACAATCTTCAAAAACTATGAAAACACACTAACACAGTAACATATAAGACAGAATAATAACATCTGAGCAAGGTGTCTGTAGCCAGTTAACTTTTCCTTGTACCTAGCTATCATTCTTGGAGAAGGAAATGTTCTGCTCAGGAAATGGGACTTGCCTGCATTTCTGACTTGCATAGATCATTCTGTCATGTCTATCTGCACATTCTCTGGTGTTTTGTATGTCAAATCATACATCCCCACATGGACCACCACTAAGTCATAGTCATATTTGTTAGGTGAAAGGAATTAAGTGCTATGAAAGACAGCTCTCTGTTACACTGTCTTTGTCCATGTGGGCATTAACAACCTGAGATGTACCTTCCTGGACTATATGAAGAGAGAGACATAATAGAGCTTTCAGACTGTGTTACAGGCAGATGTGAGTCTAGCACTGAGCAGCATTCTACCTTCTCCAAGGATGATACCACAATATAAACAGAAGATGGTTCACCTTAACAACTGGCTGAGTTACTGGTTTCTTTCTAAGGTGGTCAAATATTTGTCATCTCTGAGGACATGATTGACAGATAATGCTGCTTTGCTAGGGATGGTCTGCACCTGTCCCCATTAGGCTTTTGGATATGGTCAGAACCACCTACCCCCACCCATAGTGCCTTTTTAGACAATGCTAACCTGATAAACCTTACAACACAATAAATTCTACTCAAGAACTCAATGCTAGGAGTTTCAACAAGAAGCTCCACTCCCTGGAAGCACTTGTCACCCTGGAGAGTGTTGACATGTGTGCAACTACTGAGACTTAGTTTAAAGCCACAGAAGGCACCCTGGCAATGCAAGGCTATAATGCTTTCCATACATTTAGACCTGCTACAGCACAATAAGGGACAAGAGGTGGAGGCGTATCAGTCTATTTAAAAATTTAGCACACCTCAAATTGTCCAAGCAATATGACATGCTTGAGCTACTCCGTATAAATTTAACTTTAAGTAAAGTCCTGTACCATATCCTTGCTAGCAATAAGTCCCTGTCTATGACCCAGGAATACCATACCATGTACTTGAATGTGCGGTGGGCATTCATCATTCAGCCCAACACTGTATTCATGGGTGATTTCAACTATCCCACCATAAAATGGAATACTTACACAATCACTAACATACAGGCTCAAAGATTTATGGATTTTGTCATTGCAAATAACCTGGAACAAATAGTTTGCACAACTACTAGGAATGCAAATATCCTGGATATAGTACTCATAAATATGAGGGAATGTTGCACCCTCACCCCAGCAAACCCAGAGTGTAATGTCCTTGCAGGTCAGATCAGATCACAAAGCAGCCACACTTGAAATACATATATAGCCCGAACTCCCAGCAGACACAAGAACCTTTAAGAACTTTTCCATGGCTAACTACCTCCTTTTCAGTTATAGCATAGCTAAATTCCAAGCTTCCCAGTCTCAGAGACTATGGTGGCCTATGTGGAAGTATTACTGGAAATGCTGTACAAGCATGTAAATAACCGCACAGAAACAATACCAAACCAAAATAAACTTAGGACAAACACCAAAAAAGCCTCCATTGGTAGACCCACAGTATAAATAGGTCACACAACAAAAGAAAGACAATCCTGTCCAAAAATAGGAAGGGCTATGCCAACAAGCATAAAACTCCTTCATCACTCTAAACAAGAAACTCAGGAGACAAAGCAAGTCCACCCATCACAACCTCAAGACAAAAATAGCCTCCCTGACTAAGGATAACCATAAGGCATTTTTTCAGTTATATATACAACCTTAAGGAAAACACCCGACATGTGGTGAACTAATAATAAATGAAACATCCTATATGAAATCGGCAGATATAACAAATTTGCTAGCCAACAAATATAGCTCTAATTTCACACCCTTATCATCCCCAGTTACTCCCCATGAAATACCGTCTACCATTTCTTCCGCAACTATAACTAAAGAATGGCTCTTCACTGCAGCTCACCTCAAGCTAAAAACACAGCATCGGTGGGTCCTGATAATATGCCAGGATGCCTCCTAAATAGCTAGAAACATGACCTGTCAAGCTCACAAATATCTATTCTGCCATAGCCATCAGACAGGCATCAGCCCTAAGGAATGGAGGACTGCAACAGTCATCCCTCTACACAAAGGAGGCCATCAATAGACCCAGGTAACTAAAGGCCAATAAGACTAGTCTTATATGCAGTGGCATGGAAAGAATTATCATAGATCTTATAAACAAAGACATAGGAAATCTTCAAACACTGAACCCATCCCAGTTCGGTTTCATCAAAGGCAGGTTACGGCTTCTAAACATGGTGAACTAGAACCATGGATGAGGACAATATGGTGCATACAGCCTACTTTGACCTGGCAAAGGCATTTGAAACACTACCTCACTCATGTACTATAGACAAACTCACAAATTTAGACATAAATCCCTTTGTCATCTGATGTTTAGCCAAGTGTCTCAAGGATAGGACACATAAAGCACGGGTGGGGGAATCCATCTCCACCTCCACCAAGAGGCCTGTTTCTAGTGGTGTACTTCTCTGAAGTCAAGGCAAATTGGGGCTTTTGGCTGACAAGATTTGCTGATGACTGTAAGCTGGGTGCAATCACTGAATCTCACCAAAATGTACATATGCTCCTGGAAGGTCTGCCACAAAAAAGTAATTAGTATAAGCACAACAATTAAACATTTAAAGTCACATAAGGCCCCAGGACCGGATGGAACTGCGGCAGAATTTTATAAAACTTTCACCCACCTAATTGGTAAACTACTATACTATGTGCTGTACTATATAATAATTAACAATATAAATGATATTCATTTCATTGCCTGCAAAACTATTTTCATACTAAAAGAACATGCAGACCCCAAAAACCCAGATAGTTATAGACCCATCTCCCTACTAAATATAGATACAATATAGATAAAAAGATCCTGACCTCAATTCTTGCAAATAGATTAAAAAACCTGATAGAGAAAATCATTTCTTCAGAGTAATCTGGGTTCACACCACAAAGACAGACCAGCAACAACACTCTAACATTGGATGCATTAATATCTTTTGCAAATCAGAGGAATATTAATATCTATGCAATGGTAGTAGATGCCCACAAGGCATTTGGCAGGGTCAACCTAGAATTTTTACTTCAAACATTACCTTATTTTGACATATGTATCAATTTCAATAAGGAAAAACAGGTGGAAACTCTCCAGTAACCCACCGGCAGCCTTGAACAAATCACTCGAAACGTGGAAAACAAAGCACACATTTATTTAAGCTTAGATCTCTATCTTTTCGTCAGTTACAAAAAAAACTTCCTCAGAACGGATACAACGTCATAACAATTAAACCCCTTCTTATATTGTAGCCTTCCTCTCACATGATCAAATGGAAAATATATGTCAAGAATACATTATTATTTTAAAAACCATCTAAAAAGCTATCTTCGAAAACTACTGGTCAAATTAAAAACAATTACTTTTGTTGAAAATGTATATGCCCCAAACAACATGTACTGAATAATTATGTTAGTGCAATAAAATCTGATAAAATGTAATAAAGTCATCACAAGAAGTGTTACTTGCACTAGACTACTGAATTTGAAAAACTCATTTAGTAGCATGAAATACTGTCCGTTGGATAAATACACCGATTTACCCTAAGCTAAGGCATCAGTTAAAATATGTGAAAATGAAAAACGTAATGCACAAAGTACTTTTCAGACGCATTTAAAACAGAAAAAGTATCAAATTTCTGTAACATATAAATGCATGTAAATGCACAAAGGTAACCTTAATCAAAGTTACAATATACGATCTGTAAAAGTCTGAAACTTTGAAACATAAAATCGCAACACATTCCCAACACGACTACTCAAATTAAAACACATAACTTATGACATAAAACCTTACATGTTCTTATTATATTAATATATCAATATATCTAACTGAACTGTTTGAAAATACTACTAAAAAATACTACTAAATAATACTAATGTTGGCCCCACAACCGTACACATTATCCTACTACTTCTTAGGAGGGAACTACCCTTGGCTATAGAGCGACTTGTAACCAAAACTACAATATGCCAACGAAATATGTATGAAAAAGTTTGTGAAATTAAACCTTAACTTCATCTATTCAAACTTTTAAGTTTTAATAAGCATGTGACCGATGACATACCATTTATGTCAAGATAATGGCAGGCATCTAACTTTAGCTGCCATACCAATTCCCTATTCTCCAGGATGAGTGAATCAGGTCCCCCCTCCCATCTGACTGTACTTGATCGATTACTAAGAATGAAAATTCATGTTGAGGATTCTCCATGACATGTTTCGCCAAAGCATTCTCCAACTTAGCCTTTCTTATAGCATACAGATGTTCATACATGAGCTCTTGTAGTTTCCTATCTGTTTTCCCAATATAGAAAACCGGGCATTGGGAACACATGGCCAAGTAGACTACTTGGGAACTGGTAGAGTTAAATCTACCCTGAATTCCATACTTGGTACCCCTTACTTCAAAAGTAGAGCCTGCTTTAATATACATATAATACTGGCACATATTACATTTATACATGCCCACTCTACAGTTAGGAACCCTAGGTTTCCTCTCAAGGATGCTTTTGAGATTGTAACCTAAAATACAATACTCCTAGCGAGCATAACACAAGACAGTACAAGGTAATGTGCAGGACATGTTACTATATACAGATATACATATTTTAAATTGCAATAACATGGTCTTTGGTTCATTAAGGATAGGTCAATAAAGATGAAGAGTATTGAAACTTGTGTATAGAGAGAAAGTTAGTCAGGGTTAGTACAAGGGCATAATCAATGTGTACTGAGAAATAGTTTTAGATTCTGTTTAAAAAGTGTCAATGAAGACAGAGATATGAGTTCAGTGGGAAGAAGATTCCAGTGCTTACCAACAGTATTAGAGAACAGAGAGTTTCCTGCTAAGTTGTTGGATCTGCTGGTGTTGATAAGGAGTTTATTTGAGGAGTGTAAATGTTTAAAATTGTTATATGAGGTAATGAGGCAACAGAGTATTGGAGTGTTGGTGGGTTGATACAGGGTCCTATAGGCTATGACAAGCTGGTGAAATTGCAGTTGGTTTTGGAACTCTAGCCATCCTAGTTGCTTAAGATTAAGACAGTGATGAGTTCTAAAAGGAGAGCCAGTGGCAAATCTAGTAATATTATTATAGGAGATTGTCAGTTTGTTTTGGTTGTTTTTAGAAGGATTAGTGTATATAGGTGAAGCATAGAGTAGGGTGAAGATTAGGTGAGTTCTGGCTATGGCGGTCCTGGCTACTGCTGTAAGAAAGGGTTTGATTCTATAGAGGGACCCTAATTTCTTGTTGACTGTTTTTATTGTGCTGTTTATATGAGTATCAAAGCTAAGGTTGTTATCTATTGTTATTCCTAAAAGTTTAGTGGTTGAGTCGGGAGATACGATAGTGCCATTATTAGATACGAGTGTGAAATTTATTGGTGTGGATTTTTGGGTTGGTATGAAAAGTAAAAGTTTAGTTTTTTTTAGGATTTAGAAGGAGGCAGCGGTTTAAAAACCATTGTTCTACTGTATTAAATGCTTTTTGAGTAAGGGACTGTAGTTCAGTTGGAGATGTGGCTAAACAAATTATTGTGGAGTCATCTGCGTATTGAATACAGGTGGCATCAGGAATTGCTGAGTGAAGGTCATTAATAAAAATGGAGAATAGGAGTGGGCCTAATATAGAGCCCTATGGAACACCTAGGGAAATAGGGAGGTAAGTAGATAGATTGTTTTCCCATAGCACAGCCTGTTGTCTATTGTCTAAGTAAGCTTTAAACCAATTTATGGCTAGAGGTTCAAGTGAGAGGGATTTCAGTATATATAAAAGGAGCTGGTGATTAACCATGTCGAAAGCTTTAGATAAATCAATAAAGACTGCAGAGGAGAGAATTTTGTTGTTGCGGGTTTTGTTGAAGTCTGTGAAGGTTAGCAGGGCAGTGGTAGTACTGTGGAAAGGTCTAAATCCATGTTGACAATTGGCTAGTAAGTTATTTTGGAGTAGGTGGTTAAGTAGTTGCTTATGGATGCATTTCTCCATAATTTTTGCTAGAGGCGATAGAAGAGCAATAGGACGATAGTTAGAAAAGTCATTAGAATTCCCACCTTTATGTAGTGGGATGATGTGAGAAATTTTCCAGATAGATGGGATAGTTCCTTCACTTATAGTTCTGTTAACCAGAATGGAAATGGGATAGGCTATGGCTTTAGAGACAAGTGAGTGTAGTAGGAGAACAATCAGTGGAATGCTGACTGATAAGGTAAGTTAAGTTAAGGTAGCTGAAGAGAGAAACAATGAAGTAGAGAGGAAGGTTTCCAAGGTGAATGGAGAGTACAGTATAGCAAGAGGTGTAAGAAAGAACAACAGTAACAAGGTGAGGACAGTAGTCTGTAAAACAAAAGTATTTTCCTAGGGTTTTGGGATAGGTGAAAGATAGGGACTATGTAAGAGTGTTACCTAGTGGCCAGGAATTGGTATTACAGCAGTAGTAATTTCAGGGGAAGGCTGGTCTAGGGCTGAAAAAGGACGCTCAGTTTGGCTAGAGAAGGTAGTGAAATTCAGACAGGGGCAGTTTTAAACTATAGGTCCAGATTTTCCTCCAGTCAGCTTCCTGAGACCATCCGACCATTGTCTGTAATTGCCTTTAGAAAGCAGACATGCTGAATGTAATGTACATCAGAACAAGAACACTCATCCATCTATCTACTTAAATGAATAACTACTTGAAACTTCAACAAGGTATCTTTATTCTTTCCACAGTGAGGGCATTAGAGACAGAGATAATCTCCTTAGATCTGCTAGCTAAAGGGATTTTATCTGGACTATTCCTTTACACTCTGCAACTTTGAAGAAGAGGGAGTACTTAATATTCCCTATTCTAATTTGTAGTGCATGGTATATATATATATATATATATATATACATATATATATATATATATATATATATATATATATATATAAAACTTGTATATGCTGTGAGTGTAGATAGATGTAGGTGTGCACAATATGCCCTTACTCTTGACAAGAGGCAATGGATAGTGGACATGCTCATCACCTAAGGGGTACACCTTTCATCCTATGCACGTGCATAGAGTAAAATTGATGCCAGGCGACATTTACAACCTTTACCTCCCAATATAATGGCTGTGTACTGCTAGCACCAGACAAAGTAATTCCTGAATGGCAACAGTTGTAACTGCAGCACTATCAATGTAAGTGTTAAACTGTAATAGAAAAAATAAATGTGTAAGAACATAAATGAATGTCATATACCTGCCATACTGGTACTTGTGAATGCAATTAAGTAGAATGTGTGTAAGTTGTCCAGCAATGCCATCAGTATCTGACATTACTGACATCTGTAACATATACTTATGCAGTTTACCAAATAACCTGTCCCATGCAAATGAAATACCCACTACAGAAACACCATTCCAAAAAGTATACTTATCCCTACCCTCCAACAAGTGGAGCAATAAGCACGATTGAAAAAAGTCTCCTCAACTTAAAGTTCCCTAACTACATGGTTACTTTTCAGTGTAGATTCAGCCCTTTGAGCATGCTGAAGATGCAAATGAGGTGTGAACTCCATAGAATTGTCGAATGCCAAACGTTTGACTTTGTGTAGCAGATATAAATTATACTATAGCGTCTACACCATTGCTAGGTGCTTATGGCTTGCAACTGTGAATGATTACAATAACTGAAGCAATGCACAGTAATGCACAGAGTACCTTCCCTGAAGTGGATGTGTTACTGAGGATACAGTTACAAAGTATTGAACTAACTGTAGTAGAATTTTCAACAAACCAACACACCCCGCATGTATATTTCCTTGGCATATAACACAGGTCCTGCCTTTGCAGAAAACTTTTGTTGACTGCCGTGCATTTCTATAATACTCTCAAAGGAAAAAATGAGAGAAGGTAGAGCTGCAGTTTTGCAAACATATTCCTAAATATTGTGTGATCACTCATTCTGCTAAATACATCGACTACACATTTGCAATTAATTGACAATGTCCAACTGCATGAACTGTTTAATTCTGGATATGAAATATGAATTGCTTATATGCACATGATTTGACTTGTATTGCAAAGCTGTCTCTGTGACAAAGAAAGATACCCCACTACAACTGTGTTGTGTAAGTGCAATAGTCTGATGGTTCAAATCCAGAGCTGTCTACTTGTCTAATCTTTGTTTCCCTTTTTTCTAAATTTCTGTTTTATTTTTTATTTTGTTTTGCATGATGTATGCAGTGCGTAGCATAGCACAAACATGGTAAGCCACTTAAAAAAAATAAAAAAAAATATTTAGTCAATTTACAAAGTGCAAACATGCTTAGCTGCATTGCACTGCAGTCAGCAACATGGATGTTAAAGACTGCAGAAATTCCACCTGATATCCAACAGTTTCTGTGGCACAAAGTGTAAATATGTTGAGCTAAAAAAAGAGAGAACATAGGTAAAGCAGGGTTTGAGTCTCACAGTTGTCATTTTTAGTGAGGAGGAGTCATAATGAGTACTTATACGAGTAATATATGATCACTATTGCCTTTTACATTTGTGCACTGCCTACCTATGCACAGACAGGGTTTACTACTTCAAGAAAAAAAGGGAAGAATTTAATTTGGTTCATCTTTCTTCACACAAACAGGAAAAGCAGCAATAGGCAGCCATCAACACTCCACTCCGCTTTTTAGCAGAGTGTCTTACTATAATGTTACACAAAACTTTGATAATGAGAGTAATACTACACACCAATAGCTATGTATAGCAGGGTGATAGAAAGGTACCACTACTGCTTGCATACATATATTTTTGTAGGTATCATGTGCATTTTGCGTGTAACTGGTTTAGCATGATGATGATGTAATAAAAAAATGCAGTTGTGTATCTCTGAAGGGCACAATAGTTTACTGTCAATTAGCTACACTCCTCCCATACTTCAAGTATAGCTGTAAAACTGAATGTATTGTGAAGTATGTATCATTACTCCAAACGTTATTACTAAAGTTATGCCAGTCTATCCATTTCCAGTATATTGTCAGACATTAGTCCTGCATCATACCTGAGAATGCATAAGCCAGGACCTTTTAATGTCACACACATACAGGTTTCATTGAAGTATAGCACCGGTCATTCTTTAAACTCTATATATGTAATTACCATGGCTGATAAACACTTCTTCAGTGACAAAGAGAAATAAACACCTAATGTATGTGGAAATGCATGCATTCCCACCTTGTACAAATTATTTTTAACAGTGTGTAAGTCCCCACAAAATATGTACCAGGCCATCCTATTGATCAGTCCAAAGTCATGGCTTAAAAGCCAGGTCATTTATCATTTCAGCATTAACCATTGGACAAGCTGCGCCCAGGTGTAGCATCACATATGCTATGAAGCAATGCCAAATGTCAGATTATCATTGCTGTTTTATAAACTCCCTTCCTCTTTGTTTGGCTATGTTTCTCTTTGCTTACCCTCACACAAATTTGGTTGGAATGATGCATGTATGCACGCTGGTCATGAATTGGGATATCACAAATGGGTGGGAAACCATTGCAACTGTTGTTGTAGAACCTTTGCAGACATGGCAGGAGATGGGAAGGATAGTGACAAATAAGGTCACAGTGGTGTGGTGTGGAGGAGTCAAAAATATTTGTTGCACTCCATAGAAAGCATTACAGCCATAGTCTGCTGCAGGAGGACTATACCATGTCTCAGTACAAGGCTGAAGTTTCGAACAGCCTAGCCAAGGGTGTCTGTAGTATGAGTGGCATACCATGAACTGAGGAGCACTGTATGCACCACTAAAGTAAACTGAAGAGGCACAGGCAGGCACAACATGAACAGTGGCTGGATGAGTTCCAAACTGATGACACCCTGCAGTTGTGCAAGTATGCAAATCAAGCTACTTGTAATGATACAGAATGCTGTATACAGCCAAGGCTGGTATGCATATAGCTTTAGTGTCTCTTCTTCTCACACTCTGCATTTTGCAGCTGCAGAGGAAATCTCTTTGAACAGAGAGGCACATGCTGAGAGGTTGGAGTGACTCATAGATGCAAGGGCTATGTCTGCAGCACAACTGACAGTAATTGGAACCTTGATACTATCCATGGAATCCCAATATATTGTGATTCCATAGATCAGTATCAAATTCAGCATGCATATCCTAACTGTAACAGACAGCATGCATGCTTTCTTCTGTAGCTCCTGGTAATTGTATTAAGCAAGTATAATAGTGTCTCTCTATTTGCTTTTTTTTTTTGTGGATTACATGAAATCACACTGTTCTGATGTCATACATTTCTGCCAACAAACCAAATGCATTTCAGCACAGGAAGGTGGTCTAACCACTGTGGTTCAGCCTGCCAACCCTCCACCAGCTACTGTACCAACATCCAGCACCTCTGGGATGCATCTTGGCAGTATTGCTTCTGCAACCCCTCCACTACCTGCCCATCCACATCAGGTAACATTGCCCTGGCTGCTGGTGAAGTGATACTCTCTGGAAGTATTGGCGGAGGCAGGTCCCTTCTCCAATATTCCTCTGTTTTAGAAATTTAAAAGAATAAAAATTATCTCATAAACAGCTCTCCACTTCACATATGTGTCTTCTTGACAGACTTAATTTGATTAATCATTGCACTGTTGTCACCCATCTGTTTTGTGGTGACAGTCCAAATTCATCAAATGTTGTCTACCTGTGAACATTACTGTGTTGAAGAAGTGGCTATCTATGGTTCTTTCTTAATTTCCTCCAAAAAATTCCTTCATTGCTTGCCCCCACCCATTTCACTGATTTATTATCAGCCCCATTTTGATAAGTTTAATCTGGTCTAGAAACAGAAGCACAAAAATCACACATGGTCAGAAATGGCCCATAAAAAAGTTCACTTTTTGCCCTCTGCATTTGCACCAAGTTTGGCATTGCACACCAGTGGTGAGTGCCAGTGAATGGCTGTTCATGTCCTATGGCAAAACCATCAGCCACACTATTCCATTTTTCTTCATGCAAAGGTGCTTAACCATGTTGTGCTATAGGAATACAGAGTTCAAGCAGAGTAAAGGCACTACTTTGAAAAAATACTCTGACAGTTGTGTACACTGCTGGTGTTAAGTACTGTGTTCTGTAGCTTGTGTAACTAGATAGGTATGGGGTTCTAATGTCATAGCAGTTGACCTGAGTGTGTGTGTGTTAATTCAACTATCAGTCTGGAGACAATTTTACATCAGGATATAAGTCCATATCTATGTCACACACTCTTCCCAAAATGTATTGATTGATTGATTGATTGATTGATTGATTGATTGATTGACATTTGGTGACTGGGAAAGTCCGGCTGGTTCAGAAACCCATTTTCAGAGGAGGCCCTGGGAGAAAAAGCTCTACAGTAAAAGTGTAAACAGTAAAAGTATAAACTATATCAATACATTTATAGAACATTCTGCATTTATAGAACATTGATAAAGGTGCACAATTTGGCAAACTAATACAGTCATAACATTAATCATCAGGAGAAGATCAACATTTAACAGTTTTGTGAGATAGCTTAATTAACAAGATGTCAACAAGTTTAGGAAATAGCGAGTGTTAGACATTTAAGTAACAGATGTTAAAGAGTAGTGAGAGAAAGTCAAGCGTTAGAAGTAGCTTATCTTCTTATCAGCATACACTGCTCATGTCATCCTCTATAAACTGCTCTCTGATACTGGTAAAGTCAGACATCTGTGGTGGTGCTAGTCTTAAGTTGCATAGAATCCAGCTTATGTATGTACACAGGTGTAGTGTTTGAATCTGACCTTAGTCAAATGGTGTGGGTGTGGTTGGTAGTATATTACAGTCACTGAATTATGTTTTGAATCTCTTCATTTGACTCCCACTTAGGAGACTCCCACTCAGGAGAGCCTTTACATAGCCCCTTGAATCTAATATTCCCGTTTCCCTCTGTCTACATAATATCCTTTCTGCAGAATGCTGAGGATGACATCATCTCAAAGATCCATACACACATCATAAAGCAAACCACCGGATGTGTGGATGTACGATTGCTAGTTCTGTCACTGGTTGGTACACATGTCAAATATGGACAGAGGCAGTCTGTAATAAAATCAAACTCATACACGCATATGCACATACCCCTACTATCTTCCATCACTTATATATATTTATATATATATATATATATATATATATATATATATATATATATATATATATATATAGGAGCTTGGGTTTAAGTGTTATAATAATGGCTAGGATTTTATAGGCTCTTGGCCATTAGCCTAATAATGTCCAATGACCCTCTAAACATGAAATGTTATCTGCCATAAAGCAATATTATATCATACTTATTTCATGGGCAGATATGCCTGGGTTCAGCCACATGTTGTAGTGCTGTCATATACACAAACATATAACATGTTGAGATTCACTTGCAATGTTGGGGGAATTAATTGTAGACATTATTGTGTTGCTATTCACAAGGATCATACAGGTATTCCCCAGCAGCAGCATTGTGTGACTGTCAACATTTGTGTCATTAACTGTTCTGCATGAACTTTATCCGCCTCAATTGTAATGTGTCCATATATGGTTTCAGGCCCTCACCAACACATTTCCATTGATAAACATATAGGCATATGATGCATAACTGATGTAATGACATGAAATAGGTAGAGTTGAATGACTGTGTTAACAGTTCCACTGAAAGGGTCTGGCACACAATCAGTTTTTAAATTTAACTACTCAAGCCTATGGCTCCTTTTTTGTATACTTCCAGTTCACACCCATAGCTGCTTATAGCATCCAGAATGTTTTTTGGGTCTATCTTATTTAACTAAGTGACCCACCAGCTAATAATAGACAGCATTCAAAAAGGTAAGGCATTAATAACAAAATGACACTAAGATTTTTAGTCTAGGACATCCTGCTGCAGAGAAATTGGTGACTGGAAATTATTATTCGTATTTTCATATCTGAGAGATCTAAATTTTATTGAGGTATATGGTGTGAAACACGGGTGTGGAGACAGGACAGTTCCCTGAAAACATTGGTTTTAATCACAGTAGTTCCATATGTACTTAATACTTTAAAAACAAGTGACTTACAAACTGTTGCATGATATTAGGTGAAACCTTAGATGTTCTTGAAGAAAACTGTCTTTGATATTTGCACTTAGTTGCACATATTAAGATATCCAGTATTATCTGTATTGATAATTATAAAATGAAACCTATATTTTAATATTTCTGTAAATATCTCAGTAAACATGCACTTATAGAGGAATTTGTTGTTCTCCTGTGAAAGCTTATGTCTGGTTTACAAAAATGTTCTAACATTATATGTCATAGTGCTATAGTTTTCAAGATATGAAAAATTGTTTTTGAAAGTTAGAAAAATATAATTTGGGATTTGTGTACATTATAATATATTACAGTATTTATGGGGAAAACTATTAAGGCACTGAATATTATCATTGTAAAGAATACTTCCTACTGATACCATGTATTTATTTATTTAATTATTGCTTTTGTTTACCAAGAAAGTGTGACTGCGCACAAGTCCAAATTTCAGAGGAAGCCCTGGGAGAAATAATCATGGTAAAGAGCACATTACTATTTGTACAATTTCAGTAGATTTTATTGTTCACAAAATGTTTACATTTGTTTATCTTATGTTTCTTAAGTTTATTTTTTTCAGAAAATGCTCTGGAATGCAAGATGTGTATAGGCTGCTAGGGGTGTTACATTCCATACCACATAGGAATTATTCAGCTTTTACTGTATTTGTGTTTCTTCCTACTTTATTTTGCTTTTGCGTCATCTTAAAAGTACTCAATTGTATTTATTACTGCTTGGTGTAACTCATTCTAAGCCTTTTAGTTTAAGCACTTACCAGTTGTTTTGCATTAAGAAGGTTTGTGGTCTGCACTGTAGTGGCAGAACAGGTAGCTTACATCCTTCTAAGTTGGGAACTGCTGATTGAGGGCTCAGTGTCTGTTATTCTAAAAGTGTATTAATTCTGGTTTAAGCACTTGGGCTTCAGGCCAGTTATTTTACATTAAGAGGGTTCGTGGTCTGCACTCTTATGGAAGGAGAGGCTGGACTCTGCCCTTCTGAGCTGGGAATTTCTGGTTAAAGGCTTATAGTGCCTGCATATTTGAACTGCTTCTTACTGAAAATGGTACACCTTGTTTGCTGTAGCATAGGCTAGATCCAGGCCTGCTGAATCTAGCTTTGTTTGTATAACTTGAGCACTAATCCAGGCATTCTTTAAAGTATTCAATTGTATTTATTACTGCTTGGTAGTAACTTGATTAAAGTGTAGCTATCATTCTAAGTCTTTTGGATTAAGCACTTGGGCTTCAGACCAGTTGTTTTACATTAGGAAGGTTTGTGCCCTGCATTGTGGTGGCAGGACAGGTAGCTTACATCCTTCTAAGTTGGGAACTGCTGACTGAGGGCTCAGTGTCTGTTATTCTAAAAGTGTATTAATTCTGGTTTAAGCACTTGGGCTTCAGGCCAGTTATTTTACATTAAGAAGGCTCGTGGCCTGCACTCTTGTGGGAGGAGAGGCTGGACTCTGCCTTTCTGACTTGGGAATTTCTGGTTAAAGGCTTATAGTGCCTGCATATTTGAACGGTTGCTTACTGAAATTGGTACACCTTGTTTGCTGTAGCATAGACTAGATCCAGGCCTGCTGAATCTGGCTTTGTTTGTATGCTTGTTGTTTGTTTGCTTGTTATTTCCCTGAAATGCTAATTCTACCTAAAATGCGGCTTTTCAGTGCTTCTGTGAATCCCTAGTGATATCTGCATTGCTTACTGTACTTATTTCCTTGTTTCACTTGAAAGAAAGTTACTGTTTGTTGTTTTTGCATTTAAGTTACCTGTAACACATTGCATTTAAGTTACCTGGCACTTGCTCACTAAGTCAGCACTAAAAAATTAAAAGCACTACACCATCACAAACTCCCCTTGAGTACCTTGTTCCCCATTGGCCCTTTTTTCAATTATAAAGGAATTCCCAATACTATTCTAGCATGTCCAAAGGTCAGTTGTCAGTCTCCTCTCCGGTCCAGCTGGTGAATCTGGGAATCTTGAGGCAATGTTACAACTGCCTCATGTACACAGACAACCCTCTCCTCCTCCCAACAAATTCCAACACATGTGAGAGATGCAACCATATAGCCAAACTGGAGGCTAAGCTCTCTCAACTCAGTATTGGCGTAACCAGTCAGGAGGAGAAGGAAACCACACTCACTACAATTCCAGTCTCACATAGACCTACCACGATAGCAAACCAAACACATAAACACACAAAAACATACTTGGAGGCTCTAAATAAAAATCTTCCTAAGCAGCAGAGACCTCCAAAGCAGACACCCAAGCAACTGCTACCCCAAAACAAAACACGTGCAACACATAGCTCACAAAGCCAGTGTGCCGAACAGTCACAGCCCTTAAGGCTAAACAACACACCTGATACACTTGTAATAGGTGACTCTATCGTCAGGCACACTGACGTCCCGCTCACCAGGCTGAACAAGGAGAAGGTCACGGTGAGCTGCCTGGCGGGCACTAGGATCCACCACATAACACAAGCACTCAGGTCACTCCAAGGCAAGTACAAATATGACTCAGTCATTGTCCATGCTGGTGTGAATGACCTGAGACGTACCTCCCTGGACTACATGAAAAGAGACATAGAGGAGCTCTCTGAGTATGTAGCCCAGGCCGGTATGACCCTGACCTTGAGTAGCATCTTACCCTCACCAAGAATGATGCCACAATATGAAGACAAGATGATCAATTTCAACAATTGGCTTAAGTATTGGTGTCATTCAAAGGGGATCCAATACCTGTCAGCCTGGGATGACATGCTCGACAAGCCACGATGCTTCGCTAGGGACGGCTTGCACCTGTCACCCCTGGGCGTTCGGATATTGGCAAAGGCTCTTGCTACCCCTATAGTGCCTTTTTTAGGCAAGGCTCAAAAGGCAAACCCACCTCCATAGGTATCACAAGGGATAAGAAACTAAGAGTAATGCTACTCAATGCCAGAAGTCTAAACCTCAAGATGCATGCACTTGAAACTCTCCATAGCATGGAGAACATCAATATCTGTGCAGTAACAGAAACCTGGTATAAGGCTCCTGAGAGCACCCCAGCACTACCAGGTTATACCTCATACCATGCTTTTCAGCCCCAAAACTTGGACCGAACCACAAAAGGAGGGGGAGTATCAATATTCGTCAAAGATACCCACACCTCCAGGTTGGTGGCACAGCATGAAGCATCAGAGACTATCCATGTGCAACTAACAGTGGATAAAATTGCTTTCCAGTTTATAGCCTGCTACAGACCACCCTCCCAAACTTAGGAACTCCACTCGGCCTTCCTGAGAACACTGGAAAATATGAAGGTCTCTCCAAACACCATTATATTGTGCGACTTCAACTACCCAAACATAGACTAGGAGCATTACTCTAGCTCCAACACCCTAGGCCAAAGGTTCCTAGAATTTATAAACTCAAATGCTATGGAACAACTTGTTACCACTCCCACAAGAGGGGAAAACATACTGGACCTGATCATCACCAACATGGGGACTCTATACTCCAGACAAGAAGTGTATCCCTCACTGGTAAGATCAGACCATAAACTAATCTCACTGGATATTCACATCCCAACCCCACCCCCTGCCCAGAAAACCACAGTGAAAAACTTCTCTAAAGCAAATTTCACACTCCTCAAAACCGAGGTGGAATCCTTCAAAGCCCACGGGCCTGTGGAAAATACGGCCCAGACCGCAGAATCCTTTATAAATGCATTCTATGAACACCTTCAGGAATGAATGGATCATGCAATCCCAAATAAAACCAAGACCCAATCCTCCAAAGGCGGACGTCCTGTCTGGTGGACCCCAGCCATAAACAAACTATACAATAGAAGGAGGAAGCTACTACATGATAGAGCAAAATCCCAAAAAGGGAAGGCATCTCTGATCAGTATTAGCAAAGCTATGGGCACTCATAAAATTGTCTAAGGCCAGCTTCGAGAGAAAAATTGCACAGGACACTAAGGATAATCACAAGGCTTTCTTTAGTTATGTTAGGAACCTGGGTGGGAATTCCCAGATAAGCTCAGAATTAGTCCAAAATGACAAAAAAATACACCAAACTCACAGACATTGCCAACATCCTAGCTGACAGGTTCAGCGCAAACTTCTCTGCCCCCTCCCCACCAAAAGGGCAAATATCTATCCCAGCAGATTGCTGCCCCCCTGACCTCTCAGATGCTCAGGTAAGAGCCGCCCTCTCCAAAGCAAAAAACACAGCATCAATGGGACCAGACGGTGTCCTGGGCTGCGTCCTACATGAACTCCAAGAAGAGCTAAACCCAAACATAAAACTACTGTTCAGTCTCAGCCTTACTACAGGATATGTACCCAAAGAGTGGCGTACAGCAACAGTGGTCCCTCTCCACAAAGGTGGTGCCTCAATGGATCCTCGAAACTATCGCCCCATAAGCCTGACTAGCTTGGTCTGCAATGCTATGGAAAGGATCATCATGGACCTCATAAATAAAAATATTGGGGACCTACAGACACTGGATCCTACCCAGTTCGGCTTTGTTAAGGGCAGATCCTGCCTCTTAAACCTGGTCAATTTCTTTGAAACAGTCTCACCAAGGCCATTGATGATGGGGAGGTGGTCCACACAGCCTACCTGGACCTCGCAAAAGCCTTCGATACAATACCCCACTCAGGCATTATAGATAAGCTCACCAGCTTAAACATAAACCCCTATGTCACTAGATGGGTTGCAAACTGGCTCAAGGACAGAATGCACATGGTTAGAATTGCTGGAGCCACGTCAGACACCAAACCAGTTACAAGTGGCGTCCCACAAGGCTCAGTCCTGGGACCTCTCTTGTTCGGTATATATTTCTCGGAGGTACAGGCCAACACGGAAGGACTGTGGCTGACCAAGTTCGCAGATGACTGCAAACTGGGCGCCATAATCGACTCTCCAGCCGACACAAGCATCCTCCAAAAGGGCCTCATAGAAACAGACAACTGGTGCCAGAGCCATGGCCTCAAGCTAAATGCCAAAAAGTGTATAGTCATCCCCTTTGGCAAAAACAAAGTGCCCACAAATTACCACATAGGTGGTAATCCATTAAGTACAGAAGAAGTAATTAGGGACCTGGGGACCCAAGTTGATAGCAATCTCTCATTTGACAACCACGTGGCCAAAGTGGTTAGAAAAACATTTTATATAGCCCACCTAATCATGAAGGGATTCACATCTATATCAGGGGAGGTCATCGTGCCTCTTTACTCATCCCTCATCAGGCCCATAATTGAGTACAGTGCCCCTTTTAGGACGTACCTTACCAGACACCTGCAGCAACTGGAAAGACCCCAAAATTACCTCACCAAGAGGATCAAAGGGCTCAAACAGATGCCATATGCTACCCGGTTAAAGAAACTCCAGATCTACTCAGTGGCATACCGCCTGCTCAGAGGCGATCTGTGCCTGACATATAAAGCCATGTCCAACCCGGAATTAATGGGCATGCTGCACCTCAGAAAATCCAAATCCCATCAAGCTATGCGCTCGAGAGACTTGAACCTCAGCACTGAAATAAATAGGACATGCTGGAGGGACAGATTCATAACCCAGAGGCTCCCTTCACTCTGGAATAAAATCCCAGTTCAGGTTAGGCAGAGTCCTTCATTGACTCTCTTCAAGAGGAATCTTGAAGAGTGGATGGGAGATCGTAGGTTTACCCCGGGTATCACTTCTGTGTCACTGTTAGACAGAGGCACAGTATACTAACCTCGAAAAAGGGCATAGAAAAATTAATTTAAAATGGGTGGCGAAAGCCAAACACACTCTGGCTAGGCTTATAAATGCCCTAGGGCAGATAGCCTAGTATGAACCTATGAACCTATAATATCCAAGGTTAATAATAATGAATCATACCGATTCATCAAAAAATCTTTTAAGTACAAAATAGCACATTTTAGCCAACCTGTGAGTTTCTTAGCTGAAGTTGTTGGTATACTTTTACCAAATGTTCTGCATTTTGCCATTTTGGTCCACATTGTGAGAGGGACAGTACTGCATTTGGGTAATGGAAGGTTGACAGTTAGGCAATGTAGTGATTGTCTCATGCTTATATACATCCACATACTACTTAAACAAACTAGCACAATGTACAAAAATGTAGTTACATAATGGCAATGGAGATAAAGATCTCACTCCAAACCATGATAAATAATAAGCAGGTTGTCAGAATCAAACAACACCACCACACTAAACCAGCCACACCAACTCAAACCAAAAGCATAAACTTACGTATGCAGATGGTCTTAAAAGTAACCTGCCAAAACCACAAAATACTCCTAAATGTACCATAACATACACGCATTCTCATAATCTCAAAAACACAACACAGGCAGAATCCAAGAGTGATATTGTCTCTAGTCAATATTGCATAATGCTAACCTGCAGTCAATCCAAAATCCTTGTTGTAAGTGGCTCAATAGTGAGACACACTGGTATATCACCCAGACATTTTGTGCAAAGTGAGTGCCACAGTCAGTTGCCTATCAGGATCCATAATTCACTGCATCACAGAAGCACTCAAGTGCCTGCCCCACAAGAATACATATGACACAGTCATAGTGCTTGTAGTTCTAAATGACATGAGACATACCACCCTATATGAAGAGAGTCATGATGCTGCTCTCGGAATATGCTGCCAAGGCAGGTATGAATTTAGCCCTAAGCAGTAATTTACCCTAACCATGATTGATGCCACAATATGAACAAATAATTAGTGACTTCATCAAGTAGCTTATCTTCTGGTTTCATTCAAATGGGGTCCAATATATATCACACTGAAAGGAGATGGTCGACTGTCTTGACTACTTTACCAGGATTGGCCTGCATCTATCCGCAAGGCTTTCCTGTATTACCTAAATCCCTGTCCATCCCCATAGTGCCATTTTCAAGCAATGTCAGTCTCCTAACATTTCTAACATAACAAAACAGAATCCAAATAACATGAAGATATTGTTGCTCAATGTTAGTAGCCTTAACAAAAAGCCCACTATTGCAAGCATTCCTTACCCTAAAAAACATTAAGACATGCATCCTCTTGGAGATCTGGTTGAAGACCAATGACAGCCCTCCATCATCTGGTAGTTTCCTTACTACCAAAAATTCAGGCCCACAGCACTAGACGAAGACACTAAACATGCTGGTGGTCTCTATATTCTTAAATAAATGTCCCCTCCTGACTCATTAAATAAGGTAATGACCAAGAACTCCTCCAAGTCCACACTATGACTATGACTTCCTATATTCCTCCTCAGCCCATACCTCATAGCTAACTAATATGGAGTATGCATTTGTCCCCCTTCAAAGTAAATGCAATGCCAAATTGCAATCCTATGGTAGAACCCAAGCATAAACAGGCTCTATAAAAAAATAAAAAGACTCATGGCGAGTAAGTTTAACTCTCAAAATGTCTGAAATACTTTTGATAAGCTTAACAGGGAACTCTGGACCCTGATCAAATCAAACAAAGCTAGACACAAGGTAATACTAGCCACCCAAGCTAAGGATAGTCACATAGCACTCTTTAACTGTGTTAGAAACCAGAAAAACAATATGCAGCACTGAGCAGAGTTAATAGTAAATAACATTGCATACTCACACTCAGAGGACATAGCCGACCTGCTAGTGGACAAATGTAGCTCAAGCTTTACTCCTCCTCACCCTCCAATATTCCCAAATTACATACCTGTATCTACATCCCCACTCAAATCTCCAAACAGCATGTCCTAAACGTGCTGTCCAAGGCCAAAAACACTGCTGTTATTGTGCCAGATAATATACCAAGCTGCCTAATGGTCAGCATAAAACAGGCAGTGGTGGTTGGTGACTTCAAATCTTAGGGGTGCCGTAGGAGACACCTGAATGGGGTTAAGTCAACTAGAAAGGGGTGGGTTAACTTCACAGTGTAGGATACAGTGGGATTAGCACTGATCTTGCTTACCATTTTACATAAAATAACTGCTCAGTCACTATTGCACATGCTGAATAGACTACCAAATACTAGACTAAATCACATTTCAGAGCTAATGAGGTGTTTAGGTTATCTTATAACAGCACACAACCTAAACATCTCTAAACAGGAAAAAGTAGTGGGTCTTGACTGCATGAAACCTATTATGAGTATGCAAGATGTAATAAACATGCATTGTATTGTATTAGGTAATCTGCATTTTGCACAATGCCCAGTTAAAAGTAAACAGATTTGGAAATCCCACTGTACTATCTTAATTTATTATTTGCAACTCAAGGTCACTCCAATGTCTAATGTGCTCGTTCTGTGAAATAGCGATACAAACTTGTATGCCAGTTAACTTTACCAAAATACACATTAATCTTGCAAAGCCAGAATTACAACAGTAAACGGCAGGGCCAGTCAACCCATTTCATTCACAAACAACACCCCCTCCCCATTACTGAGCAAAAGTATCTGCTTTGACCCTGGCAGGATTAAATTAGAAGTAATAGTAACAGTTAGGTTACAAGAGGGTAGTGAGACCAGCTATGTTATATGGGTTGGAGACAGTGGTATTAACAAAAAGGCAGGAGTCAGAGCTTGATGTGGCAGAGTTGAAGATGTTAAGATTTGCACTCGGTGTGACTAGGATGGATAGGATTAGGAATCAGTATATTAGAGGGTCAGCTCAGGTTGGAAGGTTTGGAGACAAAGCCAGAGAGGCAAGATTATGTTGGTTTGGACATATGTTTTGGAGGGATTCAGAGTATGTTGGGAAAAAGATGCTAAGGATGAAGCTGCCAGGTAACAAGAAAAGAGAGAGGCCTAAGATAAGGTTTATAGATGTGTGAGAGAGGACATGCAGGTGGTTGGTATGACAGAGCAAGATGCAGAGGACAGGAAGAAATGGAAACAGTTGATCTGCTGTGGTGACCCCTAATGGGAGCAGCCAAAAGAAGAAAAAGAAGAAAGAAGTAACATTTAGGTTACAAACTTGCATTAATTTCATTTAATTGGCAGAAACATTAGTCACAACTTATGTGTACCAGCTCTCCTTACACAAATTCAAGTTTCATTGTATTTTACTTTTGTTTACCAGGTTTGTCCAACTGTCTTTAGTAAAAAAAAAAAAAAGAAAAGAAAAACTTTTCAGCATATTCCTGGGGAGAAAAGCTCTAACCTATTACAGACATGTTTAAAAAGACATTCAATAAATAACATATATTAAGAATGACTCGTACATTTGATAATATGAGTGCATTCATCTGAAAGTACAGACAACTGTTACAATCTTGCAAAGCCGGAATTACAACAGTAAATAGTGGGTCAGTTCTTTCCTTCACACATAGCTCCAAGCCATATTGCCCAACCCACCCACTCTATCTGATTTGATCTTGTGAGGTAAAAAGACAAAAAAAAGAGGATTAAAGACAACATTCTTATTAATATATGTATTTTTCATATAAACAATAGCCAAGAGTAGAGAGCTTGTAGTCTATCTTACTTCACTCAGATGCACGTTACTTTTGCAAGGCAAGTCAGAATTCACAGATACTAGACCTAGCCTTCCATCCTGATTGCCTAACCACAGTATCTACTTTGAGCCTACAAGGTTTAAAATATTGAAGAGAGAAGACAACAGCTATATTACTGTATATCTTGTGCATCACATAGCCAAGAGCTTGAAAGTGACCTTACTTAAGTTCACCCATACACACTTTTGTCATGCAAGGCCAGAGTTTCAACAACAAAACATCGACCCTGAAAAAAGATATTAGGTTAACAAAAATAATCCACAACCATACCCCATAACACACTGCGTACCTAGTATCTGTTTGACTCCTGTCAGGATATTCTATTAGAAAAAACATCCGCAGTCAAGCAGTCTCCAAAACACACAGCCTCCTTAGTATCTGGTTCACCCTGCCAGGATATTATATTAAAAAAAAACATCAACAGCCCCCAAAACAAGCTGCCAGGATATTATATTAAATAAGAAAGTAATCAACACCCCCAAAACACAGACCACTAGTATCTGGTTGACCCAGTCAGTGTATTATATTACAAAATAAAGCATTAACAGTCCACAAAACACATTGCCTCCCTAGTAAATGGTTAAACCTGACAGGATGTTATATTCAAAAAAAGGCATCAGAAGCCCCAACACACACAGATCACTACTATCTGGTTGACCCCTGCCAGGAAAAAAATGCACGCAGAAAGTATTTAGTTGGCCCTGCCAGAAAAAAAAAGAGAACTTATTTATTTATTTATTTTTTTTGGGGGGGGGGGGTAATTTATAAATAGACTTTCTTGGCTTCTCTTACCTTACAGTTTGATTCTGAGTCTCACTCAGAAGCAAAAAAAAAAATAATCCAATTGATGCATTCCCTCCATCTCTTGCTCTCTCTCTCGCAGTTTAACTATGTCTAGTTAAAATGTGGGAAGAGAACATGAGAGTAACTGGACTAATCAGCAGCTGCATCACATATTCATATTACGTGATAGGCTGACTTAACAGTTCCATTGGCCTCCAATTTCCTGCAGTTCAAACCGCAATAGCTTCTGGGCGTCTTTGTTGATATCTGCAGTCTTCTCAATCCAGACTGTTTTAAAAACAGTCTGGCAACAAAAGGATAGGTTTTTTTCTAAATTGGAATTCAAGAACGCATGCATACAGCTCTGAGTTCCACATCGCATCCCTTCTTTGGATTTACATACTAGTTTGCAGTTCAAGCTGCTACTAGTGTGTAAAGATATGCTAATTAAACTTTTTTTTTTAATAAACAGGCTTCATGCCTGATACATGCAGGACAGCACCTGTCATCCCATTGCACAAACGTGGGATGTCAATGGACTTGGGTAATTATAGGCCCATAAAGCTGACCAGCTTCACCTGTAAAGATATAGAAAAGATTATGTTGGTATTAATAAATTATGGCATAGGTAACCTCTAAACTCTTGAACCAAGCCAGTTCATTTGTCAAGGTCAGATCCTACCTACTTAACCAGGCTGACTTCTTCAAGAAGGTTACTGAAGCAATGGATGAGGGCAAATCACTATTCACTGCATATTTAGACCTTGTAAAGGCATTCGACTCTATCCCACACTCAGGTATTATAGATATACTTTCCCAGCTGAATGTATAACCTTGTGTAACTCAATGGATAGCAAACCATCTCAAAAATAGAACCCATGAAATTTTAGTGGGCAACTCTGCCTCATCTAAATGACCGGTCACTAGTAGCATACCCAAGAGTTCAGTCCCTGAAACATTCCATTTCGGCATTTACTTTTCAGAGTTTAAGGCAACATTTAAGAGTTTATGGCAGAGCAAGTTTGTAGATGACTTCAAGCTTGGTACCATCATAAAATCCCAAGAGAATAAGATCCTGCATAAGAGCCTTTCCCAAACAAATAACTACTGTCAAAACCATGAACTAAAATTAAATGACAAGAAATGTTTACTAGTATCCTTTGTCCAGCATGACATCCCTTGTAACTTTCACACCGATTATAATTCCCTAAAAGATGATCTTGTAGTCATAAATCTGGGAAACTATAGAGAAAATCCACTGCAGTTTGTTCACTATGTATCCACTATTGTAATGAAGTAATTTTTCATTGCACAGTTTATATTTTAAGGTATGGACTCTAGGTCTAGAGATGTAATCATGCTACTGTATTTGGCTCTTACTAGGCTGATCATTGAGTATAATGCCTCTTTTGGTGGGTAACTAACTGTCCAGACACTTCTCAAACCTGGAAAGATTGCAATGCTTTCTCATTAAAAAATCAAGGGCCTAAACCATACAAACTGTGCAGACAATCTCAGTCTTTTCTGTCTTCTCAGTAGCATACTGGCTGCTAAGATATAACTTCTATCTTGCATATACAGCGTCAACAGATCCTATCCCTTTTGACCAGTTATACATTTAGAAAACCTAATGTTAGCATGAGTACCTGCTCAAGGGATTTCATTCTCTTTTGTAACATAAATAGGACATGTTGAAGGGATATGTATGTATCATAGAGATTATGATTTCATGGAATTGTCTTCTAGTCCACATAAAGCAAAGTAGTTTTCTTACTATATTCAAATACAATTGGGACAAATGAATGGAAAAACACAAATTCACCCCTGGTTTACCACCCATGCTCGTTGTGGATAAGGGAAACAAGTAACATATCTATTTCTGACAGCCTCTGAGTTATTCATACATAAAACACAAAGGTCAAAAACTAGCATGGAAATACAATGCTAGGCTTTATAAGAACCTCACAGACCAATAGCTTTATAAGTACTGCAAAAAGACAATTCATCAATGGTGTTCAAAACCAAGAACCATAATATATCACCGCTGCTGCCAGATGAATCAGCAATTCAACAGGGATTTAAAAAATGTAAACTGACAATTTTAAATAGTTTAAAAATGTAATTGTTTAGCTCTTTCATCCAAACATATATTCAGGACTTCATTCTTTTGAGTTGCTGATTCCACTGGGGGTATATTATGAGCCTAGCAAGTACTTATGAACCTATGAACTGCACCATTTAGGCCTCTAGTGTGGGCAAGCGACAGGACCATTTCTTCTCCTGTCTGGACAAGATTCTTATGACAAATTCATTACTGACTAAGTCAAGACTCTTTATCTGCTTGTGTGGTCATCCTGGAAGGGAGGATTTTATATTAGGGAGAAGACTATTCAGCCATTGTGCAGACCCCACACCTCACCCTCATGCAGTGTCCAGAGACAACATAGACATATTCTGCTGCATAGGAGGATCTTCACAGCAGGGGAACCCATATCTCCAGATTTATGGGCAGAACTGAGCCGTACCAACTCCAACAGCTATTACTGATGTTCACTTTTTATTCTAGTGGGGGGTCAGCACTACACTGGGTCAAGCCATCTCACTCCGACCCATTTGCAGCAATGTTACCTGCTTATACCCTCCCTCTTGAACCAAGCCATTCAGTGCCCAAACCATTAATTGAGTCTGGGTAATTTGCATCTAAGTTAAGGTTTCATCCCCTACACAACAGGTCCAGGCTCAATAATTATTTATTGTAAAGTCTGTTATACTGAAAGAAGTATAAACTTGCACTATTTTTAATTTGGTTATAGATTTTGACATAGACATCATGAGTTGTATGATAATTGGAATGATGCAATATGCACAGCTATACATACATATTTTACACAGCTATAAAAACATATTTTAAGTCTTGAATTTTGATATATATATATATATATATATATATATATATATATATATATATATGTATATATATATATATATATATATTTTTTTTTTTTCTTTTTATTGTTAACTGTAATTAGCTAGAATAGTGCTACATTCTTTTACAGGTATTGCAAGGGAAAAAGCTATGTGGTTTACAAATCATCTTGCATATGTTGTAAACCTTAAAGCCAACTTGTGCATTAAATATGAATAAATTTAGCAATGCAGCATCATTCTCTTAAAAGATAGAATAATTAATAATTCTGATAGCTATCAAATAAGACATACACTTACATAATTTACCTGTTTGTTCTTAAAAGAACAGTGGTATTTGGAAAATGTCAGCTTATGTAACTAAAGCAGTTATAAATATGCAATGACATTTCTGAAGTAGAACCAGCCCTGTCAGTGTTGAAAATACATCTCAGTTTAATTCTCCAGTTACTGCTTGTATTGTGCTACCTGGGTCATTGCAATCTCAGACAAATAAATGGTTTTACATAAAAAAGATATCCGTACGTTATTCAAGTTTCATGCTTACATTACAAGATGAAATCTTTCAAAATAAATGTGCCTACTTCACTATGTTGTGACAATAATGCAAAATAAAGAGGACAAAAAGAAAATCATATTACACTTAGATTGAAAGGAGAATGTTTTCAAACACAACCCATCTCATTTTTGTTTTGTTTTTTTCAAGCAGAGATTTATTATAGTTATTGATAAGAACATGCTTTATTAAAAACAGCCTTGCATTGTACCTCCAAAGTATTACTCGAGACAAATGTCTCCCCAATAAGAATGCAACAAATACTTTTTTTAAAACATCATGTGTTCTCAGAGCAACAGATAGAAGAATGTTCAGTATTTTCTTTACTCTGATGGCACCCTATAGGTGGTTAATTAATTAATTAACTAACCTTATAACACGAGATCTTGTACCTCCACCCTTTGAGACAGCTTAGATTTTCAAGTAAGTAGCATTTACAGTTTATTTAAAGGGATGAGCTGGGAATACTGTTTGAGTAAGTGACCTCCTCAGTGTCACACACTTTTCAGATGGAGGATGGGGGATTCAAACTTTGGACTTCAGAATTAAAATAACTAACACATTAGCTTCTGCAGTAACTGTGAGTATAATTTTTATTAAGTGTTATGCAGTTGATTGTCGGACATTGCAACTAATGAAAGATAAAAAATCTGCATATTTTATTTTTAAATAAAAAGAAAAAAATCATGTGAAACATCAATCACTGTATTGCTGATTTGTTTTTATTTAGTGCTTCTTTCTTCCTCTCTGATTATGTCTGTAGAAAAAGACAGAAACTTTGTTTAATTCATTGTCATTTCCTTATTTATTTCTTTACCTTTTTGTGCAGTATTTCTTTCTGACTGCAAATGTGAAAAGTCATTTATATTGAACATGTAAGGGAAAGTATTTTTTTTTGCATTTAAATTTACTGTAACTGAAACAGTTGCTGTCCAACATTAGAACAAACAGGCATTTGCCAGGTGTGACAGTATAGCTGAGAAGGCATCAATATTATTAGAACCAGGTTTTGCAAACATATATGTGTGTGTGTGTGTGTGTGTGTGTGTGTGTATAGTTTTTTCAGGTAGTACAAACCTAAAGTTTTCACAGGAGGAATCGATCTGGTGGTAATCTAAGAGCTGACAGCCACAGATACATAAGCAACAGTGTACATCCTATCAATTTTTTGACAGTGTGCTTTTTGCTTTTGTGTAAGTCAATCTCTATAATTTTAAGGTGCGATAAATGTGCTTTATTATTATTTTAATATGCATTTGAATTTGTGCAATGTTGTATCATTCTGAATTGTGTCTGTAAGCGTGTGTGTGCTTTAGCTGGAACTTTCGTGGAAGCCCAAAATTTGTGGCATAGTCTGCAGTAAAGCATTAAGCTGCTGCTTTGGAAGGACTTTGTTCACTCTCTTTCAATAATTAGCTTTCATCCCCACCATAGAAAGAAGGAGATTTGATAGGTGGAAACAAGGTTGCTGTATTGCAGGCATTTCTCACTCCACCTAAGAAAGCTATTACTTGCCTTTGGAAATCAATAAATCCCCCTTCATCAGCACAAGTTGAGTCATGGTAGACAAAATTATTTAAAATCAAGTTGAAGAAAGCCACTGGATGGAGAATTACGTAGAGGCTTTTAAGCCTTCAGGTAGTTCTTGGGAAACATAGAAGACTAGACAACTAATGGTTCTCTGTGTTACCTCAGGAATAGAGTTCAGGATTGCAAGTTTGATCCGTGTTTACCTGATAACTGTTACTATATCATAAGCTTATTAGTTTACTTTTGGTATCTTCAGTCTCATTTTAGGCTTGTAGTGACAGGTTTAATGACTGAACATAGTTATCACTGATTCTTCATTTTATGTTTTGGTGTAGGGTCACAGTTGTTAATATTACCCAACATTCTACCTAACCCATTTCAACGATAAATGTCATTGCTGTAGTTAAATCTATGTGTAAATTTAATTTGTTTTAACACAAATGTTATGCAGTTACTACCAGATGCAGTAAATGGATCTGCATGCTCATAAACAATAAAATCTATTATGCAGTTGTGTTTTTCAATCAACTTAAGATAGCAGGCTTTTTTCTTCCTTTGTCATTATGGAATGAGAAATTCTGTATATTGTGAGTAATATACTATTGTAAAATAAAACAAAAATACAACAATGTGGAAAAAATAAAAAATAAAAATGTCGGATGTCAATTTTTACAATATTTTCTGAAGAGGTTCTTAAAGTATTAAATAAGAGCGATAGTGCTCCACTTTTGAGTCCTGAGCTTTGCCTTGGTTACTTGTTTTGTTTCTACTTCAACTATTGTTAAATACTTTCATTATAACTAGTCAAATCCAATTTATATTATGCTATGTGATGTTTGAATAAATAGTTAACGAAAATGGATCTTCCAAAAAAATAGTATTTGACAAAACAGAACTCTGTATCAGATGAAGTCTTAAGGACAGGATATGAAGTAAGTGAATATTGAAAGGCGAGGATTGCTAGTTCTGGTTTCTTAGCACATGCATTTGTGAAGACTTCTTCAAGAATCATTGCTTAAGAGATCAACTGACGGGTATTAACAGGCTCAAGAGGCAGGCAGGCAAGGTTCTGTTTGAGGTTTAAGGAGGCACGTTTGCAGTAGAAGAGTTTTCTTCAGTTGAAGATGTGTGACAGTAAGGTGAGAAGCTAGGGTAGTTTAGTTACTGAAGTTGTGAGATGAACTATTTACAGTTTGCCTATGTCCATTAGAGACATGGGTGCCAAGCCAGAGATGAATTTCCTGTTCCCCATGATGAGGAGGAGGCTAGATATCCTCTGTACCCAGAAGACAAGATGGAAGAGCAGTGTAGCAAAGCCACTTGGCATAGAATCCAGAGTCTAGTATCAGGAGGAAGACTGGCTAGAAATGGTGTGGGAATTGTTGTAAGGGAGAAGCTTCAGAAGGCATTGAGGGACGCCATCAGAATTAGTGAGAAATTCATGGCAATCAGACTCCAGTGTAAGGATAGGGCACTATTCATAATCTCAGCCAAGGTCCCACATCAGGTTTGTGATAGTGAGGAAAAGGGTGTATTTAGACAGCAGACTAGAGAAAGTACAATAACATGAATTGGTGTTGATAATGGGTGACCTGAATGCACATATCGGAACAGACAGACCAGGATGAGGACTGTTTGGGTCCTTATGGGTGGGGCAACAGGATAAAGAAGGACAGGCCATTCTAAACTTCTGTCTGGTAAATGGCTTAATAGTAACCAACACATGGTTCAGCAACAGAGGCAGTCATAAGATCACATACAAGACTAGTCAACATGCAATTCAAGTAAACTTCTTCCTAGTAAGAACAGGGCAAAGAGGAAAAATCTGCAATTATAAAGTTATCCCCAGTTAAATACTGGGCCCACAGCATAAATCAGCTTCAAACAATGGTCAGAGAAGGCTCTAAGGTCAACAGAGGCCAGACTGAAGACATAGAATCTGACTGGAGGAAAGCCAGGAATCTAGCAACTCAAGAAGAGGAGAAAAATAGTTGAAGGTAAAGAATGACAACACCTCAAGGCAGCATGTGTGAAGACCACAGAACAGATACATGGCCAAGGCAGATATGGAAATAAACTACATAAGGAAAACTGGTGTGGTGGAAAGCAGAAGTCCAGGAAATCATAAAAAAGTTAGCCTAGTACTAATCTATGAACCTAATCTATGAATCTATGAACCTATGTGTACAAAACAGTGGCAGGACAGTACTATTGTATGATGCAGAAACCTGGCAGTAAGGAAGAGCAGTTGCGGAAGCTAGATGTGATGGAGATGAAGTCCCTGAGATGGGTGGTAGGATGCACACTGTGGGACAGATGAAAAAATGAGGACAATAGAGAATAAGCAAATGTAGCACCAACTGCAGAAAAGGTCAAAGATAACAGATTACAGTGGTTCAGGCAGATGTGCAGAAAAACAGAAGACAATCTAGTGAAGAAGATTTGGGACAGACAGGAGGAAAGCAAGAGGAACTAGCAAAAAAGTGGATGGATTGTGTGAGAGACAACCTCTGACAGTCAGACATGAGTGTCGAAGAAGGTAAGAGAATGGCATTGAACACAGAGAGATGGTGACAATTGACACGACACCCTGACCCCGTGTACAAAACAGGAAAAAGGGGGTTGACGATTATTTATTTATTTATTTATTTTATTTTTATTTTACATTTTTTTTACCGGGAAAGTCCGAGATTGTCTATTTTCATGGACGCCCAGGGAGAAAAGCTCCATTATAACTACAAATAGTATAAGACATAGACATCAATATACATAACAATGTTCTGGAAAAGAACTTGACAGTTCAAGACCAAATAGTGCAATACCATAAGGATATGACTAAATACAGTATGACGTCTCATATATACGTCTGTGTGTGTGTGTGTGTGTGTGTGTGTGTGTGTGTGTGTGTGTGTGTGTGTGTGTGTGTGTGTGTGTGTGTGTGTGTGTGTGTGTGTGTGTGTGTGTATATATATATATATACACACACACACACACACACACACACACACACACACACACACACACACACACACACATACATTGTAGATTGAGAGCACAGCTTAATACACCCAAATAATTGTCTTATCTTGTAATTTCTCAGCTTAATATAATATAAAGAGACTGACATACGTATGTTAATGTAATGCCATTTCATGAAAGGAAAACAGAGAGGGGTGGTGTGCTTAAACATTTTTTAACACATGTATAAATGGAAAAGTATATGTGAGAAGATTACACTAAGATAGGCTGGACTTCTAAATGAAAAAGCTTGAAACGCAGATGCAGAAACAGGGTGACTTATAACAACAAGGAAATATTGAGTTAGTTTGCTTAGCCTGGATCAGAGTTTTTGCTATAGATTAGGTCAGAGCATATACATATCCCTGAGCTATGTAAGTGGGATTGGAGAAGGATTTTAAGGGTCATTTTGTTTGCTGTTAACCTTATGCTAAGGGGCATAGTGTTCCAGATTTCACCAATGTAGTTGGAATAGAGGGAGTCACCAGCACTGTTCCTGCTTCTGGTAATGTTAGACATTTGTTGCTGGATCTCAGTAAAAGTTTGTTTGAATAGTGATTTAATAGGTCTTGTAAGACTTGTGTTTTTCAGAGTAGAAAAGTATCTGATGGGTCATTGTACGTTGAGTAAGGATGAGCAGATTGTTTAGTTCTAGCCAAGACAGTTGTTTAAGGGCCTGGTAGTAATGAAACCGATAAGCTGAATCTGTTGCAAATTTTGTTATTTTGTTGTAGCAGGTGTTTAGCTTAGTTAAGTCTTAGTTAAGTCTGATTTGCTAAGGTTATTGAATCTAGGGGATGCATATAAAAGAGTGGACACTAGATGGGTTCTTGCTATCTTGTACTTGATATTATTGGTAAGGAATTTTTTACACCTGTAAAGTGCTCCAAGTTTTTTATAAACTTTTTTATTGATTGGGCAATGTGTAAGTCAAACTTCGTTTTTATCTATAATAGCACCTAGAAGTTTGGTTTGTGTTACTCGTGTAATGTGGGTATTGTTATTTGAGGTGATTATGAATGGGAGGGTGGGATCATTGCCTTTTGTGGGATGAAATAACTTCAGTTTAGATTTATTAGGGTTAAGTGTTATCTGTGCAACAGTTAACCAAGATTCTACTGCAGTAAAGGATTCCTGTGTAATTTTTTGAAGCTGCTGTGGTGTTAGGGCTGAACAGATTAGGATAGAATCATCTGCATATTTGACTAAGGTCGCATGACTGATGACAGAGTGAAGGTTGTTGGTAAACATGGTAAAAAGAAGTGGACCTAGTACAGAACCTTGTGGGATACCTAGAGTAATAGGCAGAAGGGGAGATAGATTATTTTGCCATTTTACTGCCTAACTGTGACCTGATATATAGTCCTGGAACCATGCAAGAGTGGGGTAGTTTAGATTAAGTTCAGAAAGTGTAGCTAAGAGTTTATTATGTGAAACAGTATTGAATGCCTTAGAGAGATCCAGAAAGATAGATTAAACAAGGTTGCCATCATTACAATGTTGATTAATAGTATTAGCTGATAAGGGCTGTGGCAGTTCTGTGATAAGGGCAGGAAACCAAGTTGAGTGTTTGCCAGAAGTTTGTTTTTTAAGAGATAGTGTAGAATTTGTGAATATATGTATCTTTCAAGGATTTTTTATAAAGGTGTTAATGCAATAGTTAGGTAATTTGATAGTTCTATAGAATTCCCTTCCTTATGTAGTGGAATTATATAAGATATTTTCCAGAGGCCTGAGATCTGATGTTCAGAAATGGACCTATTGATTAGTATTGAGACTGGGTATGATATGGCTTTGGCTGCTAATTTGAGGAATTTGTCAGATAGTTTATCTGCTGCATGTGTTGTGGGTTTGAGTTTATTTAAGTATTTTTCTATAGTTTTTGTTGGGACTGGTTGAAGGGAAACGTATTTGCTATTCTGGTCTGTTGATGAGATTGGGAGGAAAAGGGGGGCAGGTGTGGTTTGTGGGGGCTAGAACAGATTCGGCAAAGTATTAGTTAAACTGAGTAGCGATGTTATCAGTAGAATTATTGCTGGATGGGGTTGGTGTGCTAATTTTGCTTGGTTGTAGAATTATGTTAATGGCAGACCAGAACTTTTGTGTATTACTTCCCTGCTTTGATTGAATGTCAGTATAGTGTTTTTCGTCGTCTGATATGCTTTTTGATTTTATTTCTTAGCTGAAGGTATTTTTGTTGATTTGCTGCTGTTTTTTTGTGGACCCATGTTTCCCATACTTTATTTCTTTCTTTTAGAAGTGATCTTGTCTCTTTGGTAAGCCAAGGAGCATAGTTTGACTTTATTCTGATAGTCCTAGTGAGGGCTAATTTATTTAGTATATTTTGGAAGGTAGTGCTAAAGTGTTCTACAACATCATCTGGGGGGGGGGGGGATTTAAGTGGTTTCCAATCTCAAAGTCTGAGTGTGAATACAAAGGAGTTGAAATTTTTTGTGTAGTGGATTTGTTGATGGTGAAAGGCTGACTAGCAAATACTGTTTGCTGGTAAGAAGACAGCTACCCAGAATATTGTTATGGTGATTGTACAAGGTGTCAGTTTTGACAGGCAATATTTGTTATAGGCAGTACTGTCATTTTAACCTACGAAGGGTTTTTTCAAGTTAGTGAACTGGTTGGACAGTTGATATGAGCTGAAGTATGTGTGACCAAGAATGTGGTTTTGATTTGTAAGGGCATTCTAAAACAAATCAGTCAGGTAAAGGACAGCAGGTATTCTTGTCATGTAATATGGAGTGATTGTTCTGTCAAGTGCATTGGGAGTTGATCTGACACAAATTGTTCTGGTGAACATCAGAAATTATTTGGGTTTTTTGTCATTTGTTGGTGCCCAAGTGAAAATTAGACAATCTGAAAATGTGTTCATGTCAACGTTGAGTAGACTAGGAATTACTGATGGCTGATATTCATTACATTCCTTTTGGATTGGTATGATTTCTGATTTAGCATATGAAAGGAGGTCAATTGCTGTTATTAAAATTTGTTTCAAATGCATACAGAATGTATAAAGGATACATTGGTACATATCAGTGGAGTTATCTTCAGTATTTGTCTGTTTCACAGGGCATCAAAAATTGATTATTGTAGAGCATTCATATATAACGTGGATAGTGACGCAAATTGGTGTTAGATCTGGAGGTATTTTCTTGTATTTGGACCCCAGTTATTGTTGGGTCTCTTGGAGAGGAATTAGAGGCATGCATTGGTCGCAGCTGTTGAGTGTGGTGCATCAATTGCAACAGAGTTTTCTGGCTTGAGTACAGTGATTGTGTATTTGCAGGACAGTGACTTGGGGGGCATTCTAAACTGAAGGCTATTATCTCAGATAATATGGGATTTAATGTTGTTGAAGCAAAGATTTCCTGGAGCTTTGGGTATGTGGTCTGCTCTCATACTAAGGTTGAATTAGAGGGGGGTTGTTAAGGTACCTGCCACTGTGGTGATAATGCAAAATCATAGGGTTTCTAGGGCACCCATTTCATTAGGAATTATGATTTCAGAACATTGGGAAATTAGTGAGAAGGTTCGGGTAAAGTATCTTGATGATGGAATTCATTTGCGTGATGTTAGTCTTGATCGTTTTAATGCTAACATGTCTTTGCTGGTCAAGGAGAAAGCTTCTAGTTTTGATTGTTTTAGTGTTTAGCATAGCAGAATGTACAGAAAAGGAAAGGAGAGAGCCATGGCAACAGCTTGGTGGGCTTTTAGGGGCTGTATGCTTCTGGTGGAGAAGGCTACCATTTCCCCCATTCCCTTTGTCTTTGTAAGTCAAAAGAAAACATGTAAGAGTGAGCAGTGTGGTAATACTGCCCAGAAGTGATACTGGTTCAAGAGTGAATAGTTGGAGGTTTGAGTGAAGTTGTAGTTATAAATGTGCCTACCTGTATGCAAATGTTTGAAGGTGAACAGTTTGGATGTTCCTGTTAAGTGTGTTATCATTATGTCATTTTCAATGTTATATATGTGTTAGCAAATTACTGATTTACAGTATTGGCTTAAATTAGCTAATAAAGGTAATCACATTAAATATGGAGTGATTTTTGCGTTCAGGAGGTGGTGCGTGGTTCAAGTAGGTTTACACATTGAGGCAGACTTTTTTTGTTCAGTCATGATAGCCAGTAAAAAAGGAGGGGGGCATTTAGGTTTAAGGAAAGGGATGATTCTGGTTGAGAGAGAGGTTTGTCAGTGAGAGTAAGTGAAGTGGTATGTGGTAGGCATGACATGGGGTCTAGGGCCATGGTGTGAACTAAAAAAGATGATAAGGACAGGAAGCAAATAGTTAAGGGAGAGGATCTGCTAGTTTTGGTCTCTGGTTGTGGGCATTTGTAAAGCTCTTCTCCCTCCTCTCTTTCAATCTTTCTCACTGTGTGTGTGTGTGTGTGTGTGTGTGTGTGTGTGTGTGTGTGTGTGTGTGTGTGTGTGTGTGTGCGTGCATGCGTGTGTGTGTGGGTGTGTGCGTGTGTGCGTGTGCGTGTGTGTGCATGTGCGTGTGCGTGTGCGTGTGCGTGTGTGTGTGTGTGTGTGTGTGTGTGTGTGTGTGTGTGTGTGTGTGTGTGTGTATGTGCGCATTCCCATTCAGCCTGAATGCATACAGTAAACTTTAGTAGCAGCTCATCATTCAAAAGTTATGTTACTAGAGGTATCCCACAGACTGCTGTCCTTGCTTGACGACTCTTTGCATTTTTCTGTATCATACCAGCTTCTCCAAGGTGATCTCTGACTATCTTTCTAAGCTACAATAAATCCTGTCTTATTAGAACTCCACTTCAGAAATATTGGTAGCACTAAAAATAATTTCTCCAGAGACATCAAATATTATCGCAACATAAACAAGACTTCCTCAAGAGATAGGATCTTCACCAAAAGAATCAGCTGCCATTGAAACAAGTTCCACTCACATGTCAAGCAGTGAAACACATTGGTATATTTCAAGCTCTGCCTTGCTGACTGGATGAGTACCAAACATTTATTCCTAGAAAAATAGCATGGCCCTTATCATGTATAGTGGAAAATGAACCCACTTGACTATCTGACATGCATGGTTAAGCTCTATATGGTTACCTGGACTGTCTGTCTATTATAATCCTTTAAACCTTGGAAAGGAACATAAATGGCCTTCTACATACGTATTTCTTAAAATATTTTATAGTGTGGTTCATTAAATCTGGGAAACAGCTTGCAATACAGGTCCTCTATTTAAGATTCAGGAGTTTAAAACAAACAGAAATTAGGAGTGTAAATGACTTTGACAATATGTATTCATGAAATGGCATTAACTTGATTCTTATCAATCATAAAAACTTTGTCAAGATTTAGTAACAAATATCAGGGAAGTGTCAGAGGATGATAATATTGATAGTAGAAGTACATCATGTCTAAAGAAAATGCACTTAGGTTTCATTAAGGAAATATTTTGGGGATGTTTCCTAAGTTCATAGGTTCATAGGATAATACTAGCCTATTGGCCCGGCGGCCCTTATAAGCCTAGCCAAGAATTTTGCCCATGTTCCTTCAAAGAGCAACTGTTTCCCCTGTCCAGCAGGGACACAGGTGGAATCCCAGGGGTGCATTTTCTGTTTCCCATCCAGTCACCCAGGCTCCTCTTAAAGAGAGATAGAGAGGTACTCTGCTTGACATGGAGAGGGAGTCTGTTCCACAGATGGGGGAGTCTTTGGCACACAAATCTATCCCACCAACAAGATCTATTAATGTCACAGAACAGGATAAGGCCTTGTGTGTGGGTTGCATGAGTGGAGTTTGACTTATGGATATGCAGCAACTCCATCAACATGGGGTCTGAGATGGCTTTGAGACCGTGGATTTTCCTTGTCAGGAACCTCTGTGGTCTCACTAGCTGCTGCAAGTGCTTGGCAAGGTACATGCCGAAGGGGGCATTGTACTCCATAATGGGTCTGATAAGGGAGGAGGAGAGGGATGGTATGACCTCCTTGTTCCTATATGAAAGACCCTTATTCATGAGGTGGGTCATATAGAAAGCCTTCCGTACAATGGAGGCAATGTGGTGGTCAAAAGGCAGGTTGCTATCAACCTGCATGCCCAAGTCCCTCATAACTGAGTGCATGCTTAGTACATTGTTATTAATGTGATAATAAATGGGGATGCCTTTTTCCCAAAGGGGATTGTGACACCACTGCACTGGCCCTCAATCTTCAGCACTAGCACCAGTGAGGAACGTACACATTGGGAGGATGACAAGTACATACACAGTAAAGTACAATTTCCTTCAAGACCACACAGAGATCACAGTCAGTCTGGGGCAGGTTTCTCCCTCATTCTCCAGATCCCCAGTAAGACTCCCCACTGGCACAGCTATAGGGTTAAAATCTCAGCTAAGTGGCCAAGCTAAGACCTCCAGCACCCTCTCTGCCCAACCTGTGCTTCATGTCCCTTCCCAAGTAGCTGACACACACACACATTGAGAATTGACTTGTATGCAAATCCACAGACACTCCTGTGAAACGTTGGCACAGGTTTACTAGCTATGCCCCCTTCTGCCCAGACTATAAGAAAGTTATCACTACCATCCCCTAGCTGTTATCAACTACTTTTAAGGCCCATACTAAAGGGTGCCCAATCTTACTGTGTAATGTTACTATTATCCAATGGTAAGTGTAACCAAGGCCAAGGCTATTTTGGAGTGGCCTATACAGTGTCACCAAATACATATGCAAGTACTCTAAGAGCTAAAATATCTCTAAACAAACAAGCAACAATTAAAATGATTAAATATATTTAATAATAAATAATAAAAAAGCAAGACAATACTCAAACAAGCACAGTAACTACAGAGTTCAGAATCACAGGAAATATTTTAAAACAACATTGCAGGACAGTCTCAAATAAATACAGAAAACATCTAAACTAATCTTTACTATATTAATATCTATATCTAAGAGAGATTATTGTACCCTGATTACTTACTATATTAGCAAGACAGGTGCTGATGAGAGGATGTTTCCAGGTCCAAAGACGAATACAAACTGGACAGTCCCTAAAAGAGTTCCCAAATTAATTTCAAAACATTACTGTTGGGTCAGCTGGATGACATCACCATTTGTCACCTGCATTCAGCTCACAGGATAACAGATACCAACAGACGTTTTAGCATCTCTGTGTGAGAAGTACATATCTCTCAGATGTTTGCCTAGAACTAGAAGTCATAAAACTTAAACACTTTTACATTTTAAAACTAGAAATGATTTATGTTTCAAGACGATAGAAAGAAACTCCTAGCTCTAGACATCCTGTCTCCTCCCCGCCATGAAACTAACTTTTATAGCACATCTTAAATAATTTCAACTTATTTTCTTGACGTTTCACAAGTTGACTTTGTATGTTTCACCTTCTACCATTAAAATACACATCTGCACAGGTATATAGTTTATAAAAAATTCTGCTCTTTTCCAGCAGGGTACACTATGGTTACATTCTTGAGCTGAGTGCATAACATATAGCTCAACACACACTTCTGCACCAGTAGTTTAATATCCACATAACATATAGTTATCCTTCATTTGTAAGACAAGCCTATGGATCATATTAATATTCACAAATTACATATGATTATTTACAAAATTCCAGATAGCTGGGCTGGTGGTGTCACATTTCTATATAATCATATTAATATTTTCAAGTGACATATAATTATTTACAGAATTCCACCTGACTGGGCTGGCAGCATTTCAGTTTGTCACACTTTTTCACCCCATGAGAACTCAAGGTAGTTTTTCAAGTGACCCTTAAGAAACATTGCTTGAGAGGGTTGAGCCTATTTGGGAATAATTTACCCAATTCCCTGTCTTGAGATTCCAGCTGCCTTGGCATTTCTGACCCCAGTACCGTACTGCACTGTCCCATCATATGCCTGCCATCCTAGGCTCCACCTTAGTAGTCTGGGATTTTCCTGGCTGGCTCCCTGTAGCCATAGATTCCCCTCACTCCTCCTGCCTCCTATTGCCAATACTTAGCACAAGCTCCTCCCTGTCGTGGTAAGGCTTCATCATGTTAACATGGTACAATTTATGCCCCTGCCTCCTGCCTAGCAGTTCTGCCATGTACTTAACATCACTGACCTTCCGTACCACCTTGAAGGGTCCCTCCTAAACTGCCTGCAGCTTGTTGTGTTTGACAGGAATGAGAACCATTACCTGCTGCCCTACAGTATACTCTCTAGCTTGAGCATTCCTGTCATACCAGATCTTTTTCTGCTGTTGGGCTTCTGCCTGGTTCTCCTGGGTCAAGTGCATGAGTTCCCTGAGCCTTGTCCTAAGGTTTAGGGCATATGCCACAAAAGACTCCTTGTGGGATTCACATTCACCCTCCCACTCACCCCGAATCAAATCTAGAGGTCCCGTCACCATACACCCATACAGCAACTCAAATGGGGAAAATCCTGTGGATACCTGGGGAACCTAAGCAAACAAGAGATGGGGCAAATATTTGTCCCAGTCCCTCTTAAACTAGTCTGCAAATGCCCACAGCATGGTCTTGAGTGTAGTGTTTAACCTCTCAAAAAGACCATTAGTCTGGGGATGGTAGGGGGTGGTCTTTAGGCGCTTCACTCCACAGCACTTCCACAGACAAGCCAGCAGGTCTCACATGAAATTGGCACCTCTGTCAGTCAGTATTTCTTTTGGGAAACCTACCCTGCTGAAAATCTCTAACAAAGCATTTGCCATCTTTTCTGACTCAATGGAGGACAGAGCCACTGCCTCAGGGTATCTGGTAGCATAATCTAATACCCCTAGGATATACTTCTTCCCTGTGGAACTTGGGGCCCAACAATATCCACAGTTGCCCTCTGAAATGGCTCCTCAGTCACAGAAAGAGGCAGCAAAGGAGCTTTCACCTTGTCTCCTGCCTTGCCTTCCTTTGGGCACTGCTCACAGGTACTGCAGTACCCTGTTACATCACTGGAAATCCCAGGCCAATAAAAGTTCTGCATAATGCATCTCTTTGTACGTTTTATGCCCATATGACCTGCAAAGGGAATGTCATGGGCTATGGCTAGAAGTGCCAAATGGTAGGCTCTGTGCACTACCAACTGCTGTATTCTGTCACCCTCTAGCCCTCCCTCAGGGGTCCACTCTCTATACAGTAACCCTTTGTTCCAGTATACAGATTTCTCCTTCACTTGAGAATCAGGTGCCTCACTAGCTACCTTCCTCAGGCCTTGTAATGTAGAGTCTGTCAGCTGAGCCTGTCTCAGCTCCCCTTCCACAGGAAGTCTGGTATTCCCTGAGAGTGGTGCCTCCCTGTCAGGCTGGGTACTTCTACTCACCTCTGCCCTTGCAGTCACTCTGTCCAAGGGAACATCAGTACCCACAAGCAGCTGTCGCTCACCTTCCATCTCATGGCTACAGGGTAGCTCCTTCCCTGAAGTAACCACCTCACCAGTCCTGGCTGCAAGAGTGTTGTCTGTCTGAGTCTCCGCCAGGCTTCCAGACCTACATGCTTATCTCCAAGCCTGACTGTGTGTAACTGCATGAACACATGGTACTGCATTATCAAAATCATTCCCTATCAAGACATCTGCAGGGTTATTCTCAAACACACCTACTTGCTTGCTTCCTTTTCCACCATCCCAGTCAAGGTTAACCTTAGCCAAAGGTATTTGGAATGGGATCCCTCCTAAAGCTCTGACGGGAGAAGACTACCCAAGCAAATAGTGCTCCTGTCTAACCATTTCAGGTTTCACAATGGTTAGCTCAGAGGCTGTGTCTTTCTTAGCCATGACCCCTTTGCCATTCACTAAGATAGGATATAACCTCTTGTGGTAGTTCGGTACTCATGTTGTCTCAAGACAACCTACTGTTGCCATTTTGTCATTCCCTCTTACTGGCTCTCCCACCTTTTGTTTCCCTTCTTGTCTCTGTGGACATCTATATTCTACATGGCCCCACTGAGCGTATTTAAAACATTTTACCCTAGGTCCTGGACATGTACCTGGACTAATGGCTTCCCCTGCTACTGGCAGACTCTGTTGGAGCAGTCTTGGCTGCCCACCATGGGTTCCCTTAGACCCATGAGCAGCACTGGGTGTCCCTTTCCTGTGCAGTGATGCCCTGCTTCCTAGGTATAGGTTTCCCTTCTTCCTCAACTCATCTGTAATATTGCATTGTCTATCAGCTAACCAGATTCTGTTGTCCTCAGACAAAATGCTAAGGGCTTGTTCCCTCAACAAAAGGTCTGGCAGCCCTTCAGAAGTGGTGATCTGAGATCCACTCACTCACCTATGAAAATAAGTGCTTAGTTCAGCAGCATATTCACACACACTTTCATCTGCCTTGCATCTATGCTAATGAAACTTTTTTCTATAAGCTTCAGGTGTTAACTTAAAGCATTCTAACAAACACATTTTGACTATTATAATTTAAACAATTGGTATCAGACAGTTTAGAAAGAACAGTTACAGCTTTACAATTGAGTAAAGGGGTCAGGAATCATACCCAGAGCACTTAGCATTACACTGTTAACATGTCACCTCAAACTTATGAATGAAACTGTCAAAATTATCCCCCCTATAAATTGTAGAAGAAATTTACTGACCTTTGTTGCTTCTGGGGTTTGGATACTCCCTTCCCCATTACCTCCATGACTCTGTTGAAGAGTCAGCATCTGCTTTTCATGTTGCCTCTGCCTCTCATTCTCCTCAGCCTGCAGACATCACAGTTTCTCATTTTCCTCAGCCTCCAAATGTCTCAGTCTCTCTGCTGCTTCTATTTCAAAATGCCCAGCCTCCAACTCAATTCTCTTTAACTCCAGACAAACTTTTAAGTCCTTTGTGGAAAGGTTGAGCTATCCATTTTCAGAGAGTTGTACATCTCCATGGCCAGTCTAATTGTCAACCTGGTTACTATGCTGCAATGCAGCTGTGACTAAAGTTGTAATCATGTCTGCTTTAGTCAGGTTGGCATGAAACAGTGCTTTAGCCTGGCACATCTCAGCCAACTGGCTCCTTGTCAGCTTGCCATACTCCTCTGCTGACATGCTTGCCTGCTGTCCCTGACTAACTAAGCTAACAAAAAATAAATAAATAAAAAAAAACAATTGTGCTATGAACTCTGAATGTTCACTGTGTGGCTGATTGAGAGCACAAACACCTTCAGTGACCCCTGTACGCACACTACAGGAATTCAATATCCATGCCACTACAAGGCATTAATATGTGATGTTGCTAACTCACCACTATCAACCAATTAATATGTGATGTGAATATTCCACCACTGCCACACATTAACATGACACCACTGCACTGGCCCAGTAATCAAGGAGCCTCAATCCTCACCACTAGCACCAGTGAGGGACGTACACATTTGGAGGATGACAAGTACAGACACAGTAAAATACAATTTCCCTTAAGAGCACACAGAGATCACAAACAGTCTGGGCATGGTTTCTCCCTCTTTCTCCAGATCTTCAATAAGATTCCCCACTGGAGCAGCTATACAGTTAAGTTCTCAGCTAAGTGGCCAAACTAACACCTACAGCAGCTACTCTGTCCAACTAGTGCTTTATGTCCCTGCCCAAGTAGCTGACACACACACCCTTTGAGATTTGACTTATATGCAAACCCACAGACACTCCTGGGGAAGGCTGGCACAGGTTTACTAGCTATGCCCCCTTCTGACCAGACTATAAAGTAATTATCACTGCACCAGCCAGGCCTTATCAACTACGTTTAAGGCCCTCACTAAAGGGTGCCCAATCTTCCTGTGTAATGTATTTATTATCCAAATGGTAAGTGTGACCAAGACCAAGGCTATTTGGGGGTGGCCTATACAGTGTCACCAAACACATATGCAAGTACTGTAAGAGCTAAAATATCTCTTAAACCAGCCACAATTAAAAGGTTTAAATATATTTAAAAATAAATAAAAGAACAAGACAATACTCAAAAAGCACAGTAACTACAGAGTTCAGAATCACAGGAAATATTTTAAAACAACATTGCAGGACAGTATCAAATAAATACAGAAAACATCTAAACTAATCTTTACTATATTAATATCTATTTTTAAGAGAGATTATTGTACCATGATTACTTACTATTAGCAAGGCAAGTATGGATGAAAGGATGTTTCCATGTCCAAAGTCAAATACAAAATGCACAGTACTTGATAGAGTTCCCAAATTAATATCAAAACACCACTGCTGGGTCAGCTGGATGACATCACTATTTGTCACCTGCTTCAGTTTCCAGGCTAACAGATACCAAAAGAAGTTTTAGCATCTCTGTCTGAGAAGTACATATCTCTCAGAAATTTGCCTAGAAGTGGAAGTCGTAAAACAAGTTAAACACTTTTACATTTTAAACCTAGTAATTATTTCTTTTTCAAGACAATAGAAAGAAACTCCTAGCTCTAGACATCCTGTCTCCTTGCTGCCTTTATACTACATTGTAAACAATTTCAACTTATTTTCTTGATGTTTTGCAAGTTAACTCTGTATGTTCCAACTTCTACCATTAAAACACACATCTGCACAGGTATATAGTTTATACATTTTTCTGCTCTTTTCCAGCAGGGTACACTGTGGCTACATTCTTAAAGCTCAGTACATAACATAGAGTTCAACACACACTTCTGCACCAGTAGTTTAATATCCATATAACATATAGTTCTCTTACATTTGTAAGACAAGCCTATGGATTATTAATATTCACAAAGGATATATGATTATTTACAAGTCCCAGATAGCTGGGCTGGCAGTGTCACATTTCTATATAAATCATATTAATATTTTCAAGTGACATAGAATTATTTACAAAATTCCAGCTAGATGGGCTGCCACCATTTTGGTTTGTCACACTTCCCCCCATGAAAAGTCAAACTAGTTTTTCAAGTGATCCTTGAGAAACATTGCTTGAGAAGGTTGAGCCTATCTGGGAATACCTTACCCCATTCCTTGTCTTGAGATTCCAGCTGCCTTGGCATTGCTCACCATAGTACCATGCAGCACTGTCCCATCATATGCATGCAAACCTAGGATCCACCATAGTAATCTGGGATTTTCCTTACTGGCTCCCTGTAGCCATAGATTTCTATCAGACTCCTCCTGCCTCCTATTGCCAATACTTAGCACAAGGGCCTGCCTGTCATGGTATGGTTTAATCATGTTAAAATATTACAATGCATGCCCTTGCCTCCTGCCTAGAAGTTCTACCATGTAGTTAGCATTACTGACCTTTTTACCACCATGTAGGGTCCCTCCCAAGCTGCCTGCAGCTTGTTGAGTATGACAGAAATGAGAACCATTAGCCGCTGCCGTACAGCATACTCTCTAGCTCGATCATTCCTGTCATACCAGACCTTTTTATGGTGTTGGGCTTCTGCCAGGTTCTTCTGGGCCAAGACCATGAAATCCCAGAGCCTTGTCCTGAGGTTTAGGACATATGCCACAACAGACTCCTTGAGGGATTCACACTCACCCTCCCTCTCATCTTGAATCAAATCTAGAGGTCCCCTGACCATATGCCCATAAAGCAAATAAAAGGGTGAAAAACCTGTGGATTCCTAGGGAACATCTCTGTAAGCAAAGAAGAGATGGGGCAAATATTTGTCCCAGTCCCTCATAAACTGCTCTGCAAATGCCCATATCATCATCTTGAGTGTAGAGTTTAACCTATCAATAAGACCATTAGTCTGGGGATGGTAGGGGTGGTCATTAGGTGCTTCACCCCACAGTACTTCCACAGACAAGCCAGCAGGTTTGACATGCAATTGGCACCTCTGGCAGTCAGTATTTCTTTTGGGAAACCTACCCTGCAGAAAATATCTAACAAAGCATTTGCCACCTTTTCTTCCTCAGTGGAGGACAGAGCCATTACCTCAGGGTATCTGGTAGCATAATCCACTACCACTAGGATATACCGTTTCTCTGTGGAACTTGGGGTACTCAGAGGCCCCACAATATCCATTGCTACCCTCTGAAATGGCTCCTCAAAATCACAGACACATGCATCAAAGGAGCTTTCACCTTGTCTCCTGCCTTGCCTACCTTTTGGCACTACTCATAGGTATTGCAGTACCCTGTCGAATCTCTGGAAATCTCAGGCCAATAAAAGTTCTGCATAATACATCTCTTTCTATGTTTTATGCTCATATGTCCTGCAAAGGGAATTTCATGGGCTATGGCTAGAAGTGCCAGATGGTAGACTCTGTGCACTATCAACTGCTGTATTCTCTCACCCTCTAGCCCTCCCTCTGGGGTCCACTCTATATACAGTAATCCTTTGTCCCAGTATACAGATCCCCCTGGGTCTATATCAGAACATCAAAGTTTTAAAACTTCGAATGTTCAAATATCGACCTGTTTTGAGCGAACGCTAAAAATAGCAAAGCTTCAGAACACCAAATTCTTTCCTTGGGAAAGAATTTGGTTGGCCGGTTCTGTGGCTTCACTATTTTCAGCGCTGTGGTGGAAATGTACGGGTCGGGTTCAGGTAAGTGTGCGATTGTGTGGTTGTTAGGATTGGGGCGTGGGTCGGGTGATTTAGGGTTAGGGCGCGGGTTAGGTGAGTTAGAGTTAGAAAGGGGGTTAGGTGAATTAGGATTAGGGGTGGGTTAAGTGAGTTAGAGTTAGGGTGCGGGTTAGGTGAGTGTGCGATAGTGATGGACCTTAGGGTTAGTGTTTGGGTTAAGGTAAGTGGATAGATATTAGTGTATGTATAGTTTAGTGTATGGTTAGTTGTAGAATTATAAGTGTATGTGTGTGGATTGATGTTTTTTAGGTGTGCTTGTGTTGTGTGTGTGTTTTGGAATAGCAAATTTTTTCCCAAGGAAAAAATTCGCTATTCTGAATGATCGATATTATGCGGTTTAGATATTTTAGATTAGATGAAATAGTGTTCGCTATTTTCATCTTTTAATAACGTGATATAAATGCATCCCCCCTTCCCTTGAGAATCAGTTGCCTCACTAGCTACCTCCCTCAGGCCATGTAATGTAGGGTCAGAGAGCTGAGCCTGTCTCACCTCTCTTTTTGTAACCCTTGCCAGCTTTCCTTCTACAAGAAGTCTGCTATTCTCTGACAGCGGCGCCTCACTTTCAGCCTGGGTACTACTATTCACCTTTGCCCTTGCAGTCACTCTGTCCAAGGGAACATCAGTACCTGCAAGCAGCTGTGGCTCACCTTCAGTCTCACTTCTACATGGTAGCTCCTCTTCTTGAAGTAACCACCTCAGCAGCCCTGGCCTCAAGTCTATGGTATGTCTGGGTCTTCCCCAGGCTAAGGACCCACATGGTTGTCTCCAAGCCTGACAGCGTATAACTGCATGACCACATGGTACTGCATTATCAAAATCATTCCCTATCAGGACATGTGCAGGGATGTCCTCAAACACATCTACTTGCTTTCTTCCTTTCCCAACCTCCCAGTCAAGGTGAACCCTAACCAAAGGTACTTGGAATGGGGTCCCTCCTAAACGTCTGACTGGTATAGACTGCCCAAGCAAGTAGTGCTCCTCTGTGACCATTGCAAGCTTTACAATGTTTAGATCAGAGACTGTGTCTCTCTTAGCCATGGCCTCTTTCCCATTCACAAAGATAGGATATAACCTCTGGTGGTAGTTTGGTACCCTTTTTGTCTCAACACAACTTACTGCTGGCATTTTGTAATTCCCACTTACTGGCTCTCCCAACTTTTCTTCCCCACCTTGTCTCTGTTGACCTTTATATACTACATGGCCCCACTGGTTGCATTTAAAACATGCAACCCGAGGTCCTGTATGTACCCAGACTAGAGGCTTCCCCTGCTACTTGCAGACTCTGTTGGGCACTCTGAGCTGCCTACTATGGGTTCCCTTAGACCCCATGAGCAGCACTCTGTATCAGACAGTTTAGAAACAACAGTTACAGCTTTACCATGGAGTAAGTAGGTCAGGAACCATACCCATAGCCCTTGGTCAACATTATACTGTTTACATACCCTCTCAAACATATGAATGCAACTATCAAAAGTATCCTCCTCCTTAAATTGTTGAAGAAATTTACTGACCTTTGCTGCTTCTGGGGTGCAGTTAGTCCCTTCACCATTACCTCCATGAGTCTGGTGAAGGGTCAGCATCTCCTTTTCATGTTGCCTCTGCCTCTCATTCTCCTCAGCCTGCAGACATTGCAGTTTCTCATTTCCCTCAGTCTGCAAATGTCTCAGTCTCTCTGCTGCTTCTATTTCAAAATGCTCAGCCTCCAACTGAAGTCTCTTTAACTCCAGATGGATTTTAACTCCTCTGGCGAAAGGATGAGCTGTCCATTTTTTGAGAGTTATACATCTCCATGACCAGTCTAACTGTCCTCCTGGTTCTAGGCTGGGATGCAGCTGTGACTAAAGCTGCAGTCATGTCTGCTTTAGTCAGGTTGGCATGCAAGAGTCTTTTTGCCTGGCACATCTCAGCCAACTGGCTCTTTGTCAGCTTGCCATACTCTTCTGCTGACATGCTTGTCTGTTCTCCTTGACTAACTAAGCTAACAAAAAAAATAAATAAAACAATTGTGATATGAACTCTGAATGTTCACTGCATGGTTGATTGAGATTACAAACACCTCAGGTGACCACTGTACACAGGCTACAGGAATTCAATATCCACACCATTACAAGCCAATTAATATGTGATGTTGCTAACTCACTGCTGTCAACCAATTAATATGTGCTGTGGATATCCCATCACTGCCACCAATTAATATGTGACACCCCTGCACTGGCCCAGTAATCAAAGAGCCTAAATCCTTACCACTATCACCAGTGAGGGATGTACACATTGTGAGGATGACAAGTACATGCACAGTAAAGTACAATGTCCCTTAAAAGCACACAGAGATAACAGTCAGTATGGGGCTGGTTTCTCTCTCTTTCTCCAGATCCCCAATAAGATTCCCCACTGGCACAGCTATAGGGTTAAGATCTCAACTGACTGGCTAAGCTAAGACCTCCAGCACCCTGTCTGTCCAATGAGTGCTTTGTGTCCCTGCCCAAGTAGCTCACACACACACACACACACACACACACACACACACACACACACACACACACACACACACACACACACACACACACACACACACACACACACACACATACACACACACACACACACACACACACTTTGAGATTTGACTTATATGCAAACCCACAGACACTCCTGGGGAAGGTTGTCACAGGTTTACTAGCCATGCCCCCTTCTGCCCAGACCATGAGGTAGTTATCACTGCCACCAGCCAGCTCTTATCAACTACTTTTAAGGCCCTTATCAAAGGGTGCCCAATCTTACTGTGTAATGTCATTATTATCCAAATGGTAAATGTGACCAAGGCCATGGCTATTTGGGAGTGGCCTTTATAAAACATATGCAAGTACTCTAATAGCTAAAATATCTCTCAACAAACCAGCCACAATTAAAAGGTTTACATTTTTTCTTTCTTTCTTTCTTTCTTTCTTTCTTTATTAATTTATTTATATGGGTGGTGCAGTGGTGCAGCGGTTAACATTGTCACCTCACAGCAAGAGGTTCTCCAGTTCAATTCTCGGCTGGGGTGCCTTCTGTGTGGAGTTTGCATGTTCTCCCTGTGTTCATGTGGGTTTCCTCTGGGTACTCCGGTTTCCTCCCACAATCCAAAGATATGCGTCTGGAGCATTTCTCCCCGAGCCTCCGCTGAAACTAGGCTCTGTCCTAGTCGAACGTTCCCGGTCAACAAATATTAAATAAATAAGTTTAAATATATTTAATAATAAATAATAAAAGAACAAGACAATACTCAAACTGCAGAGTTCAGAGTCACAGGAAATATTTTAAAACAACATTGCAGGACAGTCTCAAACAAATACAGAAAACATCTAAACTTATCTTTACTATATTCCTATCTACACCTAAGAGTGATTACTGTACTCTGATTACTTACTATTAGCAAGGTAAGTGCTGATGAGAGGATGTTTCCAGGTCCAAAGAAAAATACAAAATGCACAGGCTGTCAGAGAATTAATATCAAAACATTACTGCTGGTTCAGCTGGGTGACATCACTATTTGTCACCTGCCTTCAGTTCCCAGACTTGCAGATACCATCAGAATTTTTAGCATCTCTGTGTGAGAAGTCCATATCTCTCAGATGTTTACCTAGGACTGGAAATCTTAAAACAGTTAAGCACGTTTACATTCTAAACCTAGTAATTATTCCTGTTTCAAGGCAATAGAAAGAAGCTCCTAGCTCTAGACATCCTGTCTCATTGTTGCCTTGAAACTAAATTTTTTTGCACATCATAAACAATTTCAATTTATTTTCTTGAAGTTTATCAAGTTAACTCTGTATGTTCCAGTTTCTACCATTAAAACACACATCTGCACATTTATATAGTTTATACAAAATTCTGCTCTTTTCCATCAGGGTACACTGTGGTGACATTCTTGAAGCTCAGTACATAACATACAGTTCAACACGCACTTCTGTACCAGTAGTTTAACATCCACATAACATATAGTTCTCTTACATTTGTAAGACAAGCCTATGGATCATATTAATATTCACAAATCCCATATGATTATTTACAAAATTCCAGATAGCTGTGCTGGCAGTGTCACATTTCTATATAAATCATATTAATATTTTCAAGTGACATACAATTATTTACAAAATTCCAGCTAGCTGGACTGGCAGCATTTTGGTTTGTCACAGGGATAATGATACATTTCTTGGCATTCAGTTTGAGGCCATGCATCTAGCACCAGTCATTAGCTTGGGCAATGCCCTCTTTGAGGATGTTCACATCACTAAGGGAATTTAATATAGCACCCACTTGCAGTCATCTGCAAACCTAGTCAGCTACAGACCACTTGTTTTGGCTTGCATCTCAGAAAAGTATATCCCAAATAGTAGTAGAGAACCCAAGACCAATCCTTCAGGTACACCGCTCGTTACGGGTCTGCTACTAGAGATGACTTCCCCTATTTTGACTGAGTGGGTTCTACCAGTGAGCCAGTTAGCTACCCATCTGGTAACATACAGGTTGGGTAATAGTGTCAAAGAATTTGACTAGGTCAAGATAGGCGGAGTGCACCACCTTCCCCTCGTCAATGGCTTTGGTGACTGTTTCAAAGAAGTCGACTAAGTTTAACAGTCATGATCTCCCTTTGACAAAATCAAACTGTGTGAGGTCAATCATTTGGAGGTTGCAAATGTCCTCGTTTATATGGTCCATGATAATGCATTCCATGGCCTTGCAGATCAGGCTAGTTAGGCTGATGGGTTATAATTGTCTGGATCAGTGGATGCTCTACCTTTGTGTAGAGGGATGACAGTGGCTATACTCCATTCAGCTGGGATGAAGCAGATGCTTAGGTTTTGGTTGAATAGGCTGCCTAATGAGGCTGAGATCTCATGCTTGAGGTCATGTAGGATACAGCCAGGGATGTTCTCAGATCCCATGAAGACTGTATTTTTTTGCCTTTGAGATGGCATTAAAGATTTGCTCCCTGGTGATGAGGGGAAGGGGCAGGTGTTGGGGATGTCCTAGTTTACTCAATGGGGGGACAGGGGTGTGAAGTTTTCACTGAACCTGACTGCCAGCAGGTTGGCTATATCTACGGTGTCTGTGTATGTGGTGTTACTGACCACCAGTTCAGAGCAGATTTGGGCGTTACCTTTGAGATTGTGGAATATGTAAAGAAGGCCTTGTGATTGTCCTTAGTGGATATGTCCAATTTAGACTCAAAGTTAGCCTTAGAAGATTTCACCAGTGACCTTATTTGCTTATTCAGACAAAGGAGAGATTGCTTCCAATTTGGCACCTGCTCCTTCTTGGCCCTGGACAGCAATTTTTTTCCTTTTATTATAGAGTTTGCTTATTGCTGCTGTCGATCAGACAGGTTACTTGTCCTTGAGGAAGATGACTTGGTTCTGTCAGGTATTGTTGAGTCCATACAGCTATGTAGGTCCTCTTATAATTTTTTGGTGTAGGCTTGGACATTAGTGCTAGTTCCAACTGAAGAGATGGTGGCTGTGAAGCTGCTTATACCTGCTCTGAGGAGATTGTAGTCATCTTTGGAAAAGTTTTTTCGTTTAACCCTGACAAGAGGGGATCAGGGGTGATGGTGACTTCAAACGTGATAGCTTTATGGTCGGATCTTACCAAGGAGGATGACCCTGTAGGGGTGCTACAGTGGCTACTCATTTTGGTTAGGACCAGGTCCAGGATATTTTCACCTCTCATAGGGGTGTCGACCAGCTGATCCAATGCATTGGTATTGAAAAAGTCGAGGAATCTCTGGGAGTTCATTTTTGGGCTAGAGCAGGTCTTCCACTCTATGGTTGTGTAGCTAAAGTCACCCAGGATCAGGGTAGAGGCTTAAATCTTGATGGATTCAAGTAAGTCCAGATAGGTGGAGTGGGCATCCTGTGTATTGGTTGGGGGTCTGTAGCTATCTATGATTTGAATAGGTGTTTTGTCAACAGTTAACTGCACTTGAAGTGTCTCCTGTGTGTCTTACCATTTGACCAGCCTGGAGGTGTGTATGTCTTTGATAAATATTGAAACTCCACCTCCTTTGGCTTTGTAGTCCTCCATTTGGGGTCTAAAATTATGGTAGGATGAGTAACCTGGTAAGGCTGGGGTGCTCTCCACAGCTTTGAACCAGGTTTTAGTGACTGTACTAATGTCAACATCCTCCAGTGCAAGGAATGGTTGCAATGAGTGCAGCTTCATGCTAAGACTTGTAGCATTTAGCAGCATGACTTTTAAATTTCATTTGAAATAATTTTTCATGTTGGTAATTTTGTGCTCATGAATTTGCCTAAAAAAGGCACTATGGGGGAGGCAAGATCCTTTGCCAGATGCCTGAAGTCCATTTAAGATGTTAAGGAGTTTATGTTATTGAAGATGTTAAGGAGTTTATGTTATTGAAAATGTTAAGGAGACTGAGAAATAATATGGCATTCATTCACAAGTATTTTAATAAGCTTATACTATCTAACTGCAAGCCTCCTAGTCTTACCTCTGGATTAGCAAAGCCACTTAAAGAACTTAAATGGATATGCCCTCTCAGTTTTTCTCTACTAGGTAGACGTATCCCTCTGCTATCAGGCACTTTAATAAGCCTGTGTTGCGTACATAGGGAGATGCAATTGCACTGCTGTGAACATACCTCTGAAGCAAATCTCATTATGGGAGACAGATTTGTCTCCCAGAGGTTACCACACCTTTGGAATAGACTCCCACTTCACATCAAACAGAGCACCTCTTTGGCCCTCTTCAAACACAATCTCAGTGATTGGATGGGTAATTGTAAATTCACCCCAGGGGTTCCACCTATGTCCCTCTAACGTCCTATGATCCTGTGATCCTATAAAGAATGCTCTTCATTTTAGATCTTAAAAAATCCATGTTCCTCACAATTCCACATTTAAAGGGTCTGTCACATATTTCTTATTAGGACTTTTTTAACGAATAGTACTGAATTATATTACGTCATCAAAATAGCTTTAAAGAAATATAAAGTCACACATTTTAACCATCCTGTAAGCTTCCATGTTGAAGTTATTTGTGAGCTGTTACTAAGTGTTCCATAGTTTGCCCATTTATTCCATATTATGAGAGGTAATGTTCCAAATTTTGTAGATATAAAGTGGAAAGCTATAGCCGTGAAATATTTCAAGTCATTATAATCCATCTAATTTTAGAACAGATATATACCATCTAATTTCCATGGAGATTACATTCAGTAAGACACTGTGGCATGTTATTAAAGTATGTAATCACAACAAGGCTACGTTTAGTCTGCCATTTTTTTTTTTTTTTTACTGATATCATTATTAAATATGAGAAATGGTAGCTGCTTTAATTTAAGTATATTTGAAAGATTTCTACTTTCATATTGGTTGTCAGTGAGCAGGGCATACTATTTGTTACCATTGTATAAGCAGCATTCAGATTATTAATTTCATGGAAAAATGACTAAGTACTGATAACAATAGGTGACTGACAGAATTGGATAAAATCAATCATAGTGCTTCTTTTAGTTATTTCTGTTCCAGATTTGTTTCTGTATTTATTGATCTGGTAGGGCATATCACGTTAAACCATCTTTACCCAAAACATAGAACAGGGTGATAGTAACAATTGATATAATAATGTACATTTCATGCACTGGCTCATATATTAGAATATTATTTATGCAGTACATACAGAAGCTGCAGTTAAATACACACACATGCAAAACAAATGTATTGCAGTACTTCAACCTCACAATGAAAAAGGGACACGAAAATCAAACTTGTCCAGAATAATCAGGAAAAGCTAATTATCATGAAATATACTCATTCAGATAGGAATGACTACAACTTCTTGGAAGAATCAAAAGGATGGAACATTTTATTGATTCTTTGAAACCAAAACATGTAATCATTCTCATTTATGAAGCATAAGCAAATGTGTTTTTAATATTTTGACAGTAATATGATGGACTTGGTGTTTCACTTTTTCAAACTCTGCATCAATTGTATTAATAATCTGTACAGACTGTGAATGGTTATGAAATGTATTTTGAAAATTGATAGTATTTCAAAGCTGGAGGATCTTAAGTGCTGAGAAAATGTAAATGAGCCACTTCAAATACATCGTTTTCTTTCAGCTGTTCCCGTTAGGGGTCGCCACAGCGGATCATCTGTTTCCATTTCTTCCTGTCCTATGCAACTTGCTCTGTCACACCAACCACCTGCATGTCCTCTCTCACCACATCCATAAACCTTATCTTAGGCCTTCCTCTTTTCCTCTTACCTGGTAGCTTCATCCTTAGCATCTTTTTCCCAATATACTCAGCATCCCTCCTCAGCACATGTCCACACCAATGTAATCTTGCCTCTCTGGCTTTGTCTCCAAACCTTCCAACCTGGGCTGACCCTCTAATATACTTATTCCTAATCCTGTCCACCCTCATCACACCCAGTGCAAATCTTAACATCTTTAACTCTGCCATACCCAGCTCAAACTCCTGCCTTTTTGCCAATGCCACTGTCTCCAACCCATATAACATAACTGGTCTCACTACCCTTTTGTATACCTTCCCTTTCACTCTTACTGGTACTCGTCTGTCACAAATCACTCCTGACACTCTTCTCCACCCACTCCATCCTGCCTGTACTCTCTTCTTCACCTCTCTTCCACACTCACCATTACTCTGAACTGTTGATCCCAAGTATTTAAACTCATCCACCTTTGCCACCTCTACTCCCTGCATCCTCACCATTCCTCTATCCTCCCTCTCATTCACACACATATATTCTGTCTTAGTCTGGCTGACCTTCATTCCTCTTCTCTCTAGAGCATATCTCCATCTCTCCAGGGTCTCCTCCACCTGTTCCCTACTCTCACTACAGATCACAATGTCATCTGCAAACATCATAGTCCACGGGGACTCCTGTCTGATCTTGTCTGTCAACCTGTCCATCATCATTGCAAATTAGAAAGAGCTCACAGCTGATTCTTGATGTAATCCCACCTCCACCTTAAATGCATTCATCACTCCCACCGCAGACCTCACTGCTGTCACACTACCCTCGTACATATCCTGTACCAGTCTTACATACTTCTCTGACACTCCCAACTTCCTCATACAATACCACAACTCCTCTCTAGGCACCCTGTCATATGCTTTCTCTAAGTCTACAAAAACACAATGCAATTCCTTCTGACCTTCTCTGTACTTCCCCATCAACACTCTCAGAGCAAACATCGCATCTGTAGTGCTCTTTCCTGGCATGAAACCATACTGCTGATCACTAATCATCACGTCCCTTCTTAACCTAGCTTCCACTACTCTTTCCCATAACTTCATGCTGTGATTGATCAATTTAAACCCTCTGTAGTTATTACAGCTCTGCACATCACCCTTATTCTTAAAAATCAGTACCAAAACACTTCTTCTCCATTCCTCAGGCATTCTCTCATTTTCCAAGATTTCATTAAACAATCTGGTTAAAAACTCCACTGCCATTTCACCTAAACACCTCCATGCTTCCACAGGTATGTCATCTGGACCAACAGTCTTTCCATTCTTTATCCTCTTCATAGCTATCCTTACTTCCTCCTTGATAATCCACTGCACTTCATGATTCACTATCCCCACATCATCAAACCTTCTCTCCCTCTCATTCTCTTCATTCATCAACCCCTCAAAGTACTCTTTCCATCTTAACACACTTTCTTCGCTTGTGAGTATGTTTCCCTCATTATCCTTTATTACCTTTACCTGCTGCACATCTTTCCTAGCTCGGTCCCTCTGTATAGCCAATCGGTAAAGGTCATTTTCTCCCTCCTCAGTGTCCAGCCTTTCATACAACTCTTCATATGCCTTATCCTTAGCCACCTCTCTCTTTGCCATGCACCTCATCTCCTTATAGTCCTGTCTATTTTCTTCATCTCTCGGACAATCCCACTTCTTCTTTGCCAACCTCTTTCTCTGTATACTCTCCTGTACTTCCTCATTCCACCACCATGTCTCCTTGTCGTCCTTCCTCTGTCCAGATGTCATACCAAGCACCTTTCCAGCAGTCTCCCTTACTAGCTCTGCTGTAGTTACCCAGCTATTTAGTAACTCTTCATTGCCACCCAGTGCCTGTCTTAACTCATCCCTGAACTCCACCTCACAATTACCCTTTTTCAATTTCAACCATTTGATCCTTGGTGCTGCCCTCACACTCCTCCTATTCTTGATCACCGTCATCCTACAAACCACCATCCTATGCTGCCTAACTACACTTTCCCCTGCCACCACTTTACAGTCTCCAATCTCCTTCAAACTGGCCCTACTACATAAGATATAATCCACCTGTGTGCATCTTCCTCCACTCTTGTATGTCACCATATGCTCCTCCCTCTTGTTAAAATACGTATTCACCACAGCCATGTCCATCCTTTTCGCAAAATCCACTACTATCTGACCTTCTGCATTCCTCTGTTTAACACCATACCTACCCATCACTTCCTCATACCCTCTGTTCCCTTCACCAACATGCCCATTGAAATCTGCTCCAATCACCACTCTCTCATCCTTGGGTACAGTTGTCACCACTTCATCCAACTCACTCCAAAATGTTTCTTTCTCATCCATCGCACGCCCAACTTGTGGAGCATATGCACTAACAACATTCATCATTACACCATCAATTTCCAGCTTCATAAACATCACTCTATCCGACACTCTTTTCACCTCCAAAACACTCCTATCATACTGTTCCTTCATGATAACTCCTACACCATTTCTCCTCCCATTCACACCATGATAAAACAATTTGAACCCACCTCCGATACACCTAACCTTACTCCCCTTCCATCTGGTCTCTTGCACACACAATATTCCAACCTTCCTTCTGTCCATCATATCGGCTATCTCTCTCCCTATACCAGTCATACTGCCAACATTCAAAGTTTTGACCCTCACTACCACAGTCCTAGCCTTTCTCATCTCTTCCTGCCTTCGGCCATGCCTTCCGCCTCTTCTCCTCCTTCAGCCAACAGTAGCTCAATTTCCACCAGCACCCTGTTGGCAAACAGTACTGGTGGCAGTCATTGCTAACCCGTGCCTCGACCGATCTGGTATGGAAATATTTCCTGGTGTCCGCATGAAGTATTTGGTGAAGTTTTACGCCAGATGCCCTTCCTGATGTAACCCTCCGCATTTATCCGGGCTTGGGACCGGCACAAAGAAATGCACTGGCTTGTGCATCCCCAGATACACAGACCTTATTTCTGTAGTCATAGAAACAAGGTAAAGTTTGCAATCAGAAAATTGTCTAAATTAAAATAATTAAAACATACACATGGTTAATTTTCCTTCTTAGCCTTTATGTGCAAATGTTGCTTTTCTTTGCCTTGCATTAATAGACTTCAATGCTGTTCATCCTTTTTTCCCCAGTAGTGGCACTTTGGTGGGTCCATGAGTTGTGACAGTCTTCGTGGATAATATGGAACCTGTAGTTCTGAAGGTAGCATATGGGATGTATATCTTGGCATATCATGTGATACCTGCACTATAGCAAGTAAGCAATAATGACCATGAGGGCGGCATTATAGATGCTGCAGTGCTGAAATGTGACATGTAGTATGCATATACCCTCATACCACGTGGAACCATAAACATAAAAAGTAAACTATAATCCCCTACAGGTTGGATGATATGGAACCTACAGTGCTTAAAGCTACTTCAACATTAGCTATGAATGCTTGTAGCCAAGTCAAGTACAAATGAAGTAATTCAAACATAAAACAGGAGCAAAAAATAAAACACATATAGAAATGGATTATATGATTGTGTAAGTACGTATATAATATGATAAATGTAAAATTCATAAATAAAGCAATCAAAACTCACAATGTGATGTTTTTTTACAGACCAACTCAATTTCAGTTATAGCAACTCTAACGTTTACAAAAAAAAAAAAAAAAAACCTTTTCAGAGCACGCTTAAATCTAGCGAGAATTGGGGATTCCTACCACACAAAATGTATGCATCCACATGCCAAGCAGAGCATGCAGTACAGTAAATAAGTAAGTAATTCTGTCCTCCATGTTACTCATTCTGTAACCAGCTGTGTTGAAATATATAGCAAACGGAGGACTTCCAATATGGTGCAATGGCAGAATGCATGCTTTTGAATAGCTCTTGTAGAACTAGTGGGATTAAATGTTATTATGGGCTACCTTAGGGATGGAAAAAACACCCACAAAGAAGTAGAAAGAAATACCCACAAAGAAGTCAAATGAATTACTGAAGAGAAAGTGTGGATGTTGCATAAAGCTAAGCTAAATAAAAAAATAATAATTCTCTTGCAGAGGTTTTGAAGCAGTTATTGGGTGTTCAACCACATTGGCAGTAATGACCCACGCAGAAAACACAACACAAACAACAGCCCAGGATATAGATGATTAGTACTGGACATAATTTTAATGGAAATGAAAAAGGTGAATAGCAAGCTGGATGCCTTTGTGTAGGAGACTGTTAAACAAAATGAGGAGAATGATAAAACATTGGGTCAGATTCATAAAGTTACCAAGGTGTACATGATGTGTACACCTGGCAGTAACCTTTTGGAATTCAAAGATTGGTTTTCCACAGTGCTTTTGCAGGAATGCATGCAGCACCACAGTGGGCTGTCTCCATGGCCATGCTAGAAGCTAGTGAGGCAGTTCAGGGTGGAGAGGAATATACTAATCGGCCATGTGCTCTCCCTGGTATGGCCTGCAGGTAAGATATTTACACAGCCAAGCAATTCATGGAATTGCTCAGCTGTGTAGATTAGCATGGCTGCTCCTGGCCCATCATGAAAGTCATAATCAGCAAAAGGCCATGCTCATCTGTCACAGTAGAGGTAAGTGCTAGGAAGTTTAGGGATAAGATAATGTTAGGAGGTGTATGCATGAGTATATGTGAGGGATTGCATGTGTGAGTGTGTGTCTCCCTGGGAAAGAGTGGTATGAGACTTAGTAAGGAAATAAGTTAGGGGTGTGTGTGTGTGTGTGTGTGTGTGTGTGTGTGTGTGTGTGTGTGTGTGTGTGTGTGTGTGTGTGTGTGTGTGTGTGTGTGTGTGTGTGTGTGTGCGTGTGTATGTATGTGTGTGTGTATATGTGTATGCGTGTGCATGTGAATAGATGAGTGTCCGTGAATGAGATCGGGTGGTGAGGAGGTTGTTTTGTGTGTGTGTGTGTGGGGGGGCTGGGTGTTGAGAGGCTGTCATACATCTGTGTAACAGTAGATGTGCAGAGTATGGAATGACTGGGTGGGGAAATCACCTAGCCATCGGGGATTTAAACTTGTATCTGAATAGCACTTAAATAGAATGGGGATCAAGGGTTGGGGCAACCACTAGCCATCAGGGTACATCTTTAGCTAAGTGACTGAATGGAGCGCAGGTGACCAATGGCACACTAGATACTAGGGTTTACTCTGCACAATGTGCCTAAGCAGCACTTAAATGCAACATGAATGTGGGAAAACACTAGACACCAGAGATGATATTGCATGACAAATGCATAACTGAAAAAAAGAAAACAAATGTCTTAATGCAAAGGACAGGAAGGGTTTGATCCCCGTACCCTTGCCACATAAAAATACTGCACTAACCCGCTGCACACACTGAGAAATTAATACAGCAGGGTATTTTTTAGCATATAGTACCTGCAGCATTTCTGAGATGTAAGAGGTAGAGGAAAAGGAAATGTTAAGCATACCTCTCAACCTTTTAATGGAACTATCGAAAGTCATTAGGATAACAACTTTTGCCGTAGCATGCATTTGCTGAAAAATATGAAGTGTGAAACTTGAATGTCTTACATTAAAGACTGTGATAATAATCATCTGTGAATTACCAGGGCAGGGAAAAAGGTGACACTGTGGACATTCTGACAATAGGGACAGGTATGGGGTGTGTGTGTGTGTGTGTGTGTGTGTGTGTGTGTGTGTGTGTGTGTGTGTGTGAGTGCGGGAGCGTGAGCACATGTGTGTGCACGTGTGTGTGCACGTGTGTGTGTGCATGTGTGTGTGTATGTGTGCGTGTGTGCGTGCGCATGTGTGTGCATGCGTGTGTGTGTGTGTGTGTGTGTGTGTGTGTGTGTGTGTGTGTGTGTGTGTGTGCGTGTGTGTGTGTGCACGCTTATATGTGCGACCATTTGTGTGTGTGTGTGTGTGTGTGTATGTGTGCGTGCGCATGTGTGTGCATGCGCATGTGTGTGTGTGTGTGTGTGTGTGTGTGTGCGTGTGTGTGTGTGTGTTTATATGTTTTCATGTGTGCTTGTGTGTGGAAGAGTGACTGAGGGGGAAAGTGTACACGTGAACATGATGCAGCTGCCACTGTCATCTATGTTAAGAAGTGTTGATCTTCACTAGGGGTAGATAAAGGAGATTCATAGACATGGAAACTAGGTGATAATAAGGCCTTTCTTCTTTGCAACTAATGTGTCTATTAATGACAAAATGCAGCATCATGTAAACAAGATTCTTTCGCCATGGCCCTTATTATGAGTGGTAGTGTTCTTAATGAATCCTCAGGATTGTTTGCCCACTCAGAGAATAGCATGCATCTGCCAACACAAAGTATCCTCTTAAAAGAATTAGCAAATACTGAAAATAAGTATGAATAGTTTGATAGAAAGGATATAGAAGACCATTATGGGAGTAAGGAATGTTTGGAATGTGGAAGCTAGTGATTCATGAACAGATAAGAAATGAAAGCAGAAAAGAACTCTGAAAAATAAACCGAGAAGCAGCAAACAAAAAAAAGAGTTAAGTACTTTATCATGGATGGAGGCATGCAGACTGAAACATTAAAGAATACCAGTTAAAAAATGTAAACAACATTTGTTAGCTGACAGTCATACAACAATTTATGGATTTTACTATGAATGAATTGTTTGATGTGATGAGTCAGTTAAGTCAAAGATAAGACTGATGTGTAAGGACATTAGATGCTGAAAAATCTAACCCAGTATACATTGGACAGAAGGAATTATCAATAAAAATAAATTAATTTATCTTGCATAACGTGTTGGTTAAACTGTCTGGGGAACAAAAAACAGGATTTATCTGGGAACTGGGATAAAATGAAAGAGCACAGTATATAAGCTGAGATTATATATACAGGCTGATTGAGAGAAAAGTGACCATGGTGGGACACAGGGCAAGAAAGAAGGGCATGGAAAGAGAAAGGAGTGCTTGACTGTCAATAGATGAGCAAGACTACATCAGGAAGAAAGGGCAGTTAAATGAAATTGTCAAAATGAAATGGGAGTTTAGATAGGCAAGTAATGCAAGATCAGTCCAATTTATCAAAAAGCCCTAAGTGTAAAGTAAAGTCAACAGAAGGATGAGCAAAATATAGACTATCCTGAGTCAAAGCACACAGGCAATAATAAAGAAGTCAGCTGGTATAATCAGATAATTGTATTACTATTATAGCAGTCTATATGCTAACCAGTAGAAATTTCCTGAAGAAGGCAAGTTAGTGGACAATTAACTGGGAAAACAACTTTCCAAACTAAGCCATAATCAAGTGTCACAGCTGTGAGAAGACATTACTAAGGAGGAAGAAAATGACACAATAGCTAAACAATCATTAGGAAAACACCAGGAACAGAACAAGCATTAGGAAAACACCAGGAACAGAACAATCCTTAGGAAAACACTAGGAACAGAACAATCCTTAGGAAAACACCAGGTACAGAGCAATCCTTAGGAAAACACTAGGAACAGAACAATCATTAGGAAAACACCAGGAACAGATGGGATACTTCTATAAAGAGAAGTGAGTGGATGATGAATTGTATACTGTTATGGTGAACATTTAAATGAAGTACTAATAACAAAAAATAATATTCAGGCCATGGTTGAAGGCTGTAGTAACTGCCATACATAAACAGAGGAAAAATGAAGACTTGCTATCCACCCACTGCCTGCATCAGTCATAAACCAGGATTAAAAAATGCTTACGGCCATATTAGTCGAATGTTTGATAAAGTTTATGCCAGCAGAAATGCATAGAGACCAGACTGCATTTTTGGGTGAAGGGGCTGCCGGACTTTTGACAACCTAAGCAACACCATGTTGACAATTGAAAATGATAGACTGGAAAAGAGAAAAACAGCTTTGATAAGATGAGATACTGAAAACACATTCAACAGAGTTAACTTGATATTTTTATGAAAGGTTATTCAAAAATTTGAATTAAGGAACAACTTTGCTGAGCTAGTGCTGACAACACATAAAGGTTCAAAAGCAATAATGAAGACAGGTCATAGGATCCCACAATCAGACCAGATTCAAAAAGGAATTATTTAGGGCTGTCTGCTGTCCTTGCTTCTATTTCTTCTTTATTTGGAGCTGCTAGAAGATCCAATAAGGTCAAGTAATTTAAAGGGGTATCTACTGGAAACAGAACACAAAATGGCCACCTACACAGATGATATGTTAGTCTTTTTGGAAAAATCTTGAAAATATATATATAAAAGACATAATATTTTAAGTGAGTTTGGTGGCATCTAGAGATGTAAAGCGAATTTCAATAAAACTGAAGACTTACTTGACAATGATACTCCCATTCTAGAAATAAGATTGCAGCAGCCACAAGTCCAGAAGGATAGTGATATTTAGGAGTCAGGCTGCAAATCTGTATAAAGAGGTCAACATTAAAAACATAAAACCATTTTTGACAGAATGAGGTCTGAAATAAAAGGTGAAACGTTATGCATAAAATTTGATCAGAAAATTCAAGCAATAGATTATCTTATGTTTGCACTATGGTTTTATACACATACACACACACACACACACACATACATATATATATATATATATATATATATATATACACACACACACACACACACACACACACACACACACACACACACACACACACACACACACGGGTCCCATTTAGATGATCAAAGTCTTAGAACTTTGAATTTCATATGGCTGACACCATATGATCGAAGTTTTAAGAGTTTGAGCATTCTAAACAGAGATCTCCATACAGCACAGAATAGGAAATTTTCCCTTTTCTTCGCTCTAGTGTAATGTCAGAGTTGGTATATTTAAGGAGCAGGGGGTATAGGGGGTGCAAGGGGCTTGCCCCCCTGCGGAAACTTCCAGGTTTTTTTTTTGTATTTTTTTTTTTAGATGTTTGCAGTCTTAGAACTTCGATCATATGGTGTCTGCCATATGAAATTCAAAGTTCTAAGACTTCAATCATCTAAATGGGACCTATATATATATATATATATATATATATATATCTATATCAGTGTGTGTGTATATATATATATATATATATATATATATATATATATATATAGGTATATATAGATATATATAGATAGATAGATATTTCAGGAATTTCATTGATGGTGTCCACAAAAATGGCTTCAGGGGATAATTTTAATCAGAGATTTTTTGGGAAGGGGACAATCCAAGAGTATCATTGTGAAACTAGTTATGTGAACAGACTTGGGTGGGATAAAACTTCTGGATCCATGCAATTGCAACTCTATATACAATTGCAAGTGCTGAATTATTTTTGCTAATGGAAATCATGCCTGATGGATTTGGTGAAAGCACTGGAAGTCAGTGCTCTGGAAAGCCAATGGAAGTTAGTATTGATAAGAGAATGTAAACTTATAGGAACAGAATGAGTACTTGCAACAGTATTTAGATATCTGAAAAAAGGCCAACTAGTACCCTAGAAGAATGTTATCATATAGTTTAAAAGTTATTTAATATTATGATGAAGTCTCTTTTGGGAGGCAAAAGTGTTTAGTGTTTTATGGTATAATATTAAACTGTTTTTAAACCATTTGTTGACCCTCCATTGTGTTTATTTTTACTATTTTCAAGTGTTTTTGGTTGATGCTACACCTATTTCATATTTTCCAAGAATGCTATTTTACCAATAGGTTACTTATGTACAGGACTTAAAAAGGAAGGTGCCTTTTGAGTTTGATAACTAGGAGAACTCAAGTGAGATTTTTGGGAACAGGTAGGTGAAGTAAAGTGTGTTAGAATATGAAGGGTTGATGAAGGCAGCAAGAAAGCTATGGGTGCTCTACTTGGATCAACAAAATATGGGAGGCATGGAAAAGTTCCTCTTGGAATGGCAAATAGAACTTGTAATTATAAAAGGGAGATCAGTCAACTTTATATAAGCATTAGAACTATAGATGTAAAAATAAGTAATTGCTGGAGAACAACTTGGGAACTGGAGTAAGGGCAGCCATTTAAATAGACTAATTGAAAACAAGCATGTATATTGAATTATGCAAATAAGTGTAGGAAGTTCAACATTTTTGCATGAATGTATTACCACAAGTTAAAACATAAGTACTCCTAGGCAAATTCATTTTGTTTTGATGTGAAGACAGGAAAGGAAAAAGTGGACCCATATATTTTTGGAATGTGAGCATCAAAGGGATTCAAAGGGAAACTGCACTAACTACCAACACAAGTATTTGAGAAACAACAGGTTCTCCTCACATCTTTCAAATTAAACAAGAAAATACAAAAATAAAAAACGGGAACCACCTTTGTAACAATAACCACAGTTGAATTATACACTGAGCACTTTCATCTTAATATGTATTAAACAGACTTCATCATAGTGAAGAGATGAAAGCAAACAGAACCACATATAAATACATTGACAACCAGTGAAAGGCTTAAACAATGAACAAGTGGTTGGTCTACAAAATGCCTTCAGAGTCACCATTGTCAAAATTATCATTCTCCAAACCCAAATGATCCCTATAGGACATGATTCTATTACCATGCCCTTGCCTTGGTGTAGTATAAGACTTTCCTTGCTCATAGTCCATTTTATCTCTTTTTAATTTATGCATTGTATTTATTGCTATTAATCTCCACCTTACTAAAATGGCTGTATTTTGTTGTTTAATGTTAGCAAATGATGTCTTTTCTACTTGTCTCATTCAATGCCCTTAACTCTGAGTCAAGCACAGAAATTTAAATTTCAGTATATTTCATAATCATTTTTAACATTGAAATACCTGTGTCATTAAGTAACTTCACTAGTTCATGGTAGAACTGGGAGTTAGCTTTTATTCCATTCTGCATTTAGATACTTTACTTGAACTAAAGGAACTTAATTAGCAACTTAGGCTGAATGCTACAGTTGCACCAGATCTAAATGATATTGTTTCATTGACTAGTGTATTAAAAACTAAAACATATTTTGTTTAAATAACTGTTTTAATAATTATTTAAGTAGTTATTTTAACAGTGGCATTCTGAATAGCATCTGATATAGTTTTTAGTTCATATACACTTTTAGTTTTATTTAAGGTTCACTAAATTGTAAATGTGCAGCTAATGATATTTTAAATGTTTTAAACATTGCATAATTTTGCTCAGTATGTTGCTGTAAGATACATGGATTAATTAATTAATATGTATGAATGTTTAATTAATTCATTGTTTAAGCCTTACATTGGTAGTCAATGTATTTATATGTGGTACGGCTTGGTTTCATCTGTTCACTCTGTTGAAGTCTGTTTAATGAATGTTAAGACAAAAGCACTCAATGTATAATTAAGTCATGGTCATTGTGGTGGTTCCTGGTTTTTATTTTCTCATTCCATATTTTTTAGGAGATAGACAGGGAAGAGGATAGACACTATGCAGCTGGAATAAAATATCTTTATTAAAGTGGCAAAGAAAGCAATCACAAAGAAATGGAAGGCCCCCATCTCCACTGTGATGCAAGATGTAAGAAACATACTTATATGGAAAGGTAAAGGGTTAAATAGGGATCAGCAAAGGATAAACCAGGAAAAGTGGCAACATTGGACAAAATGGAAAGGACATTTAAGCTCCTGATGGGAAATTGGCTGGGTCTAAAATGGCCCATATAATCAGCTAGTCGAGTACTTACCTATGAATCTATGAACCTATAATTGTGAGAAGGATAAATTGATGACCGTAGTATGAAATTAAAAATGTTTATAAGGTAGTTATAAGAAATAAGAAAAGAAAACAGAAATAAAAGCTCTGTTATGATGACTGTTAAGAGGCTATAATAGAAAGTTAACAAACTGAGAATCTCTGAAGTAAGAACGTTAAAATGTATGTGGTGAAAAGTGTAATTGCAGAAGTATTTGGTTTTAGACTTTTATTTTTCTTATATTTGTGTTCTATATATAAATTGTATATCAACTAATAAAAAAATTATTAAACTTTCAACTGTATTCCATATATATATATATATATATATATATATATATATATATATATAAAGCACATAGGCTGTATTGACAATATAGCATGTAAACAATACTGCTCAAAAGAGAGGGCAGTATAGGGAAATAATGGATTGTCAAAGGTCACCGTGAGGCAAGATGTCATAAGTGGTAGGCATCCTCACCTTTAGGCAGTCCATTATTACCCTGTAATGACCACCCCAAAAGCATTGTGCTTAGTAAATAAACTTTGTATTTGATATTTTTGTTAATTTTCTATTGTATGTTTTTGTACTTTTAAAATGTGTCATTGCTGTCTTGTGTTTTTTTTTTTTTTTTTAGAAGTAGTAGTCACTTTCTTTGTTTATCTTAGTGGAATGTTTTATACCTTAGTTTTAGAAATTGGAATCAATGAAAAGTCTATCTGATTTTTAAGGTGTGTGTGTGTGTGTGTGTATGTGTGTGTGTGTGTGTGTGTGTGTGTGTGTGTGTGTGTGTGTGTGTGTGTCTATCTGTGTGAGTGTGCATTTATGTGTTTGTTTTCAAAATCTTTGCAGAATGTAAAGCGATACTGCAATAATTATCGGACAGGAGGTGTGACATTCAGCTTTGCATCTGATCAGATATAACACAGTTTAACTAGTCAGTGATAATCAGTACTATTGTGAAACACCCACCAAGCTGTAGCTCTCTAACTGGAACTGAATCTTGGGGTTTTGATTTCAGTTGTTCCATTTTACAATGTACTTTATATAACAGACAAGTAACCTGCATATACATACACACACACACACACACACACACACACACACACACACACACACACACACAAACATACAAACATGCACATAAAAAGGGGTCTTATTTTAGCATTGCTTATGTGGCAGTACACTAAACAATGAAAGTGTGATAAGAGACTTAGGGACACAGGTGGACAGTGGTCTCACCTTCGATAACCACATCGCCACAACAGTCAAGAAATCCTTCTATGTGGCACACCTCATCACTAAGGGCTTTTCATCCAGAAAAAAGGAGGTCATTGTCCCACTATACTCAGCCCTCATTAGACCCATTATAGAATACAGCGCCCCATTTGGTATGTACCTCTCAAACATCTGCAACAACTGGAAAGGCCGCAGAAATACCTCACTAAAAGAATCATAGGCCTAAAGCAGATGCCTATACTGACCATCTAAAAAAACTCCAGCTATACTCATATCATCTACTCAGAGGTTATCTCTGCTTAAAATACAAGGCCATGAAAAACCCAGAGCTGTTGGACATGCTACACTTAAAGAAATCCCAATCCCCTAGAGTCACATGCTCCAGGGATCTAAACCTTGTCATCACAATGAACAAAACATACTGGAGGGATAGGTTCCTGACTCAGAGACTTGCCAGACTCTGGAATAGACTGCCCATACATGTCAAGCAGATCGCTTCTTTGGCCCTCTTCAAAAGGAACCTTGACGATTGGATGAGAGATAGGAAATTCACTCTGGGGATCACATCAGTCACTCTGCTAGACAGGGGTCCAGGGAAGTAAATATTGTGGGAAGAAATAGCCAGGGAATTGTCATGGCTAGGCTTGTATAGGCTCTAGGACTGATAGCCTAGTACCAACCTGTGAACCTATAATACTGAAATTGTAGGCTATTTTTTTTAACTTTACAGGGGGTAATCCATCTGATATTTTTCTGACAGGATTATGGAGCCGGAATTTTTATTAGACTTTATGTGGAATTAATGGCCACACATTTCTGAGGTATGACAAATCCCATTTAAGGAATTTGGAATGGCATTTACTAAAACACTATTAATCATTTTATTTATTAGTTTGAAAAAATAGCCAATTGAGCTTATCACAGCAGAGTATTTAGCAAAAAGATGGAGGAAATAGAAAAAAACTTGCTATATGAAAGGAATTATTGCATGGTGATGTCATGTTAATGTAGTTCCATGCCATTTTGAATATTATCACCTACTATGCATGCCATGTACAGGGTGAATAGGCAAGATTTTATGGGGTTGGTTTGGCAACATTATGTGTAGGAGAAAAACCAGGACGTGTGAAGGAATACAGGAACAATCAACTTTCATGGAGTAGAGAGACAGATATCTGTGGCAGGAGTGGGATGTTCGAGACTATTGCCATGAAAGGCAATTTCAAAACATCAAAGCAGACTAGCAGAGAATTACACATATAGTCTGGTTGAAATGCTATGTCTTGAGTTTGTTCATGCAAACTACAAACATCATTTGGCTCAGAAATGGTACACTGAAATAAGCTTTGTCTTTTACAGGAGCCAATGTGCCGAGTTTGGAAATGTGGGACTATTGATGTTTTCTTGTTAAAAAATGTACATCACAAAAAAAAAAAGAATGAAACCTAGGGTTCTGGGTACTGTACTTGATAGCAAATCAGTGATTTTTTCCCCCCAAACTGGTAAATCAGTGAAGTTACTTTTCTGGACAGTTGTGTTTTTTGAAAAAAAAAAATTGACTGTTCTTATATTTCATATACATTATTTTGTCTGTTTATTACATTCAGGAGGATTGTAGCTCACAATTAAATAATTTCATTTTGGAATAAAAAAAAACTTTTTACTTTGCATTTCAAGTCCTAACTATATGTTAGTGATTATATGATTGAAACTAGGCTTACCTTATACAACCAAAGCTCACTTGACACACACATATTACTTTTCTTGTGTCTTGTTTCACAGGACATTTATCTACACATTTATTTACAGTTTTATTATAGCCAAGTTTCTTTTTTAATAGTTGTTGAATATCTTATGCATTTGATTAGACTATTTCCAATATAGTTTAGTTTCAATGAATATGCATTTCTTTCTCTTTTCTTGGCTTTACTTTTATACTTTTAAAATGAGCTGTTGCTGTATATTACTGTGCATGAAACTGTCACCTGTTAGTTTCTGATAAGTGTTTGATGCTCAGACATATCCTTTGAGGATATTTAAACCATTTCCTATGACGCTATCAGGAAGAAGACAAAATAGCTTTCCAAAGATAGAATATGCCTCAAACCCAGCTGTGAGAAGGAAACATCTTGGTTTATTTAAAAAGTGCACACACTAAATTGTCTTATATTGTTAATGTCAGTGCCTTCAGAGATTTTTTATTTATGCTGCTAAAAGGAAAAACTATTGTTAGCATGACACTGAACTATTCAGCATTATAAAACATCTTTTAGCAATGATGCATTCTGTACTAGTATGAGTATTTTTCTTAAAGTTATAGCAACAACTTTATAGCTCTTACATGATGTTATTTTTATATGTATATTTTTTTAAGAATCACTGTTAATTGTATTTAAGGCAAGTTGTTATTTTAATACATCTACAAAAGTATCTACACTGTTTGCTTTATCATTTTGGAGTATTAATCAAACCTTTGCAAGCTATTAATATATTATGTACTCCTGAAAATGCATACAAAATGCCTTTAATGCAATTAAAACAATGTCGAAATTCTTTATGAACTGTAAAAGTGCCTGATTTTGGAAAACTCCAGATAGGAGTTACAGGAGTACAGACATTATCTGCATCTGCAGCTCTGAATCTATTTCTACCTCAAAGTCATCACTTAAAATATATGCTGTACTACTTACAGTCAGTCATACTTTCAAACACCTGCAGTCAATGTCACGGCTGAAAACAACTGTACCATTAAGATTGATAACCTCAGCATAGTTGCTTTGAATGTTTCTCTGTTTTGCATCTTTGGCCTGTGCTGACTCAGTGTACTTGCCTCATTGTCCCCTGAAAAACTGTTCTATATTTCCAGGATCACTCATCCCTGCCCAAATGCTGTTCATGCTTTAATATAAACAGTATTTTCAGCAGAACTTCTGAAAGATCATATGTTCATAAATAACTTTCAACTGTCCAGAATTTCACAAAATGTCCAGATGTTTTACTCATACATTTGTTTTTCTCATAAAATATGTAGTTTTCTGGCAAGGCACTGAAGACTGAAGTAACTAAATAATGACAGACATTTTAGTTTCAGATTTCATATCTTTTAGAAAACTCATGGTAATACAACCCCTGCTATTCTATCAACTCTCTCAGTTTATAAGAGCAACATTTAAAATCGTTCCCTGATTATGGGCCTTTGTAACCCTATTATTTTTGGCTGTATTCAAAATTCTTGCACTAAGAACTTGACAGATACATATTCATTATTTTAAAATGACAGTACAACCGTCTCATGCAACAAAGTTCACAATTCAATCAACTTTACATCCTGGAGTTGAAAATATTCATTTCTTTGATGACTAGAAATATCAAAATAAGCGTCTTCTTTCTAACTCAGCTGACTTTTTTGGCTTAGTTTACTGTTCATACCAGGGAGTTAAAGCCTTATGCATAACGAGTAACACATTTATTAATGACTGATTTTCTGCTACACATTAGAGCTCAACTGTTATTGAAACAAAAACACAGACTGGTGAAAGTCTAATAGTTCTTGTGTTTCTTTTGGAGAAAGAGAACCATAAACTTCAAATTGCTGATCCTGTAGTCTCAGATCACATGCACTTGATATAGTTTCCTTTCTGGTGATGCTGAGAATCACTACAAGAAGAAGTCCTTCTGTAAATGGATTACGTGGAATGGAACAAGGTCATTGGTTTGGTGAAACTGTAACTAGGAACTCAAGCAAATCAGAAGAGAAGAATCTGCCAGTTACACCCTGTTGGGATACAGTAAAATGAATAAAAAAGAAATGGATAGATAACTAGAGAGAAAGACAGATAAGTAAATAGTTTTTTATAGTCATAGCTGCTTATTAGGCTATTGATCAATGAGGATCTTTAGAAGCCTAGCCATATATTCCCATGAAGTGTTTGCTCTTATATTTTAAGTACAAATAATCCAGAGTCAAGCAGAACATTTACATGTTGCTCCTGTCCAAGACGGTCAAGGGTGCAAAACCCTATCATTTTAAGCGCTGAATTTTCAGTTATCCATTCATTCATGCAGTTTACTTTTTATAGTGCAAGAGAAATACTTAGCTTTTTTGTGGAGAGGAAGATTACTCCAAAGAAGTGATATTGCCAGTGATATACTGTATAACTTTCCCACCAACATGTTCTACTTCTGTTAAAAAACAGATTTAGATCTTTTGAGTGGGTGTTTTTACCCCCACTGGGACTTTCAAATGTGCAGTTGGTCTGACAGGATAGGCTCTTTTGAGCCTTTGTGTGTGAGGCACAGATTGTTCCTCAATACTCTGTCACTGAGAAAAGGGGTGAGGGTTTGAAATCATCTACATAATGTTTCTGATTTAGGCCCTTCATTTTCTAAGTAAGAAAGCATTGTGGGTGTTTGAGTTATGTCAAATGTTTGGAAAGGAACATGTTAAAGGGAGCATTATATTCAATGATCAGCCTGATGAGTGTGGAATATAATAGCAAAATCACATGTTTGGATCTGGACTTCATACCATTATTAGTAATAAGCTGTGCAATGAAAACAAACACTTTATTACAGTAGTGGGTATGTGGTGATCGAAGGTCAGTTCATTGTCTACATAGATTCTCAGTTCTCTAACTACTGGATACATTTTCAGAGGTGTTTTGTCAATGTGATAATTATAAGGAACTTCTTGCTTGCTAAATGATACCATTATACATTTCTTGGTATTCAGTTTTAGTCCATGGTTTTGACAGCAGCTATCTGTTTGTAAAAGTCCTTCTTGGAGGATCTTGGTGTCTTTTCAGTTGTTTATGATGGGACCAAATTTGCAGTCATCTGTAAACCTAGTCAGCCATGAACTCATAGACCTCTGAAAAGTAAATGCCAAAAACATGTGGCCCAAGGACTGAACCCCAGGGTACAACACCAGCGACAGTTTTTTATAGAGTAGCTAGAGAAGCCTATCCAAATTTCATGGATTCTATTTGTGATCGAATTTGCTATCCAGTGAGTTACATAGGGATTAACTGCTAGCAAGGATAGTCAAGCTATGATATGTTGATGGTATCAACACCTGTGTAAAGTCTAGATATGGAGTGTGAACTAATTGGGCCTCATCCATTGCTTTAATAAACTTCTTAAAGAAGTAAGCAAGGTTAAGAAAGCAGGCTCTAGCTTTAACAAATCTGAACTGGCTGGCGTCAAGAGTTTGCTGGTTACGTATATCCATATTTATTAACTCCATAAGGATCTTTTCCATAACCTTACAGTTGAGGTTGACAGACTTGTCGGCCTATAATTTCCTGGGTCTACTGATATCCAGACTTTGTGCATGGGGATGACAGTTGCTATTCTCCATTTATCTGGCATGAAGCCTGTTTTGGAGGCTGACAGTGAATAGCCTATATAGGGGGGTTTGACAAGCCCTCCTTCAGGCTGGCCAGTAAACAGAGTGGTATGTTATCAGGCCCCATAGAAACAGCTTTCTTACAATTGGATAATGCCTTGAGGACTTGGTCATGGGAGATTTGAGGGGTGCAGATGCAGATATGAGATCTGGGGATGTTGGAATGGGGATGAAGCTTCAGTTAGATGTATCCACTTGTCCACAGGCTATGTTTACTAGGTCTATGGATGTGATATAATTTACTATTAGCTCTGCATAGTGCTAGGCATTGCTTCTAAGGTTGCTAATATAATAAAAGGAGGATCTGTGTTTCTCCTTTGGCTGAGTGGCAAATTTTACCTCACATCTTGCATTGGTTGATTTGATTAGTGTCTAGCATTCCCTGTTATGTTTAGCAAGAGCTTGTTTTTGCATCTTGGGTTACATTTATTTTTATGTGCAATTAATTTATTCTTTTTTATTATAGAGCCTGTTTATATTGGGTGCTGCCATAAGGGTTTATTTTTGAATTTGTTATTAAATTTACTTCAGAGAGGTGAAGATGCATTTACATAGCTATTCACATGTGCATACGATTTAGCACTAAAGGATTCCACATAAGGTCATCAAGTTGGAAGGAGATGCTGAGTCTAGTAATCATTCAGTATCTCTAGATTAGCCTTGGCATAATCCCTGAATACTGAGGTAATGCAGGATGCCTCTGGGTTTATTTTTAAGGTAAATATGACTACTTACTTTGAGGCCCGATTCGACCAGTGAATGAGTTACAACTGGTAGGGAGCAGAGCTGTCCCATATCGGTGAGGATCAATTCCAGGATTTTCTCATACTTGGTTGGGGTGCAGACTAACTGGTCCAGATAGTTAATAATGATGAAGTCCAGAAATATCCGGGCATACATTACAGAGGATGTATACATAGTAGTCCCCCAGGAGAATGGTATTTGACATAATCAATGGGGACATCTCACTAGTAATTTAGGAGTTATGGGCTGAGGGTTACATAGAGGGAGGGCCCTATAATAAGTAATGTGTGCACATACCTATGTTTTCCAGGGTAAGGAGGGACTGCAGGAGGGGTAGGTGTTTTATTAAGGCATCTAGCACCTAGCAGCAACACCTTTATCTGGATTTGGCTTTGCTGTGATGGAAGCTTTTGAGAATTGGCTTTGTCTAAATAAAGGCACTGTGGGAGTGCACATAGTTGTAGCCAATATACAAAAGCCATGGGGATATGTGCAATCCATCCCTGGCATAGCATTTATAAGTGTCTGCCATCTCCTTTTAGGCTGATACATATAAGTATATCTAGCTATCTATCTATAGATATAGATAGATATAAATATGTTTGTGCGTGTGTGTGTGTGTGTGTGTGTGTGTGTGTGTGTGTGTGTGTGTGTGTGTGTGTGTGTGTGTGTGCGTGCATGTGTGCGCGTGTCCACTCGTGTGTGTGTGTGTGTGTGTATGTATATATATATATATATATATATATATATATATATATATATATATATATATATATATATATATATATATATATATATATATATATATATATATATATATTCAGAGATAGATATAGATAGAAATTCCTAGGCTCTCCAGTGATGGGTGGTCTAGTCCCAGATGTTGCAGGTTTTAAAGTTAAGATGAAGTGTGTACTAAGTGAGTGGATTGATATGAAACAAAGGCTAACTACTTCCCTGTATACCTCTCAACGTCTTAGCTCAAGAAATCTGAACAGAGCCAAAACTAATGGGGGAGATACAAAGGCCCAAAAATAGCATTGCAGTTAAGCAACTTCTAATCTCTTAGGCACTACTCTGCCTCCAGTCAAAGGTAGTAAGCAACTGAAACCACAGGTTTGCCCTTCCCAATCGTCTCTTTAGCAAGCTCAGCTGAAATGGGTATCCTGAAACAATGTAGCAAGTGTCCCATGTTCAATGGTAACCAGCTTTCCTGGTAAATCTCACTCAGACTCTGTCATAGATTGCTGTAAGAGAAACATTAGTTTGTTTATGCTTTCTTGTAATTTGTGTTGCTTCATTGCCATCATAAGGCCTTCTTCATATATGTCTGCAACCTCAAAGTAAGCACCCAGATCTGTTTAGAACTGGTGGTCAAGGACACCACATATACAAATGCTGTAGATATAGTAAACGTGCTGACTGAAAGATTCATTGAAAACTTTACCCCTCTGCCCCCCCCCATCAGTAATTCAGGGCAAACCTAGTACCTGTCCCCTTCACCTTATATCTATGGAACAGGTCATCACTGCTCGCTCAAAGGCAAAAAATACAGCCTCCATGGGATCCGATAACATCCCAGGCTGCATCAAATGTGAACTCAAGCAGGAACTTGCAGCACCACTAAGCACCCTATTCACCTTAAGCCTGAGTACTGGCTTCATCCCATCTGGGTGGAGGACAGCCACTGTCATCCTTTACACAAAAATGGAGTGTCCACCAATCCAGGAAATTATAGACCCATCAGCCTAACTAGCCTGATCTGCAAGGCCATGGAATGGATTATCATGAACCTCATCAACAAGGACATTGGCAACCTCCAAACACTTGATCCCACTCAGTTTGGCTTCATTAAGGGGAGGTCATGTCTGCTAAATTTGGTCGACTTCTTTGAGACAGTCACAAAAGCCATGGATTAGGGGAAGACAGTGCACACCACCTACCTTGACCTGGCCAAAGCCTTTGACATTATTTCCTACTTGGGCATAATAGATAAACTCTCTCAACTAGGCATCAATCCATATGTTACCAGATATGTAGCAAACTGGCTCACTGATAGAACCCACGTAGTCAGAATAGGGGAAGCGACCTCAAGCAGTAGATCTGTAATAAGTGGCATACCCCAGGGTTTGGTCTTGGGGCCTCTGCTATTTGGGATATACTTTTCTGAGGTGCAGGCCAAAACCAGTGGGCTATGGCTGACCAGGTTTTGCAGTTGACTGCAAGCTGGGTGGTGTCATCAGTTCCCCTAGTGATGTGTGCCATCCTCCAATTGGGTCTCACTCAGACAAATGACTGGTGCCAGAAACATGGCCTCAAGCTGAATACCAAAAAATGCATTATCATCCCCTTTGGGGAGAGTGATGTCCCAACAAATTATCACATTAATAACAACTTCCTAAGCACTCAATCAGCCGTGAGGGATTTGGGCACCCAGATTGATAGCAACCTGACTTTTGACCACCATGTTGCTTCCATTGTATGGAAAGTCTTCTGCATAGTCCACCTCATAAGTAAGGGTATCTCATCCAGGGACACAGAGGTCATAATATCCTAGTTTCCTTCCCTTTTAAGTACCATTATTGAGTATAATGCCCTTTTGGCATGTACCTCGCAAAGCACATGCAGCAGCTGGATAGACTACAGAGGTTCCTCAGTACCATACACAGATAGACTAAAAGCCCTATCCCTGTACTTGGTTTCATAAAGACTCCTCAGAGGTGACCTCTGTCTGGCATACAAGGTGTTCATGGACCCCAACTTGATGGGACTGCTGCACATCCACAAGTCAAGTTCCACTCGAGTAACTCACACGCAGGGCCTCAACCTGGTCTGTGACATCAACAAGACTTGTTGGCGGGACAGATTTGTGTCCCAGAGACTCCCCCATCTATGGAATAGACTCCCTCTCCACATCAAGCAGAGTACCTCTTTACCCCTTTTTATGCTCAACCTGGATAACTGGATGGGAAACAGAAAATATACTCCTGCAATTCCACCCGTGTCCATGCTGGACAGGGGCATCAGGTGCTGATTTGTCTAAACATGGCCTAAACTCTTGGCTAGGCTCATATGGACCACAGGGCCAATAGCCTAGTAACCTCCTATGATCCTATGATCTATTTCACCTATTGCGGTGTATTTTCTTTACACTCTGTTTTACTTGATTCTGTTTTCAATTACATATTTAAACTAGGAAGGAGACCAAAGCTGTGTCTCTTGTGCATACTCTCATCAGTCCAGATTTTTGTAGAATGTCCACATTTTTGCCTCAGATTTTTGGTCTGTTCTTCATAAAATGTGTGATTTTCTGGCAAATTACTCTTGAGTGACGTCACTACATGATGACATGCATCTGAGTTTCAGACTTCATATCTTTCAGAAAATGCATGTTATCACAAATCATGTTATTCTAGTAACTTTCTAGGTTTATAAGAGCAACATTTAAAATCTGTCCCCTTTTCTAGACCTTTGCCCCACTGTTATTTTAGGTTTTGTCTAGATTTCATGTGCTAAGAAATTGAGATGCATGCTTTTGTGAGTCACACAGATATTAAGGGTGGTATTCATACTTTGGGTCTGTGCAAGTGAATTAGCATGTATCAGCAGACAGCAGGGCTATGCAGATATGCAATAAGGTCAGTGTAACAGCTGAACTGAATACATAAACATGAAGAAATTTCTATAATCATTCCCTTTTTTCCTAAATGTGTAAATTGTGTAAAGATTGTCTTTTCATATGTACAAACTATTATGCAGTATCATAAATTGTATGTGTCTTGACATATTGTGGGCAAGAACTGCTGAATGCAGTCACATTTAAAGCATTATAACAAATCTGTGGACTTTACAGCAGCTAAAACTGTTTTTTTTTTTTTTTTTTTTTTTAAAGCAGAGGGGTTAGAATAATTTCATACAGGAGTATCCTTTTGAGGATACCCTGATGGAGTCATTAGAAAATAGAAAGAGGATGATAGGAAATAATTTAAATGGTAGAACAAAAAGATGGGATGCATAAAGGAAACATCAAGAGGGCTTGAGATAGAGGAGGTGGAAGAGGATGGGCGCTATGTTTTTGTCAGGGAAAGACCCCTCCCCCATTTTTCAAAAGTTTTTTTGTAAAAGGGTAGTGTGGGTGGGAAATAGTGAAGATGATTTAGGAGAAACAGTAAGGGAAGAAGGGCTGAGGAAGTCTCAACAGTGTAGTCAGTCCAGACAGTTTTAAACGGGTCTGTATTATATGTTCAAAGTCTGAAAACTTTGAATCTCATATGATCGACTCCATATGAGCAAAGTTTTCAAACATCCAACATAAAATATAAACAAACTAAAAACAAAAAAACCTACCTGAATGATCTATGCAGTGGGGCAAGCCCCCCTGCACCCCCCACATCCCCCGCTACCTAAATATACCAACTCCGAGATTGCACTACACTGAAGTGAAGGGAAATATTCCCCTACAGCAATCTCCGCTGAAATGTTCAATGTTTGAAAACTTTGCTCATATGATGTCGATCATATGAGATTCAAAGTTTTCAAACTTCGAACTTATAATATAGACCCTTTCAAACACATCCACTGCCAGATGGTATTGCAATGGAAGTCTCCAATGTTGAGAGACAGGAGCCTATGTTGGCGCTGTCATCGGCACAAACTAGGTGAGCATGTCTCCTATACACTGAAGAGAGGCTTCAAATGGCATAATTCTCCTGTCCACTACCTCTTCCAATGCATCCTACCAAACTCCAAAGTTTCCATTCAATGATGTTTGCCATGGTGCTAATGCCAGAGTGCCTGCAGGACCAGCTCCTCCACTCTGACCCTGTGAGGACAGCCCTGGACAGGTAGATGGTGATCTCTCCCTAGCCTGGGAGGTACATGCCTGATCTGCTCCTGAGGGACTTGAATTTGTATAAAAAAATGAAATGGGAGAGAAACAAAACAACAAAGTTAAAAGAAACACATAAGCAAAATAAAAAATAAAAGAAAAAAGTGGGGGAGGAACAAAACAGAAAAAAAAGCAAAATAAACCAATACAATATTGTTGCATTGCAAGGTAACAAATCAATAAACTATTGAGAAAAATACATTTATTGAAATACAGTTATGTATGGGAAGTGCTTATACATACATTTGAGTAGTGACTGGGGAAGTGCTTATGTAACTTGGGCAAATGTGTAAAAGTAGTGCTTATACATACCTGTGATGAACTGAAATGGTTCTGTGCGTCAATTCCATACTTTTCAAATAATACAGTACACAGTCATCAAACATGAGAGAAATTATTAACTACTGCTGTTAATCATGCTTAAAAATGACAGTATAACAATTTTCCTTGATTTGTTCCTGTCTTCCTTGAATGCCTTTCAGCTGCAATGGTATAACAGTCGTTTGGAAGATTACCACTATATTCAGTTTTAAAACCATCGCTGTACTACTATTTATGCTACCCTGAATTGTGTGTAGCATTTTCTACTGTGGTTATTTATGTAATACATATCTTATGAACAATTGTTCATCTTACCAGAAGATTCCACCAGTCTGTTGTTTCTTCTCTTTTCTTGTTGAGAATTGTATTGTATTTCTTCCTCAGTAAGAGTGAGAAGGATACTCTTGTTTATCTATATTTGATTGTATTCTACATATACACATCTTATATTCCCTGTAAACATTTTCTTTTTGTCTGTTTTATTTATTTATTTATTTGCAATTTGTTAATTGGGAAAGTCCAGTGGGCCAAGATGAGCCCTTGTTCAATGGAGGCCCGCAGGAAAAAGCTCCACAGTATATATCTCCAAAAATCATCAAGAATTGATACAAGAGTTAATACATTAACAGCTCCATCATATGCACATACAAGAGATTAACAAGAAGTATTGCCAGGAGTTAATACAGTATGTTCCAAAAGCAAGCTAGCAGTAACTAATACATAATGCTGTACAACAGAGTTGAATTACACAAGTAGTACAGAGCCCTAAAAAGAGAATAGACATTATATCTTAAGTGGCAGGCAGACTGCCTACTTAAGCTAGGGTAAGCCAGTAGGAATAGGAGTAGTAGGGTGGAAGGTAGGAGGGGTGGGAGCAGGAGCATTCCCAGGTCGTGGAGAGATATGAATGGCGCAAGGACTTAAAGATTTTGTGTAGTACGGATGTGGGGAGGAAGTGAGTTCCATTTCTGTGCAACGGAGAAAGATAGAAGAAGTTCCCAGGTGTATGTGATGGCTTGTGTATCTCAAGGAGGTTTTGATTATTAGATCTGAGGGTTCGGTCAGGGATGTGCATAGTAAGGATAGAGGAGAGGGAGCAGCATTGACAAGGGTTGAAAATGAGATTATGTGCAGTGGAGATTTGAACATAGGAGAGATAGTTAGGGAGTTCCAAGCAGTTCGGGGAGTGTAGGGAGTCACAATGGTAAGATGAGGATTTTGAGCTAGTAGCAGATTTGGAGATTTTATTGTAACAGGATGCCAGTTTAGCTATGAGGATTGCTTGTAGGTTGGTAAGGAGAGGAGCACCGTATATGAGAGAGGCAAGGAGGTATGGTGTAGAGAGGGTAAGCTTATTTGAAGAAATGAGGTGGAGATTGTGCTGGTAAAGCATTCTTAGTTTCTGGTGGGTTTTTTTTTGTTGTTGATTTGGAGATAAATGTCAGATTTTAATTGTTCATCAATAATGACACCTAGAAGCTTAGTTTGGGAGACTATTTCGATGGGAGTTGTGTTTTGACTTACTATACAGAAGGAGTTAGAGTCTATTTCGGTGTTTTTTGAAGAGGTAAAGATGATGAGTTTGGTTTTGGATGCATTAACAGCTAAGTGATTATTTTGCAATTTGCATCCAAATCTCAGTGCTGTTGAAGGTGGTTTGTGTTATTTGCATGAGTTTAGGAAGGGATTCTCCAGCACAAATAATGGTTGCATTGTCAGCATATTGGATGAGTTTGGCATTAGTGATGCATTGGTGGAAGTCGTTTATGAAGACATTAAATAGAAGTGGTCCCAGGATAGATCCTTGGGGGATGCCAGTCAGAGTGTTAAGGTAGGGGGAGGTGCAGTTAATCTGTTTGACGACTTGCTGTCTATCAGAGAGATAACTGGAAAACCAATTCAAGGAGGAGGGATAGAGATTAAAATGGGAGAGTTTAGATAGAAGTAGGCTATGGGAAATTGTATCAAAGGCCTTAGATAGGTCTACGAGAAGAGCAGGCACAATATTTCCAGAATCACAGGGACAGTTAATGTTTTCAAGAAAGGATAGTAAGGCTGTGGTGGTACTATGTCCAGGTCTGAATCCATGTTGTGTTGGTGTAAGCAGGTGGCTATCTAATAGGTAGGGTAAAAGTTGAAGGTGAATACATTTTTCAAGAATGTTTGAGATAGGAGAGAGGATAGCTATGGGGTGAAAGTTGGGGATTTCAGTGTTGTTGTCTCCTTTATGTAAGGGTAAGATAAAGGCTTTTTTTTCCAGAGGAGGGGTAAATACGATTCTTGGATTGAATGGTTGATTAGTATACATATGGGGAGTACTATGCCATCTGCAGCTAGCTTAAGGACATTAACAGGAAGGTTGCCAGAGGCGTTGGAACATGGTTTTAGCTTTTGGAGGAGTTTTTTTTTTTTTATAGTGGAGACTAGGATGGGTTTGATGGAGATAGAGATAGGAGTATGAAGTATGTGCAGTAGGGAGAGATGAGTTATGGGTAAGAGGAGTGGATGGAGAGATAGAGTTCTGAGGGAAAGGTTTGGTGAGCTTGGCAATAGAGTCTATGAAGAAGGAGTTACATTTGGTGGCGATGATATGGTCTGGACAGGTAGGGTCAGGGCAGGGATTGTCTTTTTGGTCAGGACTGAGGGGTTAGAGATACTAATCCAAAACTTTTTGGGATTGGATTTCTGGTTATTTTGAAGCTTACAGTAGTAGGATTTGCAATCACAAGCAATTAGTTTTTTTAACTCTATAATGAAGTTGCTTGTATTCTGTAAGAGAGTTGGGTGTTTTGCATTTTGGGTGGAGTTTCCATAATTTATCATGAGTACGCATGAGTCTTAATGTTTCTTTGGAAAGCCAGGGGGCAGTAATGGATTTTGCTCTTTTTGTTCTGGGAGGGGCAAAATAGTTCAGTAGGTTAATAAAAGTAGTATTGAAGTAAGTAACAGCATTGCCAAGAGGAAGAGTTTTCAGAGGTTTCCAGTTCATCTGTTTTGAGCTATTGGAAAAGGATTGTGGGTTCATGTTTTTGAGTTTGCGGGTTAAGCTATATTTGTGCTGTAAGTGTAGGGAGGAAGGAGTGCGATGAATGAAGGCAGGCAGGTGATCACTGAGAGAGTCGGGCAAAGTGCCACTGTCAGAAATATTGTTTGGGTGGGAGACTAATATCAAGTCCAGAATGCTGCCTGCAGAACTGTTTTTGTTAGGTCTAATTGAGAAAAGTTGTATAAGTTGATGTTCTGGGTGGAGGTGGGTGAATGAATAGAAGTCCAGTTAATGTTTACGTCTCCTAAGATGATTGTTTCGTTGGTAATATTAGCTGAGAACCAAGAAAGAATATCTTCCAGAAGGGGGATGTTATTTCCAGGTGGGATATATAGGGCGGCTATAGCTATGTTTTTGTGGTTGTTGATTTTTAGGAGGGCTAGGGTTATTTCAGCTGCTGTCAGATTGTAACTTTTAAATGCATATGTGTCTGTATTATTGAAATTCAGTAGTGAAATATTCTATGGCATTGTGTAGGGTAGAGAAGAAATATGAATACAGGTCTGTCTTTTGTTTTAAAAAGTCCATATATAACTGTGAGGAAAACATAAACTGCAAATGCAGAAATGTAACAATTCAAGGAAGTGTGAATTTTCTTTTCTGCAGAATTTTGTCTTACGTACAATAATGAAGTAAAACAGCTTGTTATCTGAATGGGTATTTGCTGCTCATTATTAAAGCAAAGTAACCCCCCCTCCCCTCCCCCAAAAGTCAGTCTGACTAGGGGGTGGTGCGTATCATTTTAGCCATGTTGTACGTGCAGCAAGAAATATTTATGAACAGACAAGTTTTGCAATTCTTTTAACTTATATTTCAGTTACCTCTCACAAAGCCTGACTTCCTGTAATAATTAGAAAAGGCCTTACAACTTTTTCAGTGCAATGCTACACAGTCTTTTCATCTGCAACTTCAACTTTATTTTATAACTGTATTACATGCAGTTAACATTGCTGATATTTGAGTATTACTAGGTTGTGCGTCAGGGCTGGTAACTCGGCACGTAAAAACCAACTACCAATCATTAGCGGACTGGAGTTCCGCTGTGGCCCCTAACCGGGAAAAGCCAAAAGACACAAGACTAACATATTTACAGAATTACCTGAACAGATTAATTTCTTATGCTTTACTGACATGTTATTTATTGTTGTAACCTCTTTAAAGGTAATAGCAGTCATGAGCAGATGGATTATGTGAAATAGTATTTATTTATATTTTCTTAATGCAAGTCAGAATGTCACCTCCAGTACATATTTGTAGATTAAGATATCTGACTGTTGAAATACATGTACTTGTACAATTTTTCCACCTCTGTTGCATTTTATATATCTATATATATCTATCTATCTAGATAGATATGGATTACAAATTGGTCTTACTGTAGAAATCTGTTCTTTTCACCCATACCTGATCAATCCACTCAACCAGCTGGTTAGTACTACACTTTTGCATATTGTCATATCTGTGATGACAATGCTGACCACAGTAGGTTATACCTGTCAGGGTCAACAGGTGGTCAACCAGCTCATGACAGATACCGATTTTTTCCATGTACCAGTACATGCACATGCCTGGATCTTCTCCAGTCATGCAGAAGGTAGACTATGCTTAGGGTCTCTTTCTCATCCCAACCAGGAGTGCAGCCTTGTGCCTTCACAGGTGCTACCATCATTCAAACATCCAGAACCAGAATGAGGAAAGTATGGGGAGGGCTGTATTTACCAGGGTTAGAACCAATCCCTTCCCTGTTGGGGTGTGACACCACCTTGACAAAACCCTTTTTTACTAGCATAATCATTCAACCAGGTATTGATAACATTGACAGGTTTGATATAACCTCAAATGCTTTGCCACACCCTATTTTTTCTTAAAGGGAAACACTTATTAGACTATACAATTACAAATGTATTATTTCTAATGTTATCTAAATCAATTAGGTGCTGCCAGTAATATTTCTTCATGACATTTTTATATTTTTTCTTATGTCTGCATTTGGTTTTATACATTTAAGTGTGACCTATCAGTTTTTTATCTTTACTTTCTTATGTTTTTTTCTTTCTTTTATTAATAAGTAGTTGAGAAAGAAATGTCAGTATTAATGTGAGGAACTGTTTCTAGGACTTTTCTATATGTATTACTTGTTATGATGTGACATACAGAAGTAGATGGCCCAGGATTAAGCTTCACATTCATTGCAACCTGACATTCAGATTACTCCATTTTGAATTTTATAAGTATATATCTATATTAGCTAGTTTTGGCCAAGCTGTGTATGTCTGTGAACAGCTTGACATTCCTGTGGACTGCTGCAAAGTTTGTAAATGTTCGCAGTGCATCCATGCCTTCTCAGACTCATTCATATAGTGTTTGGTAAAAGAAAATATGAGCCAGCTTTAGGAACACAAAAACACTGTTTATTACTGTGAGCGCTTTCATAAGAGAAAATACTCCCAACTTCTTCAGACATTCATATAGTGTGTCATACATGTTCACAATCGGTGAAAATCCAGAATGCATCGATGTACTTCATAACACTTTTGCTTTATACTGCGATTCATAAACACGCATATAAATTAGACTAATTTGCATAGTAAACATTTAAATCAGCCTGAGTTAATGCCATCATTAACTTGTAAATAAAAACCAACCCAGCTCCAAGAGAACTTGAGACTTTAATGGACCAAACACTTAGAATGAGCGACAAATAAAAACAATACAAAGTGATAAAAATACTGTCACTAAGCGCTTTCACCCGTTTAAACAATCGGGCATCATCAGAGTAACAGAACTTATCTTGAACAGCAGTATTTAACAATTTCCATATGCACACGCCCCTTATTTGAAACCAATCCCAAACTCAAAACAATCAATTGTTTTAAATGTAGAAACTCCTATGTCAAATGGAATTAAATCAAAATAAAATAAAATCAATTCAAAATAAATGTAAAATAACCTAATATAAAAAAATGAATGTATTGACTTACATATACTAAAACAATAAACATTAGTTGCAATAATGTCTAATCAGTAAGTGCATAAGTAACTACGTACTATATAACGTGTGTTATAAAATATTGTGTGTGTGTAAACAAGAGTTGTGGCAATTAACAAATGACAAAAAGAAATGTTTTTCCTTACCTACTATGATGTTAATGTACAAACATCCTTTTATAAATCTAAAACATATCAAGAACTTCTGTGGCGTAAAAGCTCTAAAATCCCGTGTAATGTAAAATGCCCTAAAGCCTCTTTATGTCACAACCACAGTGTTATAATGTAATACTGAAACACCTGGATGTTCTCAAAATATAATGATGTAATAAAATAAAGGCTATTAATGAGATATATAGACTAACCTTGAATAATCCACTGTTCTATTTGTCATTTTAAATACAGTAAGATCTGTACTTTAAAATGCTAGACAGTGAAATGTGGTCGTTAATTCCTGGTGGCCTGGATGCATCTAGTCTAAGCTGCCACAAGCATTCCTTGTCTTCCAATAGGGTCTTAACATCACCTCCTCTGTCATTGATGAAATTCTATCTATCACAAAGAATAGAAATTTTTTGAAATTAATACAGTTTTGACTGTGTGTGTATAGGGCATTGTATGTTCTCTTATTCCTAATGTCCCTTACGTGTGCCAAAATTCTAAGCCGTAATTTCCTTATAGTTTTGCCCACATAAAATGTGGGACAACTAAGGCAGGTAGCAATGTACTCCACCATCTTGGTGTTACAATTGCAATACCCCGGGCATCTAATTGTCCTATTGAAATTTTGGACTACTACATAAGGGCCATTGTTAATGAACGTACAAGTGCTGCATAAGCCACATTTGCTCATTTTTGAGCTCTTATAAATCTCTAAATTAGATTCCATTTCCATCATCTCTTTGAGATTCCTACCCCTAGTGTAGGTGAACATTGGTATATTGCTAACTATGGTTGTTGTGTCGTTATTAAAAACACTATGCCATGTGTCTGTAATAATGTTCTTCATTTGTCCAGTCACCTCGTTATAAGGCAAAATCAAAGCCCATCTCCTTTGATGTACTTTTGTTGTCTCAATTACAGTGTTCTGTTCACTAAATTCTTTGATCAAACCTCCTTTGAGTATAGGTTTAAAGACAGTAGGTCTTTTTGCTTCTATCTCTTTTCTTGTTTTTATCAAAACATCATGGGGTATCCTCTTTCAATGAACATGTCTATCAGTCTTGATAATTCAATGTTTAGACGATCATTGTCACTGATGAGTCTAGAAAGTCTAACCATTTGTCCTTTGACTATGTTCCTTTTCTGGAAATATGGGTGGCAACTTTAAAAGTGCAAAAAGGTATTAGAATATGTCTTTTTGCGATATATACTAGAGTTCACAGTGACCTCATGTTTCTCTTTGTATAATAATATGTCCAAATAGTCACAACTTTCTCCATGAATCTTATAAGTAAATTTTAAAAAAGGTGTAGTGGTGCCCAAGTAATTAATAAATTCTTGAATTTCTTCCTTTGTTCCTTTCCAAAAAATCAGGATGTCATCAAGGTAACACAAATAAAGTGTTACTTGATGCATGAAGTTTGAGGTGAAAATCCATAGCGTCTCCCATTCTGCCATCACTAAGTTGGCATACATTGGTGTGCACCTGGCACCCATAGCTACACCGGTGACCTGCTTGTAAAGTTCACCTTCAAACCTGATGAAATTGTTGGACAAAATCAGTTCCATAAGTTCTACCATTAAGCTACGTTTGACTGTATGGAAACCGCTGTGTTTCTCCAAACATTTATTGAACATTTCTAGACCTTGTTCTTGGGGTATTATTGAAAATAAGTTGACTACATCAATTGTGACCATTAAAAATTGTTCTTCAATTTGTGTGTTTTTTATCACGTCCAAACAGTGCCAAGAATCCCTCAATATGTGTGGCAACCGTTTGGTGATGTCCTTACAGTGGAAGTCAACAAAGGAATCCATGGCTTCCATTTTGGAACCCTTTGCTGAAACTATCGAGCGAAATGGTGGATCATTGTGATTTTTGTGAATTTTTGGTATTCCAAAAATGGAGGGGGTCACAGGTGAATCAACGATAAGATATTGATATTCATTCTTGTCGATGACTCCTTCCATTAACCACTCGTATAAACGCCAATCTATTTTTGTGTAAGTTCTATTGATTTTGTTCCTCAAAACTCTAGTGTATATAGTGATGTCATTTAAAAGATTCAACATCTTGTTGGAATAATCAATATTGGACATAATCACTACCCCTCCCCCTTTGTCCGATTTCATTACCCTTTAGTTATTTGTGGATGTTAATTCATGTTGGCAAAATCTCTCACCCGGTGTCAAGTTGTTAGATTGTGTAGTTAACCCCCTAAACATCCTTCTAAGTTGTGTTTCACACATCTTCTCTTAAATGTGTATACAGGGGTAAACTGGGGGGAGAAAGGTGCTTGACCTTTTAAGCACTATAATGTTGTCTGTCATTGGACTGGGATTCTTGTGAAAAAAACATTTCTAGATTAAGTTGTCTCGTGTACATTTTAAAGTTGACAAAAATCTTAGCTATCTCATTTCTAAAAGTTGGAACAAAAGTAAAGCCCTTCTTAAATAGGGCCAAATAATTCTCAGTCAATTCCAAATTTGTAAAGTTGTAAATACATACACTATCCACCTTAATTAAATTACAACTCAATCTGGTGTCAATGTGTTCATCAAAATTCAAGGAATTCATATCCATGTCACCATTACCATCATTCTCATTCATAATCTCAGTGTAACCATTCGTCTCAACATCTAAATTTTCATTAAAAAATTGGACAGTGGAAACAATTCATGTGCATGATCTGATTCCACTGCCAAAAAATCAGAAAAAGACAAATCATGATCATTATAATCATGGGTAACAACTTGACGTGTAAATTCAAAATCAGGTGGGGTGTGAAAAATGTTCATCAATGTTTATATAGGTCTGCTGTTCCCCTGGGACCACCGATTTTTGTAAAACCTCTGTCCTCTCCCCCTGGCATGTTCCTGTTGCCTTAAACCCTGGTTGTGCTCACATATTCATTCTGAACGTCTCACTTGGTAGGGATCTAAAAAATGTTCGTTGTCATATTCACTGTTAATGTCCGTAACCACATCATCATCAAACTGCTCATTCAAGCTGATAGAGCCCTGTCAAATGTTACCTGAAGTGGTAACATTGTTTCCATATTCAGCTCTGGTGTTGCTGTTTTTGTACTCTCTGAAATGAGTGTACACCTGATTGTTGACATAATCTCTACTGTCCCTGTTCAGTTTGACTGTTTTAATTTCCAGACCTCTTTTCACAAAATTATCCGTTTCAGTTAAAATTTTATCCTACTTGTGCTTATTGAAGTCAAAAAGAAAATCTTTCACGATATTATTGTTTAAATGCGCCAGTTCATCTTTTAATAGATCTAGTTTATGAATGTTATTACGAATAATGATATGCATGAGTTCCATACCTGTGCGGTCAAAGAACACCAATAGATCTTGAAATCCTTCTTTTCACACTTCGAATCCCATTGGTAATTTGAACATCCTTAAACCCTTCGACACCTGTTTGAGTTCCATAGATCTTTCTAAAAAGGCGTTGTCCATTTGTAAAGATTTAAATTTTTTAAGTTTCTTTCGAATTCGCCAAGTTGTACTTTTAAGGTGCCTGATTCCGGTTGATGCCATAAGACTGAGCTATGCTGTATGGATTTGCAAGTAGCCGAGATAGGCAGCAAATTATTTAGAATTCCTCAGGCATCCAAATGTAAGAAAAACTTTATAAAATAAGTATTAGGCATTAACTGGGCAATTAACATTTCCTGTCATGATGTTTTAAAGGTCAGTTGCAATTCATTTGGAACTGTATTGTGCATTTACATTGAATGAGTGTTTAATTATGGGGAACTGCATGCAAGTTGTTTGACATGTGCTTCTGCTCATTGAAATGTAATAGCTGAACAAGACATCATTGTTATTATCCACACAATTTACACCTTGTTATTGAACTTGTCAGTGCTTACGGAGCATAATTGAGAAATGTAGATGTGTAATGAACCTGTTGTTTTACTAATGTCAGTGAGGGAAGAGTACCTGTCAGTGGCAGACAGAACTGCATTTTTGTACTGAAAAATTTGGTGTCTGTTAAAATCACATTTGTGTTAAATTGTTTCTGTGGCTATGTTGGTGGCAGGAATACTAGGCCAGTGGATTACATGTTAATTACTGATGTCATGCAGGGAGTACTGTAGCAAGTGTCTGACAGTAGCCCTTTTATTATTTATTTCTTGATGTTTTCCTGTGTAGTACAGATGGAGAATAAGGAATCCAGGAACAGACATGATAACTTTAGCTATTAGGAAAAACTGTGTATTTGTGGCAGCACTTACAACATAAAGCAAACTGCTGTTTGGTAAAGGGGGGCCTAGACAAGCTTAGAGGAGCAAAACATGGATCCAATTAGTTGTTGAAATCAATGCAGTTGGAGTCAGAAACAGATCATTGCCACAGTGCAAGAAAAGGGCAGTGATATGGTAGGACGATCTAGAAGCAAGGGCAGGCAGAATGCAGGGGGGAGGCTCTGAAATTTAAGTTAACACCAGATGATGAATACCCTCTGTACTGCCATGGGAAATAATTAGAGGTGGTGTGAACACTGTCCCATCAAACCAAAGTCTGCTGCAGCATTTGCATTCATTAGTCCTTGAAGGTTGGTTTAAAATATATACCTTTTAAATGTTTAACATTGAAAAGTGACAAACAATGCTGTAATTAAACATTTCACAATTCATTATTATTAGGCAAATGCTGTACATCAGCAGCTAATGAAAATGAAGGCAGGCTTCATGGTAAGTGTCCCACCCCCACCCCCCATGTAAGCATGCTATACCACATGTTGTTGCAGTATTATATATCTATTACAATGAATTATTTCACAGACTCAGCATCAGAAACAAACAGTTCAACTGTACCAATAAATATGGATGAAGTCAGCAGTAGGAAGGGTGTTGCTGCTGCTGATGATGATGAGGATGATAATGTAGTTGTATTTACGAAGCACCTTGAGGGAAGTGGCAGTCAGTCTCCCAGAGTAAAGGCAGGCTCTCTCACCTCACAACATGTTAGTAATGCTACAGAAAGTGACTACATCACAAAGTCAAACACAAGCTGACAGTACACCAGGAACAAACATGCACTTCTACACCAGTGTATTCACAGGCAGAAAAACAGTGTCAGGATGAAGGTAGGCAGTCTGAGGCCACTTTGCCTACAGTGATAACATTACAGAAAGATATTAGGTGCAGAAATGATTTTGAGCCATCTCAGGAAACACATAAAGCATTGGCAGCACAACATGATATTTGCCGTGACATAGTTAAGGCTCAATCCAGTGCAACAGAGAGTCAGCTAGAAACGGTTGGAGTCCTACAGGGCATGAGTCAAGATTTTAAACAGTACTTTGAATTGGCAGGGAGATGGGATAATGCCATGGTTTCACTGACATGTAGCATGGTGGCACACCAGGCATCAGTTGCAGCCTCCATTTGTACACTGGTTCAGGCATACCAGAGTTGAGCCAGACTCAGTTTAACTGGGAGGAAAGGCAGAGGCAATCAAGACATATGAGGGACGATCACATGTTAATAACACTGGCTGTCATTACAGTCATATCAGCATGCATGTTGAGCAATCACAACACATTTCTCACAGGCCATGTCAACGGACATCTGTACCTACAAGAACTTCACATTCCAGGTCAAGACCACGGTCATGAAGCTCTGTCAGTCACTGACAGCAGGATCTCCTTCCTCCTCTAGATCCCACCATCACACTAACTCACCTTAAACTTCTCATGGTAGCCCATCCTCTAGATCAGTTGCACCATCACCAGGCCTATACAGGACTCCTTTGAGCTAGGGCTGCAATGATTTAATATTTCTTTATGTTTGTTTAATGAAACTTAAGGATTAGTCGGTGTTTGGGGAGTGGAAATTTTTGCTAAGTTATTCCCTTTCCTGCCATCATTTTCACCATGTTCAGGAGTTGCAATCTTTTACAATTGTATTTAAATGCAATTGTGTTGTGGGAAGGAGTGAAGTTTATGTACATATGTTAAGTACATACATATGTCATGACTGCACAAATGAAGATAGATTCTTTTGTCATCGATATTTTACATAACAGTAAGAAAGAAATCTGATGTGCAGTGTAGCATAAGTCTTTATATATACATTGAAAATTAAAGTTAATATTTCTTTGCTGACAGTACCTGTTTCTATTGAATACTAAATAAATATTAAAAACAGTCATTAAATATAGCATGTATAATTGTTGACTCATTTATTCACTTGTTGCCTCTCAGAATCACTGCATTGGAATCAATGAGCTCTCAGACAAACATCTAGTACTTAAAAAAAATAATAATTCTAGATGAAAGAGAGTGTCAGATGAACAGTGATAGTAGACCATGCACATCACAGCATAGCACACAGGTGTCATTGTATGCATCATTTATGTTCTATGTGTTTTGTTTTTAAGTAAACAGTACAAAGTCCAACTCCACAGCCAAGGAAGGTATCCAACCACTTTTCTTCCCACTTTCGGGACTTCTCAGAACCGAGGAAGTCCCAAAAGTGGGAAGAAAGTGCTTAACTTGTTTTATACCAATAAAGTGATTGGATACCTTCCTTGGCTGTGGAGTTGGACTTTGTATTGTTTTGGTCTATTTTTGTCTTGGTTATTTAAGTGAACAGTAACCTGAATGCCCTGGTCCATGGTTCTGTACTAGATTTCACCTCTTAGCCTGTGCGGTCGCATGCTGTTCATCAGCCTGCTTCATGAGGACCCTCACTACTGCTGCTGGCTGGCCATCATTAGTCATAGTGGTACTATAACTGGGAGCTGCAGTGACAACATCGGTTACTTCACCAGCAGACTGATCCATAATCTTGGTATACAGAATACAATGTGCAGTGAATATTGTACATAAAGTAGCTTGGTCATACTGAAGGGCACCTCCAGACTCGTCCGGACACGTTAAACAGCTCTTCAGGAGTACAAACACCCTCTCAATCACAGTATGGATATGGAAAAGGGATTTGTTATATTTCTCCTCCACAGCTCCATATGGATTTCTCACCGGAGTCATGAACCATAGCTGCAGCGGAAATCTGGCATCCCCTTATAAAAATAAAAAAATAGTAAGAAAAAGGAGAGGGAAGAAAAATAAGAAAATGCATATATTAATATGTTTATCAATACAGCAATTACCTTTAACATTAATAACTATGTACTTAAAAAAGGGGGAAAAAAGAGCAAGAAATTCAGCTTATCAAGAAGATGACCACTACCATGCAGAATTGTGGTAAAGTGAACTTGTGTGCAAGATATGAGAATTATGTGCACTTCCAGGATGCTGGGCAGAGTAGTTGGGAATGCATCCCCATGCATCATACATTACTTGGCAATTGATAGAATGGAAGTCCTTCCTTACTGCAGTACTGTTCACCCTGTGGTCCAGGAGGGGCCCTAATTGTGACAAGGGTGCAATCTATCACACCAAGCACATCAGGGAAATGTACCATCCCATAATAGACACGCATAATCCAAGTTTGGTCCTGAGGTGACACTGGGAAATAGATGTACTGATCCACATGTGCCAAGATTACATCTAGGAACTCCTTCAAGATCCTCAAAACAGAAGCCTGTGAGATGCTCACATGTCTATAGACTGTCTCTGGAAGGTCCCCTTAGCAAGTATAGTGAGGGGTATACACACTTTGGTGTCCACCGGAATAGTAAGTCCATGCATTCCTCCACTGCCTGTATGGGGGTCAAACATGCCCACTAAGACCCTTATAATGTCCCTGTTCACGCTAAATCTGTCAAGACTTTCCTGAGCAGCATTTTACCTTCTCCAAGGATGATGCCACAATACAAACAAAATATGATTGACTTTAATAACTGGCTTAGTTTCTGGTGTCATTTTAAGGGGGTGCAATATTTGACAGCATGGAAGGAGATGGTCAACAGACCATGCTGCTTTGCCAGGGATGGTCTGCTCCTCTCCTCTGTAGGCTTTAGAATATTAGTTAAAACACTGTCTTCGCCAAAGTGCCTTTTTTAGGCAATGCCAAACTGAAAGTACTTCTGACATAGCAAATCAAAACCAAGAAAATCAAAAGGTATTACTGCTCGATGCTAGGAGTCTAAACAAAGAACTCTAATCCCTAGAAACTCTGGTGGCATCTGTGTGTTCTCTGAGATGTGGTTTAAAGCCATGATAAGCACACCAACAGAGCAAGGTTATAATGCCTTCCTCATATTTAGATCTGCTACTTCACAGGCAGGAACTGAAGGTGGAGGTGTCTCTACTTACATCATAAATAAATATACTTCAAGGCTGGTCAAACAGGACAATGTACTTGAGCTGCTTCATGTTCAAATCAGCATAGCCAAAATCTAATACCACTTCCTTCCAAGCTATAGGACCCTCTCTATGACCCAGGAAACCCATACCATGTATTTAAACTTAGTAGAAACACTATTAACTGAAGATCCTATACAACATCAAATGTACAGGCACATAAATTCCTGGCTTTTGTAAACACAAATTCTCTGGACTAGATAGTCAATACACCAACCAGGGGTGCAACCATACTGGATCTGGTCCTCACTAATATGGGAGAGTGCTGCCCACCCCCTACTGTAATGTCTTCTCTGGTAAGTTCAGACCACAAAATGGTTTCCTTTGAAGTGAAAATAAAACCTGGAACCCCAGCTAAACCTGGAATATTCAGTAACAACTCTAAGACTAGCGTCCTGCTATTAAGTGAAAACCTGGCAAAATGTCAATCCCTCATAAACCCTTAGAACACTGCTACCTATGCAGAACTGTTCACAGCAACCCCATACAAGCATGTTAATAGCTGCATAGAGGCAGCTGTACCCATCAGGAAGAAGTACAGAACTAACAAAAAAAACAAGCCACCCTGGTAGAATCACAAAATCAGTAGGATGTATAACAGAAGGAAGAAAATCATGGCAAAAAGTAGGAAGTGCAGCACCAGCAGAATAAAAGTACTCTAATCAAACTAAACAAACAACGCAGAGGGCAAATAAAGTTTACCAAAGCCCATTTTGAGGTAAGTTTGGCCTCCCAGGTCAAGGACAACCACAAAGCATTCTTCAGTATGTCTTCAACCTCAAAGGTAATACACAAATATGTGCAGAGCTCATTGTAAATGGATCCACCTACAATGTGCCAGAAGATATAGCAAACCTCCTGGCTGATAAATTCAGCTCCAACTTTACCACTCTCTCTCCCTCAACCTTCCCTCAGGAAATACCATCAAATATAACTCCCCCTACTATCACTAGGGAACAGGTCCTTAATGATCACTCTAAGACTAAGAACACTGCATCAATGGACCCACACAATATCCCAGGATGCCTTCTTAATAGCATGAAACATGACCTGTCAGGATCTCTGGAATTACTATTTAACAGTAACCTCCAAACAGGCTTCGTGCTTCATGAATGGAGAACAGCAACAGTCATCCCTCTGCATAAAAGTGGGCCATCTACAGACCCTGGAAACTACAGACCCATAATTCTCACTAGTCTTATATGTAAAGCCATGGAAAGAATGATCATGGAGATGATCAACAGAGATATAGCAAACCTCCAGACACTGGACACAACCCATTTTGGTTTTGTCAAGGGCAGATCACATCTACTCAATCTAGTGGACTTTGAGAAGGTATCTAAAGCAATGGATGAAAGAAAGATGGTTCATGCTGCCTACCTTGACCTGGCCAAGGCTTTTGACACAATACCCCACTCAGGCATTGTTGACAAACTCAAGAGGCTAGGTACAAACTCGTATGTCACCTGGTAGATAGCCAGCTGGCTCACAAACAGGAACCAAGATGTTATAACTGGGGATTCCACCTCTACAAAGAAGCTAGTCACAAATGGAGTCCCTTAGGGATCAGTGCTTGGATCGCTCCTTTTTGGCATTTACTTCTCTACATTCAAGGCCAATGCCACTGGTCTCTGGCTGACTACATTTGCAGATGATTGCAAATCAGGAGCTGACATTAAATTTCACACCAACACAAATATTCTCCAGGAAGGGCTGATACAGACAAACAACTGGTGTCAGAGCCATGGCCTAAAACTAAATGCCAAGGAAGGTATAATAGTATCCTTTGGAAAGTCATCCACCCCTAGTAACTATCGTATTGGCAACACGCCCCTTAGAATTAACCAAGTAGTCAGGGACTTAGGGACACACACAGATAGTAATTTAGCCTTTAAACATCACGTGTCTGCAGTAGTGAGGAAATCATTCTATGTTGTGCAACTTATTAACAAAGGTATTACATCTAAGTCCAAGAAAGTCATTGTTCCACTGTAGTCAGCATTCATCGACCTATTGTCGAGTACATTGCCCCTTTGGTATGCATCTAACCAGGCATATCCAACAATTGAAGTCCACAGAGGTTCCTCATTAAAAGAATATAGGATGTGAGTAAATTTTCCTATGCAGACTGCCTCAAGGCCATATCCCTGTATTTTGTCTCCTACAGGCTTTTGAAGGGAGATCTATGCTTGGTATACAGGGCATTGTCAGACCCCACTCTAATGGACATCCTGTGTATCCACAAAACAAACAACACCAAAACTACCTATTCTAAAGACTTAAACCTTGTCTGTGATATAAATAGAACCTGCTGAAGAGGCAGGTATGTATCCCAGTGACTACACATCTATGGAACAGGCTCCCCATCCATGTGAAGCAGAGTTCCTACCTAGCCCATTTCAAGTGCAACTTGGACAACTGGATGAAGAGCAGGAAATTCATCCCTGGTTTAACACGTATGTCTCTAATGGACACAGGCAGCTTGTAAATGCTTCATCTCCCAGGCCCTTGCATGTAAATGGTTTAATCTCCCAAGCCCCTACTTTCATTTATCAAGGATATCAGAACTTGCCAGAGATTTGGAATGCATGACTAGGCTTAAAAAGGCTCTTGTGGTCGTCAGCCTAGTAAACACATATGGACCTATGATTATCAAAGTTGTAATGAGTAATCCTTTGTCTATATTTCCATCTTCTTGTTGAGTGACCACTGCTGGGAGCAAGGGTTATGTACCCAGCCAAGACAAGCATCTCTGACCTACAAATAGCAAAGCTAGCTGCAAGAGACAGCATTTATGCCAGATGCAGATTTGATACTTTTGTCGCATCTTTCCTTTCTATACTGCATCTATGATGTGTGGGAAAGTGAGAAAAACTGACTATGAATTGCAATTGGTTTAAAATAGTCATAATTAGCATAAGAACATGTACATCACTTCTCATTACCATCTCATTATCTGCTCATTTGGAATTTTCAAATTCCCTAATTTATTTGCACTACTGACTATGAATACCTCCCTAAATTTTCCCCTACCGTTCCACCCTGGTGCTGTTTTGTTTTTAAACTTAACTGTCTCTTTAATTGCCTGCCTGTTATGTTGATATAAATCCATATTTCCTTCACTCTCCTCTTTTATTGGCTGCTATCAGTAAGAGTAAAATTATAATTTTGTGAAATCACTCTTCTTCAGCTCTTTAAATGTATTGGCCATCCCATTCCACAGCTCCAGAATACTAAGTATCCACTCCCTTCAAGTTTATCGTGCTCTTTTAAAATTAGTGGCTTACCCCTTAGATTACTAAAGCTTGAGTTACCCCCTCTTTCCTAATAACTAAGTTCATACTGCAGCTCTGAGGATATTGCACATTTTCCATTATACCTTTAAATTCTGCAACATCTAGTCCAAGTCCACCAGTTATTGCAGAGTCCACATTCAGACTTGCAATAGTCATTGTGGGATTATTGCTTCTGTATTGCTGCTGGTGAGAGAAGAAACAGGGATATTATTTCCTGGAAACAGTCACCAGAAGGCCTGATAACTGCTTCACAGGTGGCAGCTTGGGGTCTGTGCTTATATTTTGTCCTGATGATAGAATGAACAGAAGGCATTAATTCCTGATGTATCTGACTGGGCAGTGAGTGTCTGGGTAGGACCTTCCTGACTGGTCTGGTTTCAAGGCATTTACCATGAAAAGGCTACAAAAAGCCTACAGCCCCCTGCATCATCTATGACAAGACTGTTGACAAACACAGAGCTTGTGGTCTGCTACTTATCTTGGGATTGTTGCTACTGTTTTGCTTCTGGTAAGAGAAGAAGCAAAGGGGCATTGTATCCCAGCAGCATGAAGCTGTAGTGAGACATGCACTAGTTGTACCCTGCCAGTAGCCAATCAGGTGACTACCCTCTTTTCATCATTCTTGGCAAAGCAAATTCATTATTTTCAGTAAGTACTGCTTTAGCTGCTGCCTAAGCTAACTGTAGAATATCTCCCTAAAGACTTCATCCATAAATCATCAGTGTCTACTTATTAGTTTCCCCTCAGGTGTTTGGCAGTGCCTTGTTTAGACACAGATACCCTGAGCTGACATTATTTCTGTAAAAAAACACCCTTGAAATCTCACCAATACCTAGTTGCACACAGTATACTGTTTGCACCGACAAGAACTGCCCCCGGAGTTGAAACCAGATACTCCTGACATCATTGTATATTCTCACTGCAATCATCTAATCAATAATAAAGGACCTATTGCCATGAATATGAACTTTCCCACTATCTTTGTTACCAGCTTGTTGGCTATGGGCATCCTGAGGCAATGTGGAAATACCCTGTCTTTACTTATAACCAGCTAATTCTCAAACTAACTAATAAGGTTTGTGAGAGAGATATTTACATAATGTCACTGTAGGCAAAGCTGTCACATAAAAGCACTCCTAATGACAATCAGGTTGTTAGTAGTATACACGGTGCTCCCATCAGACACAGTTCAAAGGAGACACATAGACCCACATATGCTGAGGCACTTTAATGTAACCTTCCTAAACCCCAAAATACCCCCTAGATGATATACACATAACAAATGCACTCAGCAGCCCTGAATGCACTCTGTGAAAACAACACCCACATTAGCACATACAGCCACATTTTATGGAGCCTGTACTTCTAAGCAAGGCAGAGCATAATCCCACATTCTGGCCATTAGAATCTTCATTGTAAGACAAATTGCTGTCTCTCTTAACAGGCTGAGCATGGAGAAAGTCATGGCCATTTGCTTATCAGGGACAAAGGTCCACCACATTATTCACTCACTCAGGTGTTTGGACCAAAAGTACCAGTATGACTCAGTCATAGTCCATGTGAGTGTAAATTACCCGAAATGTGACTTCCTATATATAAAGAGACATCATTGAACTCTCAGAATATGTGTTCAAGGCTGGTATGAACCTAGCATCAAGCAGCATATTACCTCCTCCAAAGATTATGCCACAATACAAACACTGATTGACTGACTTTAATAATTGGTTTAAATTCTGGCATCATTCTAAGAGGGTGCAATATTTGTCATCTGGAAGAAGATGGTCAACAGACCACACTGCTTTGCCTCTCTGTTCTAGGCTTTTGAATATTAGCTAAAACATTATTCTCCTTCATACTGCATTTTTTAGCAATGCCAAATTGAAGGTACTTTGGACATAGCAAATCAAAACCAAGGAAATCTAAAGGTGTTGCTGTGCAGTACTAAGAGTCTAAACGAGAAACTCTACTCCCTACAAGCTCTCCTCACCCTAGAGAATGCTGACATCTGTGCAGTTACAAAGGCATGGTTTAAAGTCGTGGACAGTACACTGGCAGTGCAAAGCTATAATGCCTTTCACACATTTAGACCTGCAACTATACAGACAGGAACTAAAGGTGTAGGTCTCTTGGTTTACATCAAAAAATAATATTCCTTAAGGCTGGTCAAAGAGGACCATGAAACTGAGCTTCTCCAGATTCAGAAAACCATATGCAAAATACAATACTACCTCCTTGAAAGTTATAGGTTCCCTCTATGACCCAGGAAACCCATAACATGTATTTAAGCTTATTGGAAACACTCACCATGCAACCTAATACCATATTCATGGCTGACTTTATTTACCCCACAATTAACTGGGAATCAGAAAAGACACCAAACATGCAGACACAAAGATTCCTGGCTTTTTCAAATACAGGCTTCCTGGACTAAACTGTCAATACACCAACCAGGGGAGCAGACATGTTGGATCTGGTCCTCACTTATATGGGAGAGTGCTAAACACACCCTAGTGCAATGTCATCTCTGGTAAGGTCAGATCACAAAATGGTCTCCTTTCAAGTAAAAATAAAACCCAGACCCTCAGTTAACCTGGAATGCTCAGGAACTACTCTAAGGTTAACTTCCTACAGTTAAGTGGTAACCTGTCAAAATTTCAAGCCCCTATAAACCATGAAAACACTGCTGCCAATGTGGAACTGTTCAAAGAAGCCCTATACAAGCATGTTAATAGCTGCATAGAGGCAGCTATATCCACTAGGAAGAAGTACAGATTTAACTCAAAAAACAAGTGACTCGAGTGGAATCACACTACAGAAGTAAGAAAACCTTGACAAAAATTTGGAGACATAGCTCCCAGCAGGATAAAAAGCACTTTAACTAAACAAGCAACTCAGAGTACAACAAAGTCTACCAAAGCAAAATATGGTGTAAATTTGGCCTTCCCGGTAATGGGCACCCCCAAGGTATTCTTTAGCTATCTATGTATGTATGTAGGCAATACACAATTGTGTGCAGAGCTTGTTGTTATAAAGCCTCCTATACTGAGCTAGAAGAGAGAGCAAACATACTGGCTGACAAATTCAGCTCCAACGTTTCCCCTTTCTCCCTGTCAACCTTCCTTCAAGAAATACCATCAATTATTACTCCCTCTACTATCACTAAGGAACAGGTCCTCAGTACTCTCTCTAAGGCTAAGAGCACTGCATCAGTGTTACAAGACAGTCTCTCAGCAGGCCTTCTGTGATTGTTATTTAATTGCAGTCTCCAAACAGGCTTTGTACCTCATGAATGGAGAACAGCAACAGTCATCCCTCTGGATAAAGGTTGGCCATCTACAGATATTGGAAACTATAGACTTATAACTCTCTATAGTCTCATATGCAAAACCTTGGAAAGAATTATCATGGAAATGATCAATAATGAAACACAAAGCCTCCAAAAAACTAGACCCAATCCTCTTTGATTTTGTCAGGGGCAGGTTATGCCTCCTCAACCTGGTGGACTTCTTTGAGAAGGTCAGTAAAGCAATGGATGCGAGCAAAATGGTTCATACTGTCTATCTTAATCTGTCCAATGCATTTGGCACAGCACCTCACTTTGGCATTGTTGACAAACTCAAGAGGTTAGGTAAAACCCTTGTGTCACCTAGTGGATAGGCAGTTAGTTCATAGACAGGACCTAGGAAGTTAGAATTGGAGTGCCCATCTCTACACAGAGGCCAGTCGCAAGTGGAGTTCCTCAGGGATTGGTCCGGAAACCGTTCCTTTTTGGCATTTACTTCTCTGAAGTCAAGACCAATGTCAATAGCCTCTGGCTGATTAAATTTGCAGATGATTGCAAATATGGAGCAGTCACAGAATCCCCTACTGATGTAAATGTTCTCCAGGAAGGGCAGACACAGACAAATAACTTGTGGCAGAGCTATGGACTAAAACTAAATGGCAAGAAATGCATAATAGTGTCCTTTGGGAAGTCAGCCACCAATGGCAACTATTGTACTGACAACACATTGTTAAGAGTTGACCTTGTAGTCAGGGACTTGAGGACACTCATAGACAGTAATCTAGTCTTTGACCATCATGGGTCTACAGTAGTGAGCAAATCATTCTATGTTGTGCAAGTTATAAACATATGTATGACACCCAGGTTCAAGAAGATCATTGTTTCACTGTATTCAGCATTCATTAGACCTATCATTGAGTACTAATCCCCTCTATCATCCAATGGCCCATTCTGTATACTTAACCAGTATGGAGCCCCTATATATTAAGCCAAACACATTTCTCATGGGAGACTTCAACTATCCCACAATTTACTGAGAGACTTATACCTAGTGATTTCTAGACTTAAGCTCAATGCACCAGTTAGTCCATACCCCAACAAGGAAAGAAAAATCCTGGATGTGGTCTTTACCACTGTAGGACAGTTCTGCTCCTTGTCTATTGTAATAACCTACCTTGTCAAATCAGACAAGACATCGGTCATATTCACATTAAGAGTATTTAAATAGTACAAAATAACAAGAATATAATAAAAAAAAATCGAGGTCCAATCACTGCAGATAGGTTCCACAAATTTAATAAAAATAAAACACTCTATGAGCGCTTTCGTCTCAAGAAGTAAGACTTCATCAGATAAAATAGTGAAACAAATTATATGCTTTTATAATACTTAATTGATTGCATATTTGACACACCATTATTGACCCATTGCTCGCTACATTACACAAAAAACTATAATTTTCTAATTTAACAAAAACATTTACTTACAGTGAAATATATCCACATACCCTATTGAAAAGTTTTTACACAGAGGCTGCTTTACTTTTCAAAACAGGTTTTACAGACAAGTACTCATTAAGAACAGGAAGGGAATCGGCATTTAATCTGAGCTGCCATCTTAATTCTTTATTTATCAGCTCATTATTGAGAGACTATGAAAAGGCAAATCTACTAAAACTGAGTGATGATCTGACTAAATAAAAAACCCTCTTCACTTTGGCAGTCCCACTGCTTGAGAGGAAATTTTTACTGCCAAGTTATATGCACATGTAAATAGTTGCACAGATATATCTGTCCTCCTCAGAAATAAATACAACACAAAATTCAAAAATAAAACCCTACAGTAGAACCCTAATGAAAAAGCAAAACATAATTACACACAGAAATAAATCAAACCCTCAAGAAGCAAAAATCACTCTAGACTAACCAAGGAAGTTTGAATCCTAATCAAATCAACCAAAGATAAATATGAGGCAAAAGCACATGAACAGAAAAAAGGTTAATGTAAAAAACTTATTTAAATATGTTAGAAATATCAGAAGCAATGCCCAGTACTGTGCTGAGCTAATAGTAAGTGATATGACATACTGAAACCCAGAGGACATAGCCAGTCTACTAGCAAACAAGTTCAATTATTGTTTCAATTTTTTACATCTACCCCCTCACTCAAATCCACTAGGAAAATCTCCTCAAGCCTCTGTCTTAGGCCAAGAACATTAAATTTATAGGGACAGATAGCATACAAGGCTGCTTACTGGCTTGACTGAAACATGAATTGTCCAACTTCCTACACAGGCTATTCAACATTAGCCTTAACTCAGGGTTTTGCTGGATGAATGAAAAATACCAACAGTCATTCCCTTGCACAAAGGTGAAATTGCAACAGATTTGATTATTATAGACCCATAAGCTTGTCCAACCTCATCTGCAAGTGTATGGAAAGGATCATTACGGAACTAATAGAGATATAGGTGACCTATCAAATTGCAACCCAGCCCAGTTCAGATATGTCATGGCAATTCCTGTCTCATTAATCTGTTTGACTTCTTCAAAAACATTGCTGAAGCAGTGGACGAGGGCAGATCAGAGCTGTCCCAAGACCTGTAACAAGTGGAGCACTCCATGAGTTCACTTATTTGCCCACTTCTCTTTGGAATTTATTTTTTCTGAGGTCAATGCTAAGGTAAAGGGATTGCGGTTGACTAAATTTGCAGTCATGTGCAAACATTTTGCCACCATAAATGTTAAAAACTACAGCATAGGCCTACAAGTGGGCCTATCCCAAGCTAATAGTAGGTGCCAATAGCATGGACTAAAGCAAAATGTCAAGAAATGTATAATTATATCCTTCAACAAGCACGACTACCTTTGTAACTATCACATTTACATCACATCCCTGAAAATTAATTGCATATTGACATCATATCCCTGAAAACTGATTACCTAGTTAGAAAATTGGGAACTGTTGTTGTCAATGAACTGTCCTTTTTCACCACATGTCCACTATTGTAAGGAAGCCCTTTTTCATCATATAGCTATATTGAAGGGTATGGCATCTAGATTCAGGACCACTTTTGTTACTCTGTATTTGGCAATCATTAGTCACTCATTCATTGAGTACAATGTCACTTGCTGTATGTACCAGTCTAAATAATTGTCACAGATAACTTGTCACAGCTTCCTCACTAAAAAAATCAAGGGCCTAAATCATTAAAAACTACTCAGACCATTTTTGAAGCCCTGTCTTGCTTCACAGTTTAATATACATTTCTGAGAGATGACCTCTATCTTGCTTATAGACCCTCAACTAACCCTGTTCTAGCAGACCTATTACACATTGGGAAGTCCAGTGGTTTAGAACTACCCATTCAAGTGATCTCAATCTCTTCTGTAAGATTAACAGATCGTGTTGGAGGGACAGGTATGCATCACAGAGAATACCACTGCTATGGGACTGGCTTCCCTTCCACATAAAGAAGAGTACTTCACATACTCTATTCAAATGTAATATAAACATATGGATGGGCAACCACAAATTTACCCCTGGATTAGCACCAATGGCCTTCATGGATAGGAGAAACATATAAGTACCTAACATATACTTGGGCAGCTCATCTTCGGAGATATATTTTGCAAATGATAAGGGTCCATAATTACCATAGAATGCAGGGTTAACCTTCTTAAGATGCTCAAATATCAATAGCCTAGTAAGCACCTATAAACACACCAGCAGTAGTCTCACAGCACTTGCAGCTTAATAACAATGCAGCTATAAAAACAAATCTATTTCAGAGCGCCTCCCACTAATTAGCTAGAGTTAATTTGTTTTCAGTCAGTGAATAGAAAATGATTTTTTTATAAATGGCCTAAGCCATGAACTTTTAAAAAATTCCAAGAAAACATAAATAAGTATTAAAAACAAATCAAACTTAGGGTGATAGGTTTGCCTTAATGGTTTAGGTCTTTTCCTCATAGACACAAGGTACAGGATTTGATTCTAACCTTAGGTATCTGGCTCAACTTAAAATGGCCCTTCAGGGCAGTTAACCTAGTATTAATCTATGAATGTATGTAATATAATAAGAGCAAAATAAAAAATACATTGAAGAATTCAAATTTTAAATAAAAAAACAGAGGTGTGTGTGTGTGTCTGTGTGTGTGTGTGTGTGTGTGTGTGTGTGTGTGTTTGTGTGTGTGTGTGTGTGTGTGTGTGTGTGTGTGTGTTGGGGCAATAGAATATATACATATGCAGTAGAATGGTTAGCATGGCATTTAGCACCTAAGGACATGGATCTGTTTTGTCAGCCTAATATGGAATGCGCACCATGGGTATGTTTGTGTTTGTATGTTTGGGTGTGTGCCACAAGCGCTTAGTTGTTTATATGCATGTGTGTGTTTGTGTGTGTGTCTGTGAGAATCATCTTCTGTGGGGCCAGTGAGTGGGATAGGATGGACATGATAAAGAAGAAAAATGGGAGAGTTTAAACAAAGCAGAAGATAACCACATACCAACAATGGGGACAGTGGAGATTTCCAAATGGCATAACACAGGAATGCTAGATTACAGTGATAAAGGGATATGAAGCTTAACAGTAAGATGCAGTGTTAAGAGGTCTGCTGACTATTCTGCAATTTAGGCTTGTGCAAACAAGATCCAGAAAATGAAAAAAATCAAGATATGACTATAACACACATACAGCAAAGAAATTGTGAAAGTTATATGGATAACTGACAGTGCAGTATTATAGTGATGATAACATATTGCAGTAGGTTGGTGTTAACTTGTGATACGGGAATGTGTTTGGCCATAGTGCTTGGCTCTGATGCTCTGACGTAGCAGCGGCTTTTAAAATAAAAGAAATGTGCAGAAGTTATTTATTGTAAGAATTAATACAGTACTTTGAATTTCGTCATGGGAAATGGCTCAAAAAATGGATTGATAGATGGATCACTGCAGTATTTCTCTGTGGGCAGTAAGGGTCATCATCTAATGCAAGCAAGAAAGAGTGGTACTGAAAAGTGAAGGAATAGTGAATTGTCACACCTCACAGTGTATGGGTAGAGTTGCGACAAACAGATACTGGATCACTCAGTAGCAACCCCCACTTTGCATTTTTCAATCTATCCATCCGTCCACAACCCTTTTTTTCCATTTTTGCATATGAGTTCAGGGTATCACTTCAACAGTAATAATCATCTACAGCCAAGGAACAGTAATCATCTAAGCCACGATTTACACCATTGGGTAGCTAGCCTGCCACAGTAGTTCATTGACAACACACACTCACACCTATAGCCAATTTTGAGTGTCCTATCCCCCTTATGCATGTCTTTGGAAGCAGGAATAGGCATGATCGCCAAGACAGGAAAGTCATTTCATGTGTTAAAGTTCACTGACATTTATTGCTGCTTTTCTCATGATGATTCAGAGGACTTAGGGTTGTTGACATGAAACACTCATTTCAAAAGTATGTAAGCTCACTCATTGAAAGCTCAATGCCTTTTCTTTAAGTACTATGAATTCAGATTTTTTTTGTTATTAAAATGTCGAAAACAAACACTTTTTTCTTTATTTTTAATATGGGTCATAGTTGTCAAAATGTGTTATTTAGGACAGATGACACTTGTTTCTAACAATGACAACAGTAGAACAAATTCAGGGAACTGCACTCAAAACCTATTGTGATAATCACAGCATAAGCACCTAACCCACTGTAGAGCATTAGCCAGAAAGGCAGCCAATAAGAAGTTGTGGGCAAGAGGAATGGATAGAGAGAAAAGCTATGGAAATTATTCTCTGGTCCCTGTAGCTAAACCAAAGATCAGGTGATGTGTCAGCAGCTAGGGAATCTGAGAAGATTGTGAACTAGAAATAGACAAAATCTGGTACACATAGAATAAGGAAAAATACAATACACACCAACATAATTCAACCTATCAAAGCTTGCTGTCCTTTTTCCCCTCATCCTCTATACCATATTGACTATCACAGTTTACAGCTTCAAATCTGATATCCATCACCCTCACAGATAATTGCTCCTTTTCAACTGACCCTTGGCAATCCTTTCTATCTTCCCTTCCTAAACAATCTTTTCACATATTCCTTGCAATTCTGCAGTTTCTCTGTCTCAGGGAATATTTCCAGCATGCTTTGAAAGTTTTAAAATTAGCTGAAGGACTGTCACTACCACTTTCCTCCTTCATAGCATATTCCCTGGGATTCATGAAAGCTCCGTGCAAGAATAAGTCTATTATTGCATGGAGTGGATCATGCCCATACAGCACAGCAGCGCACCTTGCATATTCATGAAGGCGCACTGCTGTATTACCTGCATGGGCATGACCCGTGAATGATTGTTGGGAGTGTGTCCGAACAGTGCTCATACAGTAAACATGCCCCCTGTACTTAGGAAGTGCCATATACGGAACTTTGTAAATAAAAACAGTGTCCGTGGACACTCTCATACCTCTCAATTGTACATATATTCACAGAATCCAGATTTTTGCCACATATGTTAGGTGTGTTCCTCCTAAAATCCATACTAGTCTGCCAAAGAGTTGAGGATGGAAGTCATAAAATAATGGCAAACATTTGAGTCTAAGACTCCATATCCTTCAAAAAAGTCATGGCTAATGCAAAAACTATTATTCTACACCAACTTTCTAAGTTTGTAAGAGCAATATTTAAAATCCATCCCTCTTTGTCCCCCCATCATGTTAGGCTTTGTCCAGATTTTATGCTCTATGAGGTTGACAAGTATGACTGTCGGCTATGTGCATATCCCTAAACTAAGACAAATAAAACAAATATTTTTCCCCCGTCCCCATTAAAGTTTAAGCGTAGCTGAGTGGGTGTGCATGTCTCACAGCTGTGTTCAGCATAGCTTAAACATCTGAAGGAGCTAAATAGAAACATACAGACAAACTAACCAAATTGAGATAGCATAGTGGTTACAGCTTTTGCTTAGCATACATTCACAGTTCAAACCCCAATGCAGTCTCTTCATTTTTATATGTGAAAACAGCACTAAAATATATTTTTTTAATAAATAGGTAGTAAATAATATATATTTGTTAACCAGGGTAGTGTAGCAGGTCCAAATGTGAGGTGTCAGTGTAGTACAGATGTGAAAACCCCATATAAATACAAGTGTCCAATACAGTATAGCCACACAAGAATATAATGTAATGAAAATACATAGGGGGATGTTATGGAAGATAAACATAGATATCATAAGTTGCCATTAATAAGGAATCAACACCACAATCTTGATAGTCCATAAAATGAAAGCTGAACAATGCTAAATTTTGCTCAGCTATGCTTAGCCGGTGTAAGCTTTACTTAAATCTAAATGATTTGCAGTAATTAGCATAGCTAAGCGGATTTGTGCACTGGTAAGCAGTGCTTAGCATCTTCCCTTTAAGCAATGCTTATCTTAGCTAAACAGGTTTTTACACCACTTAGCTTAGCTCAGGATATTCAAAACTGGCCAATCACAGCAAAGGGTGGGAGCCCTATTTAAACCCCACAGGTAGGAATACAACCATAACCAGTTATAGCTGATCACTGCTGGCACTATGGCTGGGGTGGGTGAGGGTGTGTGCTTTCAGGAGCAGTGTTGGGGCATTCAGGAGTCCAGGGTCATGGTTGGACTCCTTGTAAAAGACCATGAATGGAGACTGCTGCAGGACCAGTACCAGGGCTCCCAATACAAAGATGAAGTCTGGGACCATCTTGCACGTGACCTCACCAGTGCTACTGATATCCCTTGGATGGTTGAGCAGGTACAGCACTATTATACTGACCTGAAGCATAGGAAGAGGGATCTCTTGGACCACTGGATCCAAGACACAGAGGCACAGAATGTCCCTGATGTGTGTAAGTATCAGTATCAGTTAGTGTTCTGCAAAGTCCAGCCTGAGTATGTAATCAATAGGTATGCATAAATGTTTATTTATCTCCTGTATAGCTGCAAATGAGAGGGCTGCAAATATTGATGCACATGTCAGCAGGTTGCTAAGGCTGTGCTGGGAGGCTGGTGATTAAACATTTAGCTTGCATTATTCAGGGTAAATTAATAGAAAGTAGTAGATTGTCAACAACTAGTAGGTAAACTGTGTACTGTGTGCAATGACTAAAGGACTGCTATCAGGTAAATAAAGGTCTCTGTAACACTGAATAAAAATAAAAACCCTAGACTGCTGTGTTTACTTTATCATGTTGTGGTAGGAATATATATATGTGTACAAGTTCTGCATGTTATGTGTTTCTGGTAGAAAATAACTGTTTTATGCAACTATTACTGAAACCTTAACACATATCTGTTGTCTGAAAAATTGCAGTAGAGTTGTCATTACCTAGGGTATTTGTCTAACTACAAGGTCAGATTGTGCACACCAGAGAGTACTAGGGATTAAAATGTCAGCTCATTCTGATGAAACACAGCTGTGGTGTACCTTTTTGCACAAACAGGCATGGTTTGAATCCTGGCAGTGGTAGTATGCTGAATGCATATTGTCAAACAAGAATATGTGAATATTTGTATAAACAGTCAGGTAGTATTAGCATAAATTACCTCCACAGGTCTGCGAGGTAAGGAAATGTTTGTAATAGTTGTAAGAAGGCTTTACCAACACATTCTGTATTCAACATATCCCCTGTCCAAACCCAAGACTGCAAATGACAGCAAGATAAGTACATACACCAAGCAATTTGTTCTGATACATGTCCCTCAAGTGTCACACTGTCACGGCTAATGGCCATTGCTGCTAATAACCAGGGGAGATAGATAAAAACCTGGTGGAGTATATCAGTACCATTCCCCCAAGTATAAGTGCTGGGCACGCCTGTCATTGTCACATATGTAACTAAGATGTGAATATGTGTAGAAACAGTCAGGTAGTGTTAACACATATTTCTTCAACAGGTCCGCCAGGTAAGGAAATGTGTCTGTGTAAGAAGGCTTAACTAATACACTGTGTACAACATTCCCACTGTCCATCCCCAGGCTATAGGTAGATATAGAGTGAGGTCAGCCATGGAGAGTAATGAGTAGAGTAATGATCTGTATAGCTGTTAAAAATCGAAGCCTAGACAGTTGTAAATTGACCTCTATCTCTCTCTGCCACCTTATCTGCACCAATACTTCATAGACATTAAATGGGTATGTTCATCTCCAAACCTACTGTTGGGACATGTGTCTTATTGTTATACAAATACTGAACCATTTCAATATTAATGTTCCCTGTCAAATACTATAATTGGTGGCCTGTTACTATCAATGTAACTTGCATGCTGTTATAATGCCTACTGTGGTTCCATATATGCATGTGTTCTGTTTGCTATGCAGTTGCTTCAATTCTATTTTAAGGAGTCAATTGGAACACCCATGCATGCTGTTATAACTAATCCTGAAATGCGTTGTTCTTGACTAAACAACATATTTTTTTAAGCTGAAACACCATAGCATGTCTGGGAAGGCAGATCATGACAGATCCACCTGTCTCTCCTCATCTGATCGTGGCACCAGACCCTAGCACATTTGGGACCCAACCTGGGCCTTCCTCTTCCACTGGTCCTGAACCACATTTGGGTGGAACCACTTCAGAGAATAGTGCTCATCCCTGCCCCCTGAGAATGGGCATGGAGAGGATACCATCACCCACAATTAGTTCCAGGGATAGGTGAGCAGCATCCTCTGTTCAGAGTATGGGGTCAGCTGCACCAGCTTGAAAGCCGCCTGGCACATCTTGAGGGTCAGCCTGCCCCTCCTAAACAGCCGCCAGCACAGCCACCTTCAGGGCTGTAAAGGTGTAGTGGTGACTACTCATGGGTAGGGATCTCAGTTCCACTGTAACCATATGGGGGATCATGTGCATCTGATTCCCATCCACCCTCCCCATCCAATGTGTTTACCCCATATGTGTCATATACCACCCCTGTCACCTGTCTAGTCTGTCTTATCTGTATTCCTACCCAACTTACCTCTCCAAATGTACCTACTATCCTTCCCCAACATCCCACTCTCACCTTATAAAAAGAAAAAAAAAGGGCAATCTGCACCTCCAAAAAATGTCACTCCATATATAGCTGTCCATTTTGCACACATGTCCACTGGACACATGTAATTGGGTCTAATTGGCTTAACAACACATTACTGTTGTCCACACCCCTTTCTCATGGGTTTGAGTGTCCAAATTCACCTCCAAATTCTGTACAAATGCACAGCTGTTAGCTGCATCAGAAATGGACGGCTATGGACCTTCCTTACACCCATACTGCACATGCCTAGCTATCTTTCATATTTTTCTTCTCTCTGCGTGGCCTCATTTTCACCACTTTCCTATCACCCTCTTTTTCCTTTCTTTTAAAGGAATTAGTGCAGGGCTAAGCAGGAGTAAGTGACAGTAAGCAGCAGTAAGTGGCAGTAAGCAATTTTGTGCAATGATAAGTGATGCATACACAGATTAAGCAGTTTCCCATTTAAATGTGTGCTGGCATTGCTTACCACCATGAAAACCCACTTACAACTGCTTAAAAGTGCCTTAAATATTCTGTATCCATCAGCCACTTTTCTGCCCAGCAACAAAATAATCAGCCCTGCCAAACCCAGGATCCTGTAGACCTTAGTCAGAGCAATCTCAGCTATAGTATTGAATGCTGCTTTTTCAAATATATCATTCAGTACAGGTATAGAATAGTAGGGAACAAATATTGTGGGATCAGTCATGTTTAGTATATATAAATATACACATATAGATGTGTATGGTGATAGATAAATATGAAAAAGTATATACATCAGATATATGGAGCTATACATATAAAACAAATACATATAGAATATATGCATATATATATATATATATATATATATATATATATATATATATATATGTATATATATATATATATATATATGTATGTATAGATATCAAAAAAGGTATATGTATATATATATATATATATATATATATATATATATATATATATATAGATGGATCTGGTTCATTTCGTCAAATTTCATGTCACCAAGACCATATCACCGAAAGCACATTTTGCCGAATTTCATTTCACCTAAAATAGTAGTGGCAATGCATATGCCCTTTTCCCCACTGTAGTGCGATCCTGGAGTTAGAATATATAGTTGGGGGGGGTGGAGTCCCCCCATATAGTTTGATTAAAAAAGTACTTACCCTCTTAACAGAAACTGCATAGTATAAAACAAGCTAGATCAGGGGCTATGCCCCCACACCCCCCAACTATATATTCTAACTCCAGGATTGCACTACAGTGGGGAAAGGGCATACACACTGCCACTACTATTTTTGGGGAAATGAAATCCGGGGAAATAAGTTTTCGGCGATTTGTGCTTTCTGAGATTTTGTCTTGCTGAAATAACATTCGGAGAAATGTGCTTTCAGCAAAATTAACCAGACCCATATATATATATATGTATATATATATATATATATATATATATATATATATATATATATATATACACACACACACACACACACACACACACACACACACACACACACACATGCTCATAACATGTAGTGGAGTCATATTCAGCACCATACCTCTCCACCTCTTAGTGCAAGAATTCTGGACAAAGACATTCTGGACAAAGGCTGTCAAAATGGGGGGACAAGAGGCCAAGACTAGGGACATAATGTACGTACTGCAGTTATAAATGTGGAAAGTTGCTACAGTAGCAGGGTTTGTGTCAGCATACATGTTCAGAAGGACGTGAGTTCTGAAACTGAAATGTATGTCATCATTTACTGACAGAAATCCTCACATCATCACAGTGATTCGCTACAGAAATGAAAATAATGATTCTGTGGAAGAGACCAGAAATATGAGCAATAAACCTGGACAGTCTGAAACAATCTAGCCAGTCAAGTGATATGCTCATAACCCCTTAGTGCAACAAATATGGACCAAACCTGACATGGGGGAGGGGATGAAGCCATGAAAATGGGAACATATCCCAAATACTGGAGTAGATAAGTTGACACAGTTGATGCAGTAATACCCTCCTGTCTGATGGAACATATATTGATTGGAATAGACCAAGTCCAAACCCAAATTTCTCCCCACTAGTTACTGATATAAATCTTCACATCATCCCACTGGTGTGTCAGAAATACACAACACTTATGGGGGCCAAGCAACAGTACATCTGATAAACATCTGGACATAACATCACAGTAGGGGAACTACATTGAGCTGCTAGGCATGTCACCAAGCACTGTCTAAACTACAGGCAGACCGACACAACACTAACCCAATTTTGCTATGGGGGAATACACATGTAATTGCAAATATTTCAGGCACTACAGGGATGTAACAGCAATGACACACACCAGTGTGAAAGTGCATACCCATAACCAATCTTACCACATTCAAAGTGACATACTGGTAAACCACATGAACAGTAGAGTATATGGACTTTGTGAACAAAATCATCAGCATGTTTGCCACTCACACACTACCCCTACATATACTGGCCCAATTCACAGTGTAGTCTAACGCCTGACTGTGGTATGGGGCATGTCTCAGTTTGCCCCTAAAAACATATACAGCTGATAGAGCACCAGAAACTGGAGCAGCATGCAAAGTCAGATTGAGAAGGACCCATAATACTTACATCTGCCCCCCCCCCCCCCACACACACACACACATACACACACACAGGCCAAATAACACATTCACAATGCACTGCTATACAATCCTGTCAGTCTGTCAACAATTGCCAGAAATACACATTCCTCTCAACTGTATAGAGTCCCACAGAAAAAATCCAAGCTTTGTTCTCATATATAAGGCCTCCTACACATATGTCTGGCAGTCTGATACATCACTGGGATGATATCAGGAATTAAATCAATATATAATGATATACTATACCTATCCACCTCTTACTTCATGACATCTGGACAAAGCCTGACATACTTGGGGGGGCAGAGGCCCAAACACAGGGGCATTATTGACATATTTATGTTATAAACTGAGAACATTGTTGGTGTAACAGGGTTGCTGTAGTATATCTGTTCTGAGGGATATGAAGTCAGAAAGACACATGGATGTTACCATTTACTGACTGCAATCCTCGGAGTATGCTACTGAATTTCCAAAGGCAAAAAATGTGTGAGTAACACATCAAATATAAGAGTCCAATCTCTGGCCAGTCTGCAGATAGCCCTACAGTTGAGAGTTATGTCAACCACATAACACTGGTGAAAAACAAGCAAAACACAAACTAATAGTCCAAAAAACAAGGAAGTAACCACGATGCAACCACGATGCAGCACAAAAAGAATGACACTTGCGATAAGATTAAGCGCTTTTCGTTTATTACAGTGAATAAACTTCTTCAGAAGAAGTTTATTCACTGTAATAAATGAAAAGCGCTTAATCTTAAGAAGTTTATTCACTGTAATAAATGAAAAGCGCTTAATCTTATCGCAAGTGTCATTCTTTTTGTGCTGCATCGTGGTTGCATCGTAACCACATACTATCAGACTTAAATTCACACAGAGCAACCATATCCACACAAACCCCATCAAGCTAGCATTACTTCAACTGTATAATAGCAATACTTACATTTTGTCCCTATGTCTGGAACATTCTCCCCCAGTTTGTTGGGCTGTCTCCACGGTGTTTGTTGTAAGAGGCATTTATAGCTACCTTCTGTGATGCTGTTTGTCACACACCTCCATGAAGTCCCCCTCATAGGCAAGGAAAAGGGGCAACCCCCTCATGAAGTACTCAGTTATAAGAGTGTGTTTCCATGTTATTGGGTATGGGGATGATACCACAGCTATTCTACATGCATTTAGCAAGTGGGGGACTCCAACTGGTGCACAGGCCATCAGCTGCTCATGAGCATTACCTACAACAGGCAAGCTGCTGCCTGCACAAAACAGATGTATATCCTACATCTGTCTCAGAGAGAGAGAGAGAATTAGAGAGGCAAACAAACAGACACACACACACACACACACACACACACACACACACACACACACACACACACACACACACACACACACACACACACACACACACACACACACACACACACACACACACACACACACACACACACACACACACACACACACACACACACACACACACACACACTGAAACTGATGGATTATACCAACTGAACCGAAAAAAAACCCCACAGGTAAATCAAACAATTAAGCATGTAATGGAATGTAGTAGGGAGTATGTAAACATGGAAAATAGGAAGTTCAAAAAATATTATGTCTCAGCAACACATGCTGTACTGATATATTGCTAAGCAGAACCTATGGCCATGCCATCTGTATCTGTCTGCAGTGACATAGAACACAGCTTATGGGGCCTGAGTCGCCCCAGGAAAAGATGGCTCACATTTGACCACTACTGGAGTGTGTGTTCCACAATACTGACTGTAACACTGCTAGGCCAGCTACTGGGATGTTGCAGATATTCATATGTTAATTGTGAATACAAATATGATATACATGTTTGTCTCAAACATGTGATGGACATAGACAGGGTATTTCCAGACTGAAATGCTGTTACAGCTGTGTGTATAGAAATGCTTGTAATATACTGAGCTCATACCATTCAACTGTCCTGTGTTATGCACAGTGATGATATGTGTGCCTTGTATTTGTAGTTATGTCATCAAGAGTTGTGTTATGTCTGGCAAATAATTGTAAACCTGTGAACACTGACATTACAATGTCACCTTATCTTTCTTTTGGCTGTAACCATTGGTGGTCACCACAGCAGATCATCTGTCTCCATATCTTCCATCCTCTGCATCTTGCTTTATCACACCAACCACCTGCATGTCCACTATACCACATACGTGCACCTTAGCTCAGGCCTTCCTCGTTTTGTCTTACCTGGCAGCCTCATCCTTTCCCAAATATACTCAGCATACTTCCTCGTCACATGTCCAAACCAACATAATCCTGCCACTCTCTGACTTTGTCCCCAAGCTATCCAACCTGGGCTGACCCCTTAACATACATATTCCTAATCCTGTCTACCCTCGTCACTCCCAGTGCAAATATTAACATTATTAAATCTGCAACTTCCAGCTCTGACTCATGCCTTTTTTTTTCAATGCCAATGTCTCCAACCCATATAACATAGCTGGTCTCACTACCCTCTCGTAGATCTTCCCTATCACTCTTAATGGTACTCGTCTGTCACAAATCACTCCTGACACTCTTATTCACCACCCACATCCTGCCTTTATCTCATCTTCAGCTCTCCCCCACACTTGCCATTACTCTGAATTGTTGTTCCCAGGTATTTGCACCTATCCACCTTTGCAAACTGTACTCTCTGCATCCTCACTGATCTTCTATTCTCCCTCCCATTCAAAAACATATATTCTGTCTTAGTCCTGCTGGCCATCAGTCCTTCCCCATTCTAGACCATACCTCCACCTCTCCAGGGTCTCCTCAACCTGTTCCCTACTCTCACTACAGACCACAATGTCATCTGCAAACAGCACAGTCTACGGGGACTCCTGTCTGATCCTGTCAGTTAACCTGTCTATCGCCACTGCAAATGAGAAAGGGCTCATAGCTGATCCCTGAGGTACTCCCACCTCCACCTTAAATGCACCTGTCACTCCAAATGCAGAACTCACCACTGTCACATTAGCCTTGTACATATCCTGTAGCATTCTTATGGATTCCTCCACCACTCCTGACCTCCTCATACAATACTACAACTCCCCTCTAGGCATTCTGTCATATGCTGTCTCTAAGTCCTCAAAGACACAACACAGCTACTTCCGACCTTCTCTTTATGTATCCATCAACACTCTCAGAGCAAACATCATATCTGTACTGCTCTTTCCTGGCATGAAACCATACTGCTGATCAGTAATCCTCATCTCCCTTCTTAACCTAGCTTCCACCACCCTCAGCCTTTGCCAACATTCTCTTTGCCATGCACCCCATCTCCCTATACACCTGTCTACTTTCTTCATCTGTTTGACAATCCCACTTCTCCTTGGCCAATCTCTTTCTCTGTATACTCCCCTGTACTTGCTCATTCCACCACCAGGTCTCCTTGTCCTCCTTCCTCTGTGCAGATGTCACACCAAGCCCCATTCTACTCATGTCCCTTACTAGCTCAGATGCAGTTACCCAGATATTGCTAACTCTTCACTGCCACCCACTGCCTGTCTTAACTCTTCCCTGAACTCAACCTTGCAATTACCCTTTCTCAGTATCCACCATTTGATACGTGGTACTGCCCTCACACTCCTGGCCCCTGTTCTTGATCACCAATGTCATCCCACAGAGCAACATTCCATGTTACCTAACTACACTTTCACGTCACCACTTTATAGTTACCAATCCCCTTCAAACAGGCCCACCTGCATAGGAGATAATCCACCTGTGTGCATCTTCCTCCACTCTTGTATGGCACACTATGCACCTTGGTCTTGTAAAACTACGTATTCACCACAGCCAAGTCCAACCTCTTTTGCTAACTCCACCACATCTCACCTTCTGTATTCCTTTGCTTAACACCATACCTACCCATCAGTATTGCATCCCCTCTGTCCCCTTCACCAACACACCCATTGAAATTGTCTCCAATCACCACTCTCTCACCCTTGGGTACACACATCACCACTTCATCCAACCACACCAAAATACCACTATCTCATCCATCGCACACACAATTAGTGGAGCATATGCACTAACAACTGTCATCATTACAACATCAATTCTCAGCCTCGTAAACATCACTCTACCCGACACTCTTATCACCTCCACAAACACTCTATGCGTAAGGTTCCTTCAACCCCTACACCAGTTCCCCTCCCATACACAGCATTATAGAACTATTTGCACCTGATTCTGATACCCAGAGCTGTACACCCCTTCCATCTGGTCTCTGGTACACGCAATATATCCAGCTTTCCTCTGGTCATCATATCAGCTAGCTCTGTCCCCATACCAGTCATACTCATAACATTAACAGTTCCTACCCTCACTATCACACTCCTAGCCTTTCTTCTCTCTGCCTGCCATATGAGCATCAGACATCCTCCAGGGTAAATCTTTGAATTCAAAGGCTACTGCACTATCAAATGATGTATGTGTGTTACAGCAATATGAAGAAAGTGTCACTAATTTTGGCCCATAGCCCACCATGTATGTGTGGTGTCTTCCAAATGTCCTACCCTACCAGGTTTGCCATGACTGACTGAGCAGCAAGACTATAATTACAGTGTGCCATACTGACATAGAACAGAAATGTATAGCAGGTATTACCTGTGTATATGTATGTATGGGTAGGTGTACTTGGCTGCCTCATAACAACTGACATGGGATGCAAAATGTCAGATAAATAAGCTGTACATGTTGTACACATGTAATCTTAGTTTCTGTGCATCAAACAAAGTTATACATCTACAGCTAATGTTTGTTGCATTTCCCTGACACAGACATGGGTACTAGAATATGCATGAGAACCACGTTCAAAGTGGAGAGGTGTCCAACAGTGTTATGACCTTGTGTCCATGCCTACTACAAACAGATATATAACCACCCACATAGCTGTATGGTCTCAGCAATACCTGACTTGTAAAACCTGTCTCCATCAAAGTAGAGTAATCCCCTTCACTGGCTAGCAGCAATGCACAAAGCACATAATGGGATGCTATATTGGCTGTACAGGGCAAAGTAGGAGCATGCACCATCTGGCAAGCATGCCAACTTTTGTCTGAATGAGCATATTAGGTCACAGGTTGATTACTGTAAGGCTAACTATGAGTACAAATTGGACACACCCACTAAGGGCAATCACAAGGCCATCTTCACATACGTCTGCAGTCTCAGAGGCAACAAACCAATCCACCCTGTAATGGTGGTCAATCACACCACATACACACACACACCATAGCTACAGCCAACCTGCTGCAGACAGGTTTAGGGCAAACATCACCCCCCTGGCTCACCATCAGTATAGGTGGATATGCACAGCACATGCACCCCTCCCCTTATCATCATTGATAAGGTGCAAACTGCCTAATCAAAGTTAACAAAAGCAAGTCCCCTTGGGGCCAGATAACATTCCTGTCTGCATCCTACATGAACCCAGGCATATGCTTCCAGCTCCATTACATACTGTATGCAAGCAAAGCCTGAGTACCATTGACATCCCATCTGCAAGGAACATGGTCACTGTCATCCCTCTACATAAACGTGAATGATGAATGGCGGTTTATGCAATGTACTGGCCCTCATTGTGGGGAACATGACACATCAGGACCAGGAGTACAATGCATGCTCATACAGTGCTGCTACGTACAGGGGTATGATGTGCTTGTAAGTCGTGGCTAATGATAGTCAATATTCATGTGCTGTCTCTGTAAAGAACTCTGGGCAATGTCTGAGGTTCTGTGATGTGTTTACCTGTTTATGTCTTCCAGGTGCCATGCAACAGCAACCACCTTGTGGAGACAGCAGCCATCACCGAAGCTGTAATTTTAAACTATGCCATCCTTTTTGGATGTAGCCTGCAAAATCTGTGGCAGAAGATTGCCATGTGGGATGAGATCATCCACAGAGTGAACATCTTGGGCCACCATGGACACACACATGATCCAGGTCAGGTATAGAGCAACTGACCCGATATGCCATGCCTAGCAAAGGGCTGCTGCTGTAGTGAAGGACCATACTGCTACCGTTAGGGGGCCAGCCACACAGCCCCACTTACGGTGATAGAGGAGCTCCTTGCCAACCTTGGTGTATCCCCCACACAACCTCAAACATGGGAAATAGCAGTCATGGAAGTGAGTGGCACCCAGGCAACAGGTGAGGAGTGTTAAGGTAAGGCCAATGTGCGCATCAATGTAATGAGGTAGCATTTAATCTGTCTAGGCCCAAAGTTAGGGTCATATTGTACAAATTAGTGGTGTACTGTACATATAAATGGTGTACACACCTGTTAGAATGCCAGGTATTTGTGATATACAAAAGAGCACAACAGACAATTTCAAAATACTGCCAACCTCTTATGTGACCTATAACCTGAACAATTCAATTGTAAAGCAAACAACGCTGTTAGTGGAACAAAAATGACACATAATAGTACAACAACCTAGATGCATATGTGTGCACAGGCTGAAGCTACTAATTTGTTGAGGCAGCTTTCGATATAACTACAACAGTACATCTTATTCGGTACACACCTGCTATCAATTACAGAGACCCTTTGATCAACAGCAAATAACGGTCAGCTGTCCTATCAGGATTATCCTAACATATACCCAGTTGCCTGCTACAGCAACAGCCATGGTATGCGTAGAGCTGACAAAGCTGCTAAGGGACCACATATTCGAGCTGTATCAGCCTGGAGAATGGTAACAAAACATTTCCACAGCAATGCACATACCATGGAACACAGTGCAGACAGTCATCAAAAGGTGGTGAAAATATGGGTCTACAATAACATTGCAAAGGATTGGACATCCCACCAAATTCTATGAGAATACAAGACCAAAACTGGCCAGGGAGGCTGCCAGGAGCCCTACAGCAACAGTGAAGGAGTAGCAGGAATCTCCGGCAATTACTGGGTGTGTAGTACATGTCACAACAATCCTCCGTGGTCTCCATATGTCTTGCCTACAGGGTAGGGTTGGAAGATGGCAACAGTTCCTCACACCAAACAATATCCAGGCCTGGAGAAAGTCTGAAAACAATGCATCAGGTCTCCAAAAAGCAAGTGGGAAAATGTGTTATGGTAATATGGGACCATGGTTGAACTCTTTGGCCACAGTTCTGACAGGTTTGTTTGGAGAAATAATACCATTGCACATCATCACAACACCATCCCCAAGGTGAAGCATATTGATGGCAGTCTCCTGCTTTGGGTTGCTGTTCACAAGTTGGAACTGGGGCTGTAGCCAAGTTGCAGGGGATTATGAACAGTTCAAAACACTGGTCCCTTGTGGCTCCAATCTTTCTGGTGTCTGCCACATAGTTGTGGATAGTGAGGAATTCCACCATTCCACACAACAATAGCCCAAACCATACATCCAAATCAACAAAAGGATGGCTTCACCAGAACACATGCAACATTATGCACAGGCCCAGCCAGAGCATTCACCTATGTCCAATAGGATATATGTAGTGTGACCTGAAGAGGGCAGTGCACAGGGGATTCCCTTGCAATCTGACATAGTTGGAGGTGTTTTGCAAGGGACAGTGTGCAGACACTGGCAAGTCAAGATGTGCCATGCTGATAGACACTTTCCAAAGAGGTCTGAATGCTGTGATTAAATCAAAATCCAATAATGCTATGTTAAACCCAGAGCTGTTGGATATGCTACACCTAAGGAAATCCCAATCCCTCCGAGCTACATGCCCTAGGGACCTAAACATTGTCACCACAATAAACAGGACATGCTGGAGGGATAGATTCCTGTCCCAGAGACTTCCTAAAATCTGGAACACGCTACCCATCTATGTCAAGCAAAGTTCCTCATTAGCACTCTTCAAAACAAATCTTGATGAGTGGATGGGAAATAGGAAATACACCCCGGGGATCACTTCTGTGGCTCTGCTTGACAGGGGCACAGGAAATTAACTTTCTTGGCTGGTGTAAGCCAGGGAACCTTGTTGGCTTGGCTTACTTAGGCCCTTGGGCCGATAGCCTAGTACCTACCTATGAACCTATGAAAAGGTGCTTTAACAGAGTATTACTTTAAGGGTGTGCACACTCATGCAACCAGCCTATTGCAGCTATTTCATTTACCTGCAACTGATGTGTATGTTGTTCAGTTGAATTGCACAGGTTATGTGTCATATGAAATGATGGCAATGTTATGACCTGATTTCTGAGGTTTTATGTGATATATCACAAAAATCTGGTATGTTAACAGGTGTATGTACACTTAGTATATACACTGTAAACTTGGGGGGTTGTTTGAGTAACCTGCTTTGTTTTAAAATACATGTACTGCAGGTTACGCAGTGTGCACCTCAAATTAGGACATTAATTAGTTGCACCGATCCACAGGTCAACCCACTAATGTATTAGACAAACACAGGAGTTATGAGGACAGACCAAACATATGAGCCACACATCTAGACATTCAGCAAAACCCTGTACAGTTGGGAGGTATGTACTGCAGGAGTTGCCACAGTGCTATACAGGTGAACGGCAATAATTTACATGGGTGCAACATGTGCTATGTGAAGGACCATCACCTACCAACACCACTCACATATCCCAAAGGTGTATATTAGTAGTAACAGTAATAGGAAAGGGCTTCACAGCATGATGATCAGGATCTGTCCAGAGCATGTATGTTGTTGCCTGACTGTGTGTCGTGAATGCCCCTAGTCAGCTAATGTGAGGTCTGTGTAATGCCTTTGAGGCACCTCACCCATGTGTGTGTGTGTGTGTGTGTGTGTGTGTGTGTGTGTGTGTGTGTGTGTGTGTGTGTGTGTGTGTGTGTAGTGCCGGTAGTAATTTACATACGTTGTTTTTCCCTCACAGGTGGACATGGTGGCCATGGTCCCTCCCACTCTGATTCTGATGTCAGTGCCTCTGCAGACTCTGGCCATGATGATACTCATATTGAGCCAAGGTGGGGTTGTCAGGGGCTGAATCTCTGCCATTGGTTGGCATCCCACTATTGTCAACCCCATCCCTGCACACAGTCACAATGCCCACACATTCCCCGTCACCAGTGGCCATAGATAATGGACAGTTGGTGGGTGGTGGCATGGAGCAGGCTACTCTAGTGACTATGGCAAGTTAGGGTGCAGGCACTAACCATAGCCAGAGTGCTGGTGAAGTCCTACAAAGACAGATGGGCAGGGGTGCTCGGAAGAGGATTGCAGCCTGTCATATCCCTGTTACAAGTGCCACAGCAGCAGTCACCAGATGCATGTTTTGGGCCATCATGGAGAGACAGGCATGTAATGAATGAAACACCAGACATATACGCAGAGCCATGGATGAACACATCCCTGGTGTCCATGGCGATATTCGTGAACTCACTGTGGCCATCCATGAGTGTACTGAGGTCATGGATAGACAGTAGGGGGAGAGCTTGGCTCTCCTTGACCATGGAATATCTATGCTTGAACTTTTGGCAGATGATGGCCAGCACCCATGTGGATGTAGGGCAGCACCACAATCAGCTGAGGGTCTATGTCACTGTGCACCATCACATTCCTGTACTGGCAGTACCATTAGCACTACTGAAGGGGGTGTGCTGTCCACGCTATGGTGCAGCAAGTCATGGGCACGTGATCCTGGCCAGTCCCAACAAGGACACATATCCAGCAGGCAGTAGTCACCATTGGGGAGTAGTACTGCATCTAGACTCAGCCTTGGTGGTGCCGATTATACCCTTGGCAAGTCCAGTTCCCATGTCCATGGCTGGAGATATTGAACTGTACACCCTGCCATGTACGGCCCACAACTGTCCAAAATACTCCTGTGTAGGGCACCCACATGGCGTGAATGTGTGCATACAAACACATCACCATCAGACACACACTCACACACACACACACACACACACACACACACACACACACACACACATACACACACACACACACACAAACACACACACACACACACACACACACACACCCTCTGTACAGCCCATTTAATGAACACCCCCCCAAACACACACACATGATGTCACCCATATGGCCCAGCCTAGGCTTCTGGAAAACCCACACAACACCCTGTGCATATGACGATACCTGTGCCACATCCCTGCCATCCATACCATTGATGCATGGACATGCTAATATGGGTCTGATGCACAGGGTGACTTTAGTAGAGTATAGCTATTTCATGCTGTGTAAGGTGCTGTCATCTGGCATTTGTAATGGTTACAGATCAGAGTGTGTGTGTACCTTTTCACCCATGATGCATTATTGGTGTTAGTAACACTAAGTGAATGTGTTCTCACATGCTGTATTCTGTTTGTGTTCCAGGTGTCTGTGTGTCAGCAGGATGTGGCCCTGCAGACATTACCGATGATGGATATGGCAGTGTTGTAACACATCAACCATGTCATTGCTGAGGTACAGCTGTATCTGCACACATTTCCCAGGTCTATGTAACAGTTCTTGCATGTGCCTCACAGCTTATAGGGCTGAGGGGTTGTATATAAGTCTATGGTGGTTGACATCAGCTCTAGTAGAGTGGACAATGGTAAGTGCGGTGGGTGGAACACACTTCAGATCACTAATGCTCTCAACCCCAGAGGATATTGTATCAACCAAACACACAGAGAATACTGTTCACACACACACATGCATGCACATGATCACAGTTGCCGGTGTTGTGTTTGGAACTCCTTACCATCAATATGTAGTACCGCACTATTATGCGGCTATAGCAGGTGGCACAGGACTACTGGTGTGATGAGTGTTACAAGGTACCAGTAAGGTGAATAACATCATGTGGCCTTGTAAGGTATGGTAATGGTGGGTGTAAAAGTATGCATAATAGTGTCACATACAAGTCTACGCGCTCACAACCCCTGCTATATACACCAATGCACGTGCACACACACACACACACACACACACACACACACACACACACACACACACACACACACACACACACACACTTGTCAGTACTAACATTAGCAGACCAACCTATCTTGTTATTTGTATCATACTATTTCATACTGTTGCACAGGGGTTATAGGTCTGATGAGTGTCTAAAAATACCACTACATTTGATGTGAACAGTGGATCTCATACAGTAGACCTAAGAATGTGTACTGTGAGTACCATGGCATAAAATATGAAACCATGCCCATCCAATGGCTGTTCTCACACAAAACACATGCACACAGGATACTCTTCTCTCACACAAATTTGCCAGGACTGAGATTAGAACCCCTACCTATCTATTTATTATTACTATATTATTAAGCATTTATTGCATGTGCCAAGGAGGTTATGGGGTTGATATTTGTCCAAAGGTACTTCTAAGGTGAGGGATATCACCAGGCCTTGCAAATTATGACAATGGGTGATGTACTGGGTGAAAGATGCCACAAAGTATTGTAATTTACACACATACACATGCACACACAATAATACACATGCACACACATTTGCCTGGACTCATATTAGAATCCCTACCTTTGTAATTATAGGTTTTATGCAGTTAACGCACACACCACAAGGCTTATAGGAAGGGGAGTGTCCCAAGGTATCTATATGGTGAATAACATCTACAGCACTTGTAAGGTATGGCAATGGTAGTTACACTGGGTGAGATGAGCCACAAACTACTTTCACCCACATGTTTACACACTCACAAACAATTTTATACACACTAATGCACACGCACACACATTTGACAGTACTGAACAGTACTGAGATCCATATGTTCAAAGATTCATAGTTGTGTACCTGGCAAATGGTCATGGAGGCTTTATAAAGCTAGCCCATGAGAATACACTGGCATCATGCCACCTGACAATACTCTCCAGTGTGTCAACTGAGTATAGTCAAAGGAGTTATCCCCACCCAGGGTGGGTATTCTATTCCTCATCCACTCCTCCAGATTTCTCTTGAAGAGGGCCAGTGATGTGCTCTGCTTGACATGTATGTGATGTCTATTCCATAGCGTAGCCAGTTTCTGGGTTGTGAACCTGTCCCTCCAGCACATCCTACTGATTATGAGGCTGGGGGTTGAGGTATCTGGGGCATGTTGTGTGGACAGATTGGTTTATTCAAACATAGTATTCCTGACAGAGTTGGGTCAGACATGGCTGTGTATGTCAGGCAGAGATCACACCTAAATAACCAATATGAGACAGAGATTCATTGGAGCTGTTGGAGTATCTCCATATGGGGGAAGTGTGTACTACCTAAGATCCTCTTTGTGAGGTACATTTGAAGCCTCTCCTGTTGTTGCTGGTGCCAGTGGGGTACATGGCAAATGGGCCATAATACACATTGATTGGCCTACTGAGGGGAGTGTACAGGGAAACACTGTATTTTTACTTCCCATATTCAACACCCTGTGACAGGAGAAATGACACATGGAAGGACCTTTGGAAGACAGTGGCACTGTGGTGGTCACCACAGAGCTCACTGTCAACCTGTGTTCCCAGTTCCATTATACCAACATCAGTGTTCAGTGGACTACCATCAATGTATTACTTTATGGGAACCATGTCGTACCCAAAGGGGATGGCATCATATCATCTGGTATTGAGCTTATGCCCAGGGTTCTGACAACAGGATGTCAACCTCACATGAGGGGTAAAAATAGCACCCACCTTGTAGTTATCTGTAAACATTGTCAGCCAGGGTGCGTTCGTATTGTCCTGGTTTTCAGGGGTGTAGATCCCAAACATGAGGGTACCGAGGTCCACAACCTGTGGGACTCCATTCCTGACTGTTCAACAGTCTGACATGGAGTCCACTGCTTTCACACTGTAGGTTCTACCTGTGTGCCAGATTGCAGGCCACCTACTGATGTAGGGATTGCTGCCTACCTGAGTAGAGTTTGTGTATGATTCTTGAGTGGTGAGTGATATCCAAGGATTAGATGGGCTGCCTATCTTATTATATGTTCCATACTATCACATAGTTATTGCAGATGGCACAATGTTTATAGGGCTGCAGAGTGTCTGCAGGTCCTGCTACAGTGGATAAGAACTGTTGGCCTTGTAATGTGGACACTGAGACATGTAGGGGGTGGGCAACAGCAAAAAGTAGTAACCCCCCCAATGGATATGGTTCTCACTCAAACACAATAACCTCTCCCCATAGACAGGATACTGTTCTTACAATTAAACACACACACAATCTTGCCAGGACTGAGATTAGAACCCCTATGTCTGTATTTATTGTGACTAAGGTGTTGTGCATTTATTGCACATGCCACAGAGCTTATAGGTCGATGGTTGTCCCAAGGTACTTCTAAGATGAGGAACATCACCAGCCCTTGTAATGTATGGCAATGGCTTATGTATTGGGTGAGAGAGGCCACATAATACTTGAAACTACACATATACATACTTACACACACACACACACACACACACACACACACACACACACACACACACACACACACATTTCCCCAAACTGGGATTAGAACTCCTACCTAACTAGTTATTTGCACTATAGTGTTATACAGTTATCACACGTGCCACAGAGCTTATAGCGTTGAGGCCTGACAAAAGGGACTTCTAAGGTTTGTGATGTCTGTAGGACTGCTAAAGTAGGAAATGGGAAGTGTACCGGGTTTGAATGGAACCAAAATCTTTAACTTATAAACACATACACACAGTTTTACATTTGCCAGGACTGAGATTAGAACTCCTACCTAACTAGTTATTTGTCCTATAGTGTTACGCAGTTATCACATGAGCCACAGAGCTTATAGGGCTAAGGCTTGATGAAAGGGGCTTCTAAGGTAACCAATATCTGCAGGACTGCTAAAGTAGGGCAATGGGAAGTGCACTTGGTGGGAAAGGCCTGTTAGAGAATTGTCAGTAGGATGTAGGAATTAAGTATATAAGCATGCCCAGTGTGACCTTCTATAGTAAATGTGGGACTCCATTCCAGGGATTGTTGTACTCCAGTCCAGTTAGTTTTGTGCTACAGACATACCTCTTAACCTGTTGGTGCATGATATCTGGAGATAGCCTACAAAAATGGGGAGACAATGGGCCATAAGGTGAGTGTGGCTATTTCTCTTAGTAATTTATGGGTTGCTAGGGTTGCAGGGTTTGTTTTAGCAGACATCTGACATATATGATGTTTGTTACTGTCATGTATTGTTTCAGTACCTCATGACATACCTTCTCAGATTGTTACAGTGATTTATCAGAGGAATACAGGATGTATTATGCACAAATCAATATTATAGGCCAAATGGTAGCATTCTTGCACAATCCAGACTGTTGAGAGGAGTACCTACAACCAATTGACTGCTGGAGTTGTGGAAATGGTCCAGCACCTTGGAGATATATTACAATGGTGGAATCTCTGTGCATTTCTGTGTTGGCATGGTCTGATTTTCAGTCCACAGTTGGGCAATATAAGAAAGTTAGGATCAGGGTGACAGGCAGACTCCAGATAGATTTGTAGGGGATACAATATGGGGGGGGTGTCCATAGCTACCAGTATTTTGCATAGGGGTCATCTCTAAGGTTGACTGCACTTGGAGGGTCTTGTGTGTGTCAGACTGTTTGACCAGCCTGGAGGTGTATGTGTCAAAACTATATGTATGGCCCACCTCATTTGGTTTTGCTGGCCACATTTTGGAGTCAGGATGTTGCATAGGATGAGTGATCAGGGAAGGGTGTGTTACTCCTCATGGCTGTGGGTTAGGGTTCTGTGGGTGCAGACATGTCACCATATTCCAGGGTTATGACTGCCTGCAATGAGTGCATTCCCATGTTTAGACTCCTAGCCCTACCTGTCAACTGTACAGAGCATCACAGAATGTCCAGATTCATGACTCATATATCTGGTTGGTTACCCAAATGAGTGTGGCTTTCAAGGAAAAGTGTTTTGCAAGTCACTCAGGGTTGAAGTCAGATATTACTGGCAGTTGACATTGCAGTTTCACATGATACCCTTCAGACATTCCATGATACTACAATCATTCCATCAACGTTCTAACATTATTAGAGCATTATTTCAAAGGTGTTCTTCTCTTTGGACCTTTATCACCCCATTATTCATGGCTTTGTCCAGATGTCTGGCTCTCAGAGGCTGGCAGGTTTGCTCCTAGGAGTTAGCAGCATGGTCTTTCTTTGCATTTTGTAGACTGCATTATGTTGGTGTTATGGACCCAATGACACTCCCTAATAGGACACTGTGGGTGAGGAATGGGCATTTGCCAGAGCCCTGTAGACAAGGTGTGACAAATGCAGGCCATCTGTAGCAAGGCAGTGCATTCTGATGATCATATGTTCCAGGCTGCCAGGTAGTGGACACCCCTGGGATGGCACCAGTAAGTTGACTGGGTGTTACTGACAATTGCTTTCTGTTCATGTTTAGTCATCACTCTAGTTGACAGATGGATGCTGCTTAAAGCTAGGGATGTGTTATTGCATTTCTATGGGACTATGGGTGAGGGGGGTGACACATCTATAAAAAATACACATTTGCATAGACTGTGCTGATATTTGCTTAACATGTTGGTCCCATTCAGCATAGTGGTGTGCCCTATCTTTGTGACTACAGCCATAAAAGTATCGACCAGAGGTCAGATTGTTCTGGCATAAACATTTTAGTTTCAGACTTCTTACCTTTCAGAGCCATACTGCCACTGCCAGACCTGCTGTGATATCACTGTGTAAGTCTGTACATGGGAACTTCATGGATGTCGCCATGTGGTGGCCTTTGCCAGACATTTTTGTATGGGTTTCTACAGCTGATCTGCTGGGTGAGATTGGGGGTGAATATGGGACCCCCACTTTGACATCCATGCATGTGACCTATGGCCCACCAGTTATTTGGCTCACCACATATGCTGCAGTGGTATTTGTCAACTAGGGTGGTACTGCATCGTGTGGGTAAACCAGTACAGGGCATACACTTCCTGTTGTCCCACATAGCTGTCAGTTGTCTGCTGCTATCCCAGTAAGCCACCCCATTCCCTTGCATGCTTGCATCAATACCATACATATGCTATCAAAACATTCTAGTCCATTCACTTATTCTTAAGAAGACTGACTTAACTTGTGCCTGAGGCAGTTGTGAGGATGGTGCTTAAGGGCTGACTATGTTGGATGCATGCAGTACACTGCCTATATATGGTAAGGTATAGGTGGTGTGATGTTTGGCATCCATTTTACTGTGTGTGCGAGTCAGAGAGACATATCAGTCCCTCGGGCCCATCAGTGTCAGTGTATGTGCTATACATTGCCTCTTTGGCAAGGACATGACATACTGGGCACACCTCCACTTGCCTTCAGGGGCAGGCTCTGGATGTTCCTCCTCCAAGTCCCTTTGTGCCTGTGGAGACATTGGCAATGACGGAGGGCTGTGTGGCCCTTCCCCATTTTTTTCCTGCTGCAGCTGTTTCCACAGGATCATATTGTGTAGCATGGCACATATTGTGAACCTGTGTGCACATGTGGATGGAGAGTACTGCAAGGCTCCACCAGATATGTCAAGGCAGCAGAACCATGACTTGAGTATCCCAAACACATGCTCTATAATGATTCTGGTTTGTGTGTGTGCCTCATTATGGCATTTTTGTGTAGGTGTGTTTGCATTTGTAATGGTTGTCATCAGCCATGGCTCCAGTACGTAGACAGCATTCCACACCAGATGGCCATATGGGATGTCACCACTGGCAAATGCCTGGTACAGCTGTGACAAATGCCAGATGTGGGAGTCGTGAAAACTTCCAGGGCTGCCAGCACACACATTCATGATAATGTCCTGGGCATCACACATGACCTGGTAGTTGATGGAGTGGAACCTCTTGCGGTTTAGGTAGACCCTACCCTAGTCACTGGGTGGTGCTTTGATGTGGATGTGTGTGCAGTCTATGACACCCAGTCCCTCCAGGTATTCTGCTACATGGTGGAAGAGATGCATATTGCTGGTCCTGTCATCATGATTGCTGGCAAAGTAAATATGGTCAGCAGCATGTGGTCGCATAGCTTTCAGGAACTGGTGGAGTATCCTGAACGCAGATGCCTGTGAGACCCCCATGATATCCCCAGTTGGTCTTTGGAAAGTGCCTGCAGCTAGCATTCTTAAGGCTACACATACCTTGGTATCCACGGGGATGGGTTCCCCTCTGTTGGTTCTGGGTCTGAGGTGAGGCCAGCACAGCTCAACAAGTTGCTGAAGTATAGGTTCATAGGTTCATAGGTTGGTACTAGGCTATCAGCCCTAGGGCCTATACAAGCCTAGCCATAACAATTCCCTGGTAATTTCTTCCCACATTATTTACTTTCCTGGACCCCTGTCTAGCAGGGTGACTGACGTGATCCCTGGGGTGAATTTCCTTTCTCCCATCCAATCGTCAAGGTTCCTCTTGAAGAGGTCCAAAGAGGCACTCTGCTTGACATGTATGGGCAATCTATTCCAGAGTCTGGGGAGTCTCTGGGTCAGGAACCTATCCCTCCAGCATGTTTTGTTTATTGTGATGACAAGGTTTAGATCCCTGGAGCGTGTAGCTCTGAGGGATTGGGATTTCTTTAGCTCTGGGTTTGACATGGCCTTGTATGTTAAGCAGAGATCGCCTCTGAGTAGACGATATGCGACAGAGTATAGCTGGAGTTTTTAAGGCGGTCAGCATAGGGCATCTGCTTTAGGCCTGTGATTCTTTTAGTGAGGTATTTCTGAGGCCTTTCCAGTTGTTGCAGATGTCTTGAGAGGTACATACCAAATGGGGCATTGTATTCTATAATGGGTCTAATGAGGGATGAGTACAGTGGGACAATGACCTCCTTTTTCTGGATGAAAAGCCCTTCGTGATGAGGTGTGCCACATAGAAGAATTTCCTGACTGTTGTGGCGATGTGGTTATCGAAGGTGAGACCACTGTCCACCTGTGTCCCTAAGTCTCTTATCACACTTTCTGTGTTTAGTGTACTGCCACCTATATGGTAATTCATGGATACATGTTTTTTCCCAAAGGGGATAACAATACATTTCTTGGCATTGAGCTTGAGCCCATGGCTCTGGCACCAAGCATCTGTTTCTGTAAGGCCCTTTTGTAGAGTATCCACATCATTTAGGGATTCAATAATGGCTCCCAGTTTGCAGTCATCTGCAAACTTTGTTAGCCAGAGTCACTTAGTGTTGACCTGTACTTCAGAGAAGTAGATGCCAAACAAGAGCGGCCCCAGGACTGAACCCTGAGGTATTCCACTTGTCACTTGTCTGGAGCTGGATTTGAGTCGGCTACTTTTACAGTGTGGGTTCTATCAGTAAGCCATTTAGCAACCCATTGGATGACATAGGGATTAATGCCCAACTTAGTAAGTTTATCTATGATTCCAGAGTGGGGGATGATGTCAAAGGCCTTGGCAAGGTCTAGATAGGCTGTGTGGACCACCTTACCCTTGTCCATGGCTCTGGAGACTGATTCAAAGAAGTCAATCAGGTTCAGGAGACAAGATCGGCCCTTCACAAACCCAAACTGGGTGGGGTCCAGTGTTTGAATGTTGCCAATGTCTTTGTTTATAAGTTCCATGATAATACGCTCCATGGCCTTGCAGATAAGGCTTGTCAGACTGATGGGACGGTAGTTTCCGGGATCCAAGGTGGATCCTCCTTGTGGATTGGGATAACTGTAGCTCTGCGCCACTCAGTGGGCATGAAACCTGAGGTGAGGCTATGATTAAACATGACACTTAGGTGAGGTGCCAGTTCATATTGTAGTTCATGTAGTACACAGCCCGGGATGTCATCTGGTCCCATGAATGCTGTATTCTTGGCTTTAGAGAGTGCGTTTTGTACCTGTGTGGCCGTTATTACTGGAATTTGACAATCTTCCGGTATTGAGATGGGCCATTTAGGGGGTGAGAGGGGGGTGAAGTTGGCACTGAATTGATATGTCCACCCTGTAGCACTCTACTATCTCCAGGTCATGTAGCCCCTGGTATGTTACCCTGGGTCTGAACACTCTTCTCCCCCCCTTGGTCTGAATTGGTTGTCAGCATTATCCTCCTCAGTGCCCTCGGCCTCTTGCACATACTGATAGATCAAGGCGACAGCAGCCCCCTAACTTTTTTTGCTAGTTTTGTCAGTTAAACTTCTCCTGTATGTGTACACCTATGGTGCAGATTTTGTGGGAAAAAACAGACTGGAAGGTGTTTCCATAGTTTATAGTGGTGTGCTGCAGATGCTGCTTGTGTGATTGGCTGACTTTGAGACATTCCACCTGCCAGCTATTTTACTTGTATGTGAGTGGCTGTATTTTACTATTTCCCTTTTTTTCTTTTCCCCTTCTCATTTCCTCCCCTTTTAAGCACCAAGGTGTGGTGTGCACACCTGCTGCCTAAGTGTAAACAATGCTGTTATTTCTTCTTTTTTTTCTTTTGGTGTAAGTCCCAGTGTACGGCACATACATCTGTTTAGCTAAAGCAAACACATTTTAGTAGAAATGGCCCTCCCCTGGATGAGAACATGGTCTTCATTTCATGGTGTAAGACATTACAGCCTCAGACACACCCCCTTGCTTAGCTGTGCTTACCTAAGCAGAAACCCGGGCAACGGAGCTCCAGTGTGCTTACAGCACACCCTTTTCATGTTAGCTGCTCCTCCTGCTTACATTATCCTGTTCTAGCACCTGGACAGTTAGGTGCAGTGTGTGGACTTAGAATATTTTGTGATTCAGTAAATTTCTCCTTATTTGCATACCCCACTGCCTTAGTCCATAGTTACTGCTTTGACACAAAGCCTTTCCCCTTGACAACCAGTGTTCCCTGGTAATTTTTTGATTCTGCATGCCATTGACTATAATGGCAAAATGCAGATTTCCCCTATATTGTGTTTTAACATTTTTTTTTATTTTCAGCACGATCCCATTTGCGAGACGTTGTCCTATGCTTAAATGGCCGAGATTGGCCCAAAAAATATACATTGATTTTTTATTAATTTAAACACTTTCTCATGCCAATGGCCATATAGTTTTCATTGGCATGTGTAAAGCTTATAATACATGCCTTTATTTGAGCTGTCATGCCTCTGTTTTATTTGCAGAAATGTGTTCAGTTAGTAACCGAACACATTTCTGCAACTAGCACTGTTCCTGCATGGATGCCTGCCTGGTTACTGAATCACTAATTCACCTCATTTGCATGGTTTTCACCAGAAAATTACATAATTAGCATTCTGCATGGCTTTCTATGCAGAAACAGTGTCATCAGGCTTGTGCACATCACATCAGCCTTTTTCTGAATTGCTCAGCGGCCATATTCCGTGCAGAAGCAGCAAAACTGTTCCTGCATGGAAACGTTTGTTTAATGAATCCTGGGGATTAACTTTTCTTGTCTGTCTGACATTCTAACTACAGTGTCTTTTAACTTTGGCCAGTATGTGAATTTTTATCTTGTTCATCGTGTGAAAAACTTTCGTACTCATGAACTTCTACCACCTCTGATCACAGTAACTGAAACTTAAGACAGCCCTTCTCTTCTATTGTAATCACTACAGATGTGTTAAGTTGAAACTGCCACCTCACCTCCTCTCCAAATTTCCTAAAAAATTCCAGTATGTGTGGTAGCATACCTCTAACATCCTGTAACAAAGCTTTGCATCATTCATAGACATCATGAGGCGTCTCCATTCCTCCTTCCTTCCCCACTCCCCCAAATACCTCCAAATCCTCTGCAACAACTTCTCCATTACTTTTAAGAATAAGATCAGGGAATAGTGTGCATATTTGTGGATTTCTTCAACCTAAAGTAATCTGACTGGATGTCTCCATATATGATAAACACAGCCAAAGACTCATTGTGTAGGTAAAGCTTTTACTCCATGCTGAAATATTACTTCTCTCACAGCTTGCTTTAGTGACTTAAATAAGAACTCCCAAGCTGACCTTTTCAAAACCTTTCTGTATATCCATAAGCACTGTGCTAACTTTTTCCAGTCTCTTCTTTTCTGCTTAGGCCATACAGTTAAGCAACGACCTTCAGTGTTATATTGAGGATCTTCCCTTAATTAACCCTGGTTGGATACCTTTTATAATCCGTCTTCAGGCCTTGTCAGCAGACATGCTGGTAAGCAATTTAGTATCTGTGTTTCATAACAATATTAGCCTGTTATATGTTGCATCCTTTGAAACTTCCTTTTCCTTTTGTAATGCCGCACTGACACCAGAGCAGTAACTAGGGGAGCTGCACTCATTCATTCAATGATTGCTCAGCTATGGCTTTTTAAAAGAACGAATCATGAACTTCAATATTTGTATGAATGCTGAGAATGCATTGACACCTTTTCTGTTCACCTGATTGAAACTGACAATTGTGCTCCCTGACAGCTTGAACTACTGTCCACTTCTTACAGGTCTGGCTGTCACTTCCTTCCTTCCTTGTCTCTTGCACCTCCCCACAATCCAAAATGTGAAATCTGTGGAAAACCCATCCATTCCTCCATCCTTGCCATCCTTCATATGCTTCAGAGTTGTCACTTCCTCCCTTAGTTTATCTTTTGATAAATGCATCTTGATCCCATTGCTATAGACCTAGTCCTTCCTTTTCCTTAAAGACTCCTTTCTTCATAACAGCCTCCTAGTATGGGTCGCTGTAAACATCCTTAAAGACCTCCTAAATATCTTTGTAAATGGCCATACCCTCTTCATATTTGTTCTATACTTATTTGACCCACACTTGCTTATGCTGTTACCCAAGTTCCAACACTAATAGCTTGGTTTCCCATCCTCATTTGCATATCAGTTAGTGCCAAGTATATCTATTTCTCATTTTTTCCTCTAAATGTGATCATATCAGGCATTTTAGTTTCTCATTCACATTCCAAATCCTCTCTTTTTCGTTATTTTCTTCTTCCCCTCTAAGATACACTGCATTCCCTTTAACTCCATTTCCTCATCCTTAATCTGATTTCCTCTTGTCCTGTAAAATAGCCCCCTGAATTTGATTAGTCTGCCCCAGTGCTTCTTTAATCCTGTCCCAGACATCTTTTCACACCACTGCTTTCTCTTCACTGCTTTCTTGTTTAATTAAACATTTTCAGTGAATTTCTCCTGCTGGCCTCCCTTTACTTAACTGTTTTCCTCATCAAACCTCTAAGATGTGTGTAACTTCCACAAGCAACAAAATAATTATCAAAGCATAGTCAGAAATGGTTTACTCCGGCATTTAAATCCACTCTACATCCCCTGCCATTGATGCATATGCCAGTATCTAGTGGACTATTTACTTTCATCACCAGTTAATGTTAAAGGCCTCCATTATCTCATTTTTCATGCCACATTTTTTAATAGTCCTAGCTCAACCATTTCTTCTGCAATGTCTTTGGATTCATTTTTATAAAACTCTACCTAGCCAAATAGGCTGTCCAGTTATGGCTCCAATACCATATTTAAATTTCTTCCCCTATATCACAATGTCCCCTTCTTTTGACAACTTCCATATTGTATGCAGACATTCTTTTACAATAGACTGGTTACCTTTATTTGATTAATAATATCAAACCCACTACTACACCCCTCTCCTTTCTATGATACCTCTCTACCCATCATCTCACATCATCTAAACTCCCACCATACAGTTTTTGCACTCCCAACCTAAACTTTTACTGATTAAAACCCATGTCTCCATTTTTGCCTGTGCTTTAACTTCTCCATTTCTTCCTAATGTTAAGCTTGAGATCCGATAATAGAGCAACATCTGACCTCTTTCTCATCAGTTTCAAGAAAGTAAGATAGTAACGTATCTAATATGACCTGGGTAGACTTTTCATGTCCATCTATCTACCATCTTTAATGTATCTACTGATGATCCTTCTTTTACTAAGTCTAATGCACCCCCAATCCTAAAGAAATGAATTACACAGTAGCTTGAGATGATGGCAACCATATGGATCAACATCTCTTGTCAGGATTTCTGGACAAATCCAAAAATAATAGGAGACAAGGGCACAAAATGTGGGACAATTGTTTGCTGCATTTCTTTTAAAAAGATAAGCAACTGCATATTTTGTATTAATGTTCATTTTCTGAACAATAAGGGCCATCAAACTCTAATGTCTGTTGTTATTGTTTTGAATGTAATCCTCAGTAATTTACCAGAAAATCAAAAATTCATGAGGGACAGGGCAAAAGAATGAGACAAAATCAGGGATATTCTGCAAAATAATTGACTTTTGACATATATGATTCCAACCTTTTGCAAAGCCACCTTTAATATGGGGCTTGATTTGTTGTCTTTTCAATTCTTTCCTTGTAGGTATTTTATGGTGTTAGGATTCAAGATATGACTAGGGCCATAAGATCTCTATCCCCCAGTATGTATGCGGTCTGACTGTTGCTCAGGTGGGTGTAAGATTTTAGGTGCTCCACCATAGGGGAAATGAAGAGTTACATAGTCATGTCCTTTATGCATGTGACTTATATTGGAAAAAAAATAATTTCCACAATTGGTTCTGTATCTGGCAACATTCCAGGAGGATTTGAGTGTCAGCATGGGAGGAAATTGTTGGCAGTCCTGCCTGTTTCACCAGGAATGGTCTGCACCTCTACAAACAAAGCTTCTGCACACTGACCAAAATACTTTCTACCCCTCAGAGTACCTTTTTGAGGCAGTCAGTCTTCTAAAACATCTACTTTAATAAATTCAAATCAGGACTTTCTAAAGCTGCCACTCTTCAAATGCTATGAGGTTAAGCAAGACAACTCCCAAAACATACGACCTTCCTAACCTTGAGCAAATACATATCTGCATTCTGAAATCACTCCTTCCTTTCCTGGGTTTAGTGTGTATGTATGTGGCGGGCATATTTATGTTCATTCTTAACCCCCTCACATTAAAATAAATCCAACATGATAACAACCTCAAACACTTAGATAACATAATTCCAATACACAAATGTAACTACCATATCTTTCTAGAACCCATTCTATGTCTCCCACTGCCCTCAATGTGTACCTAAACTGGAGTTCTTGAAAATTAAACCAAATAAGTTTTCGTGTGGGTTTCAACTACCCATCCATAGACTGACAAACATAGTCCAGCAACAACATATATGCACAGTATTTCAACAATTTTATTACTGACAATACCCTGGACCTACTACGCATCCATAGATTTGTGAATGTACACCAGCAAGAATTATGCACATTGTTTCTTTATCTTTAATAATAACAATTGCCTTCATCTGATAATGTGATCTCCCACTATTGACTCAAATCACCATGTCAGGACTGCATCCAAACAAAAGGGAAAAAGGTTGAAACAGACCAACTATTCAGTACAAAAATGACAAGAAAGAACCAGCCATGTTAGAGTTTTCCCTCTATAATACCTTAAGAGAGACCTTTGCTATTACCAAAAAGACAAGGCCATAGAATCTATTTAGCAAAAACATCAAGAAAGACCTAGGCCTGCTAGAGTATTCACTGTGTAATACCTTAGACCTCCTACAAGAGAAGCCAATGGGATAGTTGCAAGAAAAATTATTTAGCAAAAACTGCAAGAAAGATCCAGCCAATCTAGAGTCTTCACTGAGTAATACCTTAAACTTCCTGCAGGAGCACCCCATGAGATTTATGCAAATGATCCCTAAATGGCATACCAGTGTTTCAGCTACACAGTGTCTGAATGCACTGATGAGCTCAGAAAAAAGGCAAACAATGGCATGTCTACAGCTAGTGGGTCTTGACTTTATTGGCATGCATGTCCAAGAAAGACTTAAAAGAGTAAAAGGTCATAGACAATGATTGTAGAGAGTCGTGGGCAGTCATTGTGTGGAAGATATATTTTTAACTGCTGTGAGATGTCTTAAAAGATTTCTGTGGAACTCATTCTGTGTTTACATAGTATATTTTTTATATTTTTGCACAGCTACGTGATTTACCTCTAATAATTTTGGAGTAACTCACAGTTTAACTCCTGTTAATACTCTAAGTATGGATGAGATGGGCAAATATTATTTGGATTATTTAATGAAAAGTGGGTTTCTACATCACTGTGTAGACTGTAAATTGTTATGTGATGATCTTGCTGAATTTGACATCCCTCTACCCCAAAATGTTCTAAATGTATTCTTAATAATGTATGCATCTCCAGTGTTTATATTGTGGCAGCTTCAGTACAACCATCTCTTTTAGTTAAATCTAAAGATATAACAAATGTATGTTATTTTTGCTCAAAAACACTTTTTTATGGAACAGAATAGTCCAGGGAACAATGGAATAGCTGTTTGGGACAAGGACGTACAATTGATAATTTGTGTGTTACATCATCATCTTACTTTTTGTCATCACAAAAGTTGATTCTTGTGTGAACACAGATTCCATACAATACAGAAACAGTAAGTTTTTGTAAGACTCTGTATTAATTCTGACATTTGCTGTAATACATCTATATCTTAATTACTACATACCAAAAAGGAAGATAACATGACTGTGAAAAAACATAGACTCACCCATAGTGTGTCTGAAACTATTTTATCAAACGAGAACCTTAAATGAAGTAGTGTAAAATGAAATTTTCTTGAAAGAGGATAAACATGAAATAGGTTGGGTATGGAAACAGATGAAGAATGCATGCTGTTGGGAGGGCTTTATTGAGCAAGGATGTGGGTTTGACTAAGAAAGAGGTTTTTCTTCAAAAGTACAGATAAGAAGAAAGTAATTTGCACACTGATGGTCTTGGAATAATGTACTTTTATGAACCCACTTACTTCCTCAGTAGATACTACAGGAAGGGATTAATTAATTGATGATCTTCAGTTCAGAAGTGCAAAATGAGTATTGCCTAGAATTAGTCAAGATCAGCTGATTGTGTCCTGTTTCCCTGACTGTAAACTAAATATGTTCACTCTCAACTACTAAGAATTTTCCAAAATGGTAAGCCATATGATTTACCCATTGTGTTATATAGAAGCAATGATGACAGCAAACCTCAGCTGAAATCTTGGAAAACATCATTGAAAGCATTGTTCTTTGATATTCACAGGCATTCCTCAGACCCCATTGTTAATTTTTATTTTGAGAAAAGATGCTTTCATGTCTAAAAGTTTTCTTTAATTTCATTGTCAGAAGAGTGGTATTCAGATATTTTCTTATGTGACATTTTGTATCAAAGTCCCCTTTATTCTCTCAAGATGGTTTTCACCATTTTAACATATGAAGTAAGATGTCAAGTACAAACTTTAAGGCTATCAAAAAAATTAGTAAGATCACTTCTGACCATGTTTCATATATTTTTTATTATAAAAAAGAAAATAGAAAAATGATTAATGACAGGAGTTTAAAAAATAAGAAATATAGAGGAAAACTATAAGACAGAGTTTTGCTGTTAAAATGGTGTAACAGTTGCAATTTGCCTCATAATGTCTATGGAAAGAAGGGTTACCTTAAGTTTAGCACTGCAAGATCTGCTGGGCAAGTGCCTTTCTACTTAAAGGATAGTTATGTCCTTAGACTGTGTTGATATACTTACTAATGAAATAATTGCAGAATCTAGATGGGAATTTAAAATCTATAAGTACTTCCTTCTATCAATCCCCAAAAAGGTATGAATCAAGTCTTAGAAATTGTGTTTCAGAATTATATCATTGTTTTGGAAATAAATTCCTAATTGCAATGGGTGATATAAACACCCTAGATATATCCAGGAACACTGGTTTGTAAGTAGGTAGGAACTACTAATGAATTTATTAGAACAATGTATGGTACATGATTTTACACAAATTGTGAAGGAACCAGCTCAAGCTGCACATGTCGTTAATATGGTATTGTCTAGCAATGTGCTTAAAGCATTGGGTTGTACTATAATTTCCACAGCTTGGAAATTCTGATCACATAGTAGTCCCCTTAAAATGTTTATCTTGACTGAAAGTTCATCAAGTCAGTCACCAAAATATTCTCTCCCTCTCTGTATATATATATATATATATATATATATATATATATATATATATATATATATATGTGTGTGTGTGTGTGTTATAGTTATCTATTCTACAATAGATCAAGAATTAGTCAAGTGGAAGAGAGAATGACATCTCAAAGTGTTTAAAGAAGATCTTTTTAAGTTCATTTAATCTCTTATATGTCATATTTTTCCATTTTATAAACAAAAAAATAAATTGTATTAAGAATGGGGAAAAATCATTGCTGGTGTTCAGATCTCCAAAAAAGTGCTACAATAGAATCAAGTATTTTTTGACCATGTATAGTAAATTTCCTAGTCACTCAAAAAAAAAAAAGGTTCAGGAAGTCAGTTATTATCTATAGACTATGAAAAAAACTTATGAAATGAAATTAACATCAGCAAAGATAATAACTGTTTCTATAAAAAATAAAATATTCATTAAGTTCATAGAATAAATGTAAGAAATATGGGATGCCTCGCTATTCCTTATATAAATACTTTGAGTGAGTGGCTAATACGTGATATGCTGCTTTTTTTTTCTCCCCTTTACCCTCTTTTGTCTCAGTAACTTGTGCAACTGATTTCTCTAATGAAGAGGAGGAATACACATACATCATAATAGATGAGGTATGTGACTGTATTAAGGCAATCAGGAAAATACAGGATCAGATGGACCCAATGGCTGTTTTTATTGAAAGTTATGACAAAGTTAATTCCCTGATTAAGATAAATATTTCAATTAACTTTAAGATGTGGTTAATTCTCAAAAATGTGAAAGATAGCAGTTGCTATCCCTATTCTCATAAGGGGGGAGTCCAGTGCACTTAATAACTACCACCTTATCGGTCTGGCAAGTTTGTCAGGTAAAGCATTCAAAAGACCACTATTATATTTGTTTTTGAGAAAGTTGCTTGATATCACACAATATGGATTTATATCTGTTAGATTGTTCTTAAGTAATTTGGTAAATTTTTGCATGGATGCTATTTTCTCTTTTGAGTTAGGCTTTCTAGCTGGGGTCACACATGTCAATCTTACTTTTAATGTGCATCACAACAGAATGTTAAAAGTTAACTAGTCATTAAAAATTAACAAATAAACTATAAATTTGACAGCACAGGGGTTATCAGATAAGACATATAAAGTTAAGGATTAGGACACCATTTTTGATGAAAATGTTATTAGCATTGGGGTATCTTTGGTTTTGTTTTTTGTTCCATTCTTATTTAGCCTGCTTATATCTACATTCCCAAGGCAGATATAATCTGGATAAGCATATATGCAGATGATGCAAAGATTTCTGTTATTGTCTGAAATCTCAGTGAACAGAGTATTTTGAAAAATTATGTAGATCTCCATTATAAACTGACTGAGAACAATAATGTAGTTTTAATTAAAAAAATGTACAACATTCAACATTTTAGTCAACAAAATAACAAATACCCATAGGTAGTCAATCAGGACAACATTCTTGAGATCAGTTGTGATAAAGATCTCAGGATTATAATAGGTGACAATCTGAAAATGGAAGCATTTGTTAATGCAGTTGTGAGAAAGTGTTATACTGTCATGATGGATATTATTTGTGTTTCTATTAGTAGAAGTGAGAAAGTGTTGCTTTCATTATATGTTATATTACATAGTACTCACAAAGACTATAGTGGCTCTGCTTTAATTTACAATATAACAGATATTAAGACAATGGAGAGGATAAAAATACCAGGCAAATTTCAAGAATTCATCATTTATCCTATAAAAAAATCTTCATTAATTTGGGACTTTAATTTCATGTAGACTTGTTACTGGAAGTTATTGTGTCAATATATATTTTTTTAATAATGATCCCCGGGATTCATGAAGCTTACGCCAGGTGCAGGCATAGTGTTGGCATTCTAATACCAAATATGGCCACCGAGCGATTCAGATATGAGCTGTTTCCACGTGCACTACCTGCATAGGCTACGCCCGCACAACTCCCGAACCTTGTATGCTAATTACCCCATGTTCAGCAGTGTAGCATGCAAATGAAGGTATGTCAGAAAATGGTGCAGGTGTAGTGTAAGCATGCAGAAATGTAAACCGTAAAAAATGGTTTACATTTTTGCAAACATAAAATTGGAGCCATGACAGCCGACCAAACACATGTATTATATTATATGCCAATGGCTAAATATATAGCCATTGGCATAAAAAATGTACAAAATATAAAATTAACATTTAATATATATAGTCGCACTATCATGATGTGGAAGTGCAGGGAAGCAGAGTGCAAAGGGGATCGCAAGGCATATATAAAAATATAGAATAAAACCACAATGAAACACATATCACAATTTCCCATAATAGTCAGTAGCAGGCATGCTACACCATACTTATGGCGCAAGGGTTGCTAAGGGGCAGTGACAGTGTTATGCACAGTAGCTAGGAATTAGTAGGCAATGCCATGCAAATGAGAGGAATAATAGTGAATCGCAGATTCCCCGCTAGTGTAAGGATGCACCTCACAGCGTAGCATTATAACAATGAGGTGTGCCCTTCAGATAAAGATGACATCAAGAGAGGGGTGTGTCACCATTGCTGTAAGCACATTGGATCATTGCTAAACCAGTCTGCCTCTAGCTAGGCAAAGCTGCAGGATCGGGGTTTGTCAAATTGGCCATAGCTATGCTTAGCTGAGAGTACACAAGGTAACCAAGTATGCATGTGAACGGAGATGAAAATGCACGTAAACCCGGTAAACAGGTATGCGCGGCGCACACTGCAGCTGAAACAGGAAGGATACAGGAAAAAATAAGGAAATGCTGCAGCAGTGAAATTGGAGTACAAATGACTAATTAACACCTAGGAGCCTACAGTGGGCCATTGATAACAGCTAACAAGGCTTCAAGCAGCTACATGCAGAACAGGAAATGGGAGGGGCTGTACTGCAAAGAAAACAGTAAAGTGTCAAAGCAGAACAAAGCGGATTTGCAGTATATCAGCTACAAGGCACATTTTGCCATGACTGGGTAGAGAAAGTACAAAACAAGAAAGATGGCAGGTGGATGCCTGCCTGATAATGGGAGGAAATCCAGGTCTAAAAGTGAATTAAAGGGCAACAGATTAATCAAGGCAGACAAGTAGATCTCCACAGTAAAGGCCCCACACTTGCAGTACTCATTGCAAAACCCATAATTAAGACATACTGCAGCTGGAATAGCTTATACACACCCACTGACATCAGCAGCATCCATAGCACAATAATATAAAGTGTGAAAGCACCTCACACACATTTGCATATTCCCATACACTTTGCACCAGTGGTGTATACAGACAGGGAACTTTTATTATGTACATGTTAGGGGCTGCCATAGCTTTGATCCACCAGCATGTGTTGGAGACTGAAGGTGGTGTGGAGAATAATGCACATGACCACCTCAGGCACCAGAGGAGGAGGAGAGTGTTCAGACCCAGGGTAACCTACCAGGGGCTACATGATCTGGAGATAGTAGAGCATTACAGGGTGGACAGGGACATCATACAGCAACTTGTGGAGCTGTGCCAGCCATGCCTCAGAGCCAGAACAAACAGAGAGGAACCCATCCCAGTGGATACGAAGGTATGTGTAAGCCTGAGAATACTAGCTACAGGTATGTTTCAAAGACCAACTATGGATATCATGGGGATCTCACAGGCATCAGCATCCAGGGTACTACACCAGTTCCTGGATGCCATGTTACCACATGCCAATGAGCACATATACTTCCCCTGAATGCAGGAGGAGTTGGCCAGCGATATGCGTCTCTTCCACTGTGTGGCAGGATACCCAGAGGTACTGGGTGCAATAGACTGCATGCACATACACATCAAGTCACCACCCGGTGACCAGGGTAGGCACTACATAAACCACAAGGGATACCCCTCCATCAACTGCCAGGTCATGTGCAATGCCCAGGGTATTATCATGGATGTGTGTGCTGGCAGCCTTGGAAGCTAACTCCCACATCTGGCATGCCTCACAGCTGTATCGGTTATTTGCCAGGGGAAACACCCCAAATGGCCACCTGGTTGGGGATGCTGGCTATGCACTGGAACCATGGATGAAATGCACACACACCCATGCAGGAACACCACAATGAGGCACACACTCAAACCAGAATGATCATAGAGCGTGTGTTTGGGATGCTGAAATCATGGTTCCGTTGCTTGGACATATCTGGTGGAGTCTTGCAGTACTCTCCAGGCACATGTGCCCACATCTTTATAGTGAGTGCCATGCTACACAATATGGTTCTGTGGAAACAGCTGCAGCAGGGACAAAATGGTGAAGGCCCTCTCAGCCCACCACCATTTCCAAGGGCCCCACAGGCACAGAAGTACTCAGACCATGAACATCCTGAGACAGCCCCAGTAGGCAGATGAAGGCGTGCCCAGTATGCCCATGCCTTGGCAAAGAGGGAATGTATAGCACACACTCTGACAGTGTAGGCACCTAGGGACTGACACCTTTCTCCACCTGCACACACAGTAAAATTGGATGGCACACGCACAAGACTACCTGTAAATTGTCGTGTATAGGGAGTCTACTGTGTGCATCCAACATAGGCAGCCCTGAACTATTGCACACACAACTGCCATTGGCACAAGGTAAGTCAACATGTGATCAGTAAATTAAGCTATCAGCATATGCAGCTACTGTATGTATAGATTCATAGGTAGGTACTTGGCCAAATGCCAGAGGCCATTCATAAGCCCAGCCAAAATGTGTCAGCTTTTGCCACCCCATTGATTCATTAACTGTCCCTCTGTGGAGCAGAGCCAATGGTGGGATCCCTGGGGAGAAACTACAGTTCCCCATCCACTCTTCAAGGTTTGTCTTGCAGAGTGTTAGTGAGCGGCTCTGTATAATGTAGTTAGGGATGTTGTTCCAAACTATGGGGAGTGTCTGTGACAGGGAACTGTCCTTCCTTCATCTTCCAGTTATTGTTGTGGCAAGGTTCAGCTCACTACAGCGTGTGGCTCACTGTGACATGGATTCCCATAGGTGGAGCACATCCATCAAGCCTAAGTTTGACATGACTGTGTTGGCCAGCGGAGATCATCTCTGTGTAAACGAGATGCCACTGAGTAAAACAGGAGTTTATTCACTCTAGCTGCATAGGCCATATGTTGGATGCCAGTATTCCTCTTGGTGAGGTACATTCGTGGACCTCCCAGCTGTTGGAAGTGTCTTCTGAGGTACATCCCACATGGGTTATTATACCCTATGATGAGACTGATGAGTGATGAATAAAGGGGCACTATAACTCTAGTATGTCTAGATGGGAATCCTTTAGTAATCAGATGGCCTACATTGAAGGATGTCCTAACTACTGTGGAGATGTGATTGTCAAAGGGGAGATCACTATCTCCCTTAGTCCCCAGATACCCCATTACCTCATCCATATTAAAGTGGCTGCCACTTATGTGTTAATATGTGAGTGCCAATTCCACAATGGAATGACCATGCAGTTAGTGGCACTTGGCTGGAGGCCATGACGTTGACACCCTGTGACATTCTCTGTGAGGCCCCTTGAGGGATGTCTGTGTCAGCTGGGCTATTAATCATGGCTCCCAGTTCGCAGTCATTGCCAAACATCGTCTGCTGTAGTCCACCTCTGCTTGCCTGTACCTCTGAGATGTATATGCCAAACAGTAGAGCTCCCAGGACTGAGTCCTGTTGGACAACAGTCATGACTGGTCAAGGGTTGGACCTGGAGACTGCTAGTCGTACCATGTGGGTTCTGTGTGTAAGCCAGTTGGCAACCAAACCTGTGATGTATGGGTATATGTACAGGCTGCTGAGTTTATCAATAATACTTGAGTAGGGCATGGTGTCAAAAACCTTGGTGAGGTCCACGTAGTATGTGTGAACCACCTCCCCTGTCATCTAATGTCTTGGTAACTGTATGTAAGACATCAAACATGTTCAGTAGGCATGAACTGCACTCCGTCAAGATGACCTGGGTTGGGTCACATGTTCGGAGGTTTCCAATGTCTTTGTTAAAGAGTGCCATGAGGATGCAAACCATACCATTGCAGACCAGGCTAGTCAGGCTTATGGGGTGGGAGTTACCATGGTCAGTTGTGATTCCACCTTGATGGAGTGGAATTACTGTTGCCATGTGCCATTGTATGAGCATGTTACCTGTGGAGAGGCTGAGGTAAGAAAGCTTAATTTGGTGGGGGGCAGGTTGTCTTGTACAGTTTGCTAGATGCAGTCTGAGACAACATCTGTCTCCATTGATGTTGTGTTCTGCTGTTAGAGAGGGCCATTTCCACCTGTGTGTCTTTGATGTGTGGGATACTGTACCTTTCAGGTAGTGTTGTGGGCTCTTTTGGAGGTGAAGTATGCACTGAATGTATCTGCAAGGATGTTGGCGATATCAGTAAGGTCAGCATATTTTGTGCTATATTTCACCGGCACAGTGCAAATCTGTGTGTCACCACATGGATCCTTAACATAGCCAAAAAAGGCTTTGTGGTTATCTTTCGAATCCTTGTGTATTCTCCTGCTGATGTTAGCCTTGGATGATGTCATGATGGACCTACGTATCATACTAATAGTGGTCACGGATGTCTGCCCTTCATGGGATTTGCTGCTTGTCTGGAACACTGCCCTTCTTTTGTAGTATAGCCTGTTCATTGCAGAGGTCCACCAGACCGGTGTCCTTGTCTAGGAGGAGTGAGTCTTGGTTTACCAGTGATGGCAAGATCCATACATCCATGTAGGTGCTTATAGACTGCATTTGTAAATCTGTCTGTATATTGAGCAGTGTTTCCCCTTAGTGTGGGGGCTGTGAAACCCCCCACCCCTGTCACTAGTAGTGTAAAATTAGCTGTAGGAAAGGTATACACTGTGGTATCCCTGAGTGGGGGAGATGCTTGGGTGTGGAAACAGTGAATAGTTCATGGTCAGATCTAACCAGTGACTGGTTAACCTCTGCTGTGGTGCACCTGTTGCCCATGTTGGTGATGATCACTTCTAGTAGTTTCCACCCCACGTTAGGGAGGTTACCACCTGATACAGGGCATATGATGTGATAAATTCCAGGAAGCGCTTGGCCTGGAAGTGAGTACTGGAGTAAGTTTCCCAGTTAATGGTGTGGTAGTTGACATCAACCAATGACAGGGTGTGCATTAGGACTGTCATGTTCTCCACTATCTCCAGGTAATCCTGGGTCATGGAGGGTGATCCATAGCAGGACACAGTTGAAATTGCAGTTGTGGCTGTTGTTAGCTGCACATGGATGATCTCAGCGGTATCATGCTACCCCACTAACCTGGAGGTGTAGGTATCCCTGATGAATATGGATACAGCCCCTCCGTGTCTGTCAGTCAATGTTCTGTGGCTTAAATGTGTGGTATAGGTTGTAGATTGGTAGTGCTGGTGTGCTCTCAGGAGCCTTAAGACAGATCTCATTTACTGCACAGATGTTGATGTTGTCCATCCTGAGGAGTAATGTGAGTGCATCCATGTTGTGATCACAACCTCTGGTGTTGAGTAGCATAACTCTCATTGAATCTGCTATTGCGCTGTTCACAGAGCTGGTATTCACCTTTAAGACTCTCCTAAATAAGGTACCAAAGGTCGCCAATAGCCTTGGCCAGTATTCCAAAGCCTAAGGCTGAGACATAGGCCGGTATGGTATTGTTGCATACATGTTCCCCATCTGTACTTGTTTTTCATCTCTCCTGTAGGTAACCTACTGGTAAGCAATAGAAAGCCTTAAACTTATACAAGTCTTCTAGCATCCAAGATAGGCTTTTGAAGTGACTAAGTATCAGTGTTCTGTATGTTCTTGCTGTACTTAACTGTTTACTGACTACATGGTAATTTCTCACTGTATAGTGTGATCTGAAGGTCTGTTTATTCACATATTATGGCTGTGATGGTCTGCACATTAGAGGTTCACAGATAGCCTACTACCTATCTGCCCAAGGGCAATTAGAAGCATAGCTACAGTGTGTTGGCTTTCCCCGCACCATTGATGAAGTAACTTAGCCTCTGTCAAGCATAGCCAATGAAGCAATTCCAGGCAGAGTTGCTGGAAGCTGTTGAAGACTGGTGTTGTGGAGGGTGATGGGGCACTTGGTGATCTAAAGAGGGCATGTTAATGTGAGAATTCAACACCATTCAATTCCCCCAACAGGTCTCGCAGCTATCAAACTGGACAGGCTCCCCCACCCCCTGGCTGTAGGGTTCTGGGACACATGATCCCAGGAATGTATATTCTGTTACCCAGTCATACAACAAGGTTTCCCTTGAAGTGTGTCAGTGAGGGGCTATGCCTAATGTAGTTAGGAATGTAATGTATTGTCTCACAGTACATTTGTTATATGTTGTTATTTCAAGTGTACGAGAAGCTCAGTGAGTTTGGGGACTCCCGCCCTTTGCTTAGCCTAGCTTATACATAGAAATTATCTAAATAGGAAATAGGCAGAAGCAATGTTAATGTCAACAGTGTAATGGTTACAGCATCTGCATAGTATCTGTGCATTTGAGGTTCCAATCCCGATAAAGACAGGTATGTTTTTCATGTTCAAAAGTATACCTTAACCACAGCTTGCATATATAGGTAACAATCATCTGTATAATAAACATTTGAAACATCCATATAAACCCATGTGTGCTAGCGAGTACAGTCAACAGAGAATGTAATGTTATGTCAGCACATAGTGAGATGTTACTTCACTGACATCCAGTGTAGTTAGCAGATGTGGCCATGTTTGCGTGCACAGGTTATACGATACAAAGTTTGTTTAACTGTGTTTAACCACTGCTATAATGTCACACAAACACTTTTAAACATGCTTACAACTGCTTAAATGAGGCTTATTCTGGAATAAAAAAACATTTCTAAACTATTTCAGGTGCTAAACCCTGGACCATGCACATTATAATCATGGGACATACCACAAAGCCATCCGAGGTGTATACATGTTTCATGGTCTTGAGACTACACCTTATACCATATGCATTTCACTGTAATGATCACAAATGGGACAGTTATTTTGTGTACATATGTACAGTACATTGTAATGTACTGTAGTTTGTGAACCAACACATTACAGTCAACAAATGTATTACTGTTACAAATTAATATATATATATATATATATATATATATATATATATATATATATATATATATATACATACATGTCAGTGATGTCTGCACACACACACACACACACACATATATATATATATATATATATATATATATATATATATATATATATATATATATATATATAAAATACAGTTACATCAATAGCCATATATATAAGCATCTATGAACACACTTTGTGACACAGAAGCACTCCAAAGGAATTGGAGTGTACACAAAACACATGCAGCTCTGGTATTATAACAATTAATATTAACCTAATTCACCATAGAAGGGGTGGTTGTTGTGTATGTGAAGATTGGGGTGGGAGAGGAATGATGGGTAATGCAATCATGCATCAAGGAGGGCCTGGGTTGGATGTCCAATAAGTGAACTGGAGGGTTATACATGGAGTAGGGGGCAATATAAAAAGGACACAAAGCAAGGACCTTTCTCATTCATAATGCTCCCTGTCATGTCACATTACAACACCTAATTTCACAAACATATGAACATTAACATGTATCAGACATATGTACACCAACTGACTGTCACATTTGTTTTCAGTAGTGAGGAATGTCTGTAATACAATGTATATCAGGAGTGTCCAACCCGCGGCCCGCGGGCTGCATGCGGCCCTCAGAGCTCTCCCATGCGGCCCGCGACCCTTAAATTTAAATTTAAATTTAATTTCACTTTTTTTCCGTGTGTTTATACGTCCGTGTAGTTTTGCTGTTCTGCGCATGCGCCAACTTTCTTTTTACGTTTTTTTCATACCAGCGTCTTTCCGCTGGTATGTATCTTAAAAACACCGCTCGGGCGTTTTATATTACTACTGGTAAAGAAAAGCTGCAGGAAGGAGCGAGATCGTAGCATAGAGAGAGGATTCATTATTTTAATTAATTTCGTTGTGTACACACCGTCTACACTACAACAAAGGTAAGTTAAGTATTTTGCTCCCTTAGAATTAGCTAGGTAAGGAAAATTATTTGAGTTACATCATGTACATCACTCACTATAGTTTCCATGGCTAACATTTAGAAATTATGGATACTTTATTAAAAAAAGCTAATTTGTGGTGACAATTTGAAATAAATACTGTTATGTGCAAAATCCCAGTAACTGAACATCTACAGCAGAACGTAAATATCACTCTCTTCTTGCAGTCAAAGTTCTGTGACGGAAGCAGTGTCTTCTTTTTTATGTTTTAGACAACAGATGTGCATAGCTTGGTTAATGTTCTCTGGTGGTGGATAGATGGAGGAGTGGGTATTAAGTTTTTCTTAAAAGAAAAGACTTCGGTTAAACACATTCTGAGTCAACCACTCTCCACTGGCTGCTCACCCATCCCTGGGGGAAGGGAGATTTAAGCTGTTCACATGGCTGACACCTGGCAGGAGCACTACATGTCTATTCTGTGGAGCTTTAGTCTATCGATCCATTACTACTGTGTGCAATTACATTGTAAGCAAAAGAAAACTCTCAGAAGGAAGCTATATAGTGGAACTTGGAAGAACCACCGCAGGAGAGGTGTGCTCCACTAGGGGGAAAGAGTATAGGCCACCCCCAGTGGGCAAACAACTGGCCTGCTCTCTACCATCTGATTCTTGCTGCAAACAGCTGAGCTCATGGGGAAATCCTGTGTAGGGCTGAAAGGGGCACAGGACTGCTGCCTGCCTGAGAATCCCTAGCTTCTGCTACCAGGGCAATGTGGAATTTCAGGTTTTAGTGCTGTGTGCTGGTCTGAGACATGTTAGGAACTCTCATAAATGCTATATGGCACGGATGAGGGCTAAACAGAACATAATCCATGTTTATTTTATTTAGGCACCTCACATCACAGGACATCAAGGTCTTTGCTCTTAGAAACAGGTTTCTGTTAGATAACAGGGATGTATTAAGCAGAAAGATAACCATTTAAGTATGGACTCTGAATGGCTGTTTAGAAAAAAATAGTGCAGATATCACAGCCATAAACACAGTGCATTTAGGTGTAGAATTGCTATATATAAGCATTTTAGTAGAAAGGTAAATCTGGCTCCTCCTCCTTGCTATCTACCATCCCTTCAGTGCCAAAAGTAATGAGACAACGGTTCACCTGCTTAATGGGTTTATTAACTTTGTTAAAGGAAAACATTTACTCGTAAAAAGTTATGTACTTACCATAACGCTCTGTCTATGTTGCCCATTTTCATTCTTCCTCAACCTTTTGGTTTGGATCTGATCCTCAGATGAAACTGCATTTTTTTTAGCTCATGGACACCAAAACACCTCAAGTTCCTCCCTTACCCATAGTCATGTAGTCCGATGTGATAGGCATCACACGGTGGGAGCAGATTGTATGAGGAACACACAAATAATATGATTGATTCACTGAACAGGCCACTGATTCATTACAGTCGAACGTAATGCTGTTGCCTAATGGCCAGCCATTCCCAATACTGTAATGCACCAACCCCAACATAACTCAGATCTGGTTTACTGGACTACATAAAGTATGATGTGCTAATATACTCCTGACAGAAGAAACCATACCTGGAGCTGAACATTAAGCACAGTGGTGTCCTTATAAGCTCTCATTCTCCCAGAAAGCTACTGTGAAACTGTGGGTGTAAAGTTGTTATGCCTTAGTGGTAAAGTCAGTGACTGTGGTGTCCATGGTCGTGGGTTCAAGTGCTGTTAGGTTATTTTGAGGGACAGAATAAGGGCTGTTGGATGCAAGTGGATTAAAGCACTCTTAAGCAGTTATAAATGGGTTTCCACGGGTTTGCACGATGGTAAGCGGCGCTGAAACACAGTAAACGGAGAAGTGCTTCACAGGTTTAACATTTGCTTAACTTTGAGCAGACCATGGGCAAATCTGCTTACAACCACGTAAATGTGCGTTATTCACACTTTCCCTACCAGTGCCTGCTCTGAGAGGTAAAAGAATAACACCTTCCAGGAGTAGAACCCGCAACCATGTACTCCATCCTCAAAGTAACCTAACACTAAGCTATCTGGGATGTACTTATCCCAGTTGTGTATGCAGACAGGTTAAAATACAAAAGAGGGAATTTGTTGAAATAGGACAAACCGCCATGTACCCAATTAAAGGTGTATGCTCATATATATATATATATATATAGAGAGAGAGAGAGATACATAGAGACATGTCAATATAAACAGGTCTACATATATATATGTAGATAGGTTAAAAACATCTACACATCTATGGAGGTACAGATAAACTTATGCAATAATATATATATATATAGATAGATAGATAGATAGATAGATAGATAGATAGATAGATAGATATAGATATATACACACACACACACACACACACACACATATATATATATATATATATATATATATATATATATATATATATATATATATATATATATATATATATATTATACAGTTACATCAATAGCCATATATATAAACATCTATGAACATACTTTGTGACACTGAAGCCCTCCAAAGGAATTGGAGTGTACACAAAACACATGCAGCTCTGGTATTATAACAATTAATATTAACCTAATTCACCATAGATGGGGTGGTTGTTGTGTATGTGAAGATTGGGGTGGGAGAGGAATGATGGGTAATGCAATCATGCTTCAAGGAGGGCCTGGGTTGGATGTCCAATAAGTGAACTGGAAGGGTATACATGGAGTATGGGGGCAATTTAAAAAGGACACAAAGCAAGAACCTTTCTCATTCATAATGCTCCCTGTCATGTCACATTGCAACACCTAATTTCACAAACATATGAACATTAACATGTATCAGACATATGTACACCAACTGACTGTCGCATTTGTTTTCAGTAGTGTGGAATGTCTGTAGTACAATGTATATTCTAAACACCATAACATTTGTACATATCTCAGATGCCTTAGTGGTAACGTCAGTGACTGTGGTGTTCATGGTCCTGGGTTCAAGACCCGCAAGGGCTATGAGGTTATTTTGAGGGCCAGAATAAGGGCTATTGGATGCAGGTGGATTAACACACTCAAGCAGTTGTAAATGGGTTTCCAGGGGTTTGCATGATGGTAAGAGGCACTGAAACATGGTAAACGGAGAAGCGCTTCACAGATTTAACCTTTGCTTAACGTCACGCAGACCACAGGCAAACCTGCTTACAACTACGTAAATGTGTGTTATTCACACTTTCCCTACCAGTGCCTACTCTGAGAGGTAAAATAATAACACCTTCCAGGAGTATAACCCGCAATCATGTACTCCATCCTCAAAGTAACCTAACACTAAGCTACCTGGGGAGTACCTATCCCAGTTGTGTATGCAGACAGGTTAAAACACAAAAGGGGGGATTTTGTTGAAATAGGGCAACCCTCCATGTATCCAATTAAAGGTGTATGCTCATATACACACACACACACACATATATATATATATATATATATATATATAGAGAGAGAGAGAGAGAGAGAGATGCATAGAGACATGTCGATATAAACAGGTCTACATATATATGTAGATATATAGATAGGTTAAAAACATCTACACATCTATGGAGGTAGAGATAAACATATGCAATAATATATATATATATATATATATATATATATATATATATATATATATATATACACAGACACACACAGACACACACACACACACACACACACACACACACACACACACACACACACACTCACATACAGTATTCAAAGTGTTCATATCTGAGTATAACATGGACCATAGCAATCACACATTCTGACCCCCCCCCAAACAATATGAACATAACATATGAAGAGTATATACCAATACACTATTACAAATATGTTCTATGGACACAGTCACCAAAACAACGGCAATGACTGCAAAAATCCATGACAAAAAAACACCGACAGCTTTCATTTTGCAAAACTTTATTACATTCTGATGTATTGCCAAAAGGATTCAAGGACTAACAGTACCTGCATGCTATACAAGAAGCATTTAATACTGCCTTAATAAATCAAACTGCATCTACCATACTATTAGTCCTCTAAGGGATAGGTGTTCTGATAGGGAAAAAAACACCCACACACATATAGACGTTGTATAAAAGGGGTTCCTACACACCTGCATGTGCTATGTACACCCACCAACATCTACCCCACAACCAAAATAATTACATCAATACATACTGTCATACCATAACCAATTATTCAACTACTGTACAACATCTGCTGAAACCTTAACATACCTGGACACAGACACACTAACATGACCCTATGTGAAAAATTTGCCATTATACAATCGAGCAGCTGCTGATGTAACAGGGTTTGTATGACCTAATCCTGTTTTGGAGGGTTGAAAGGTTCGTACACCAGGAAGTATTACCGAGTACTGATTCTCAGCACAGTATGATACACAGTAACACCAAACTAAATATGTCTGGTAAACACACTATAAACCCCCTAACATTATATGCATAGCTATGCAGCCTTGAGCTGCTCAAACAACCTGACCAGATTGAAAAATATGCAAAAGTATTAGGTACAGACAAACCATATGCAAGTAGCAACGTTCAGAAATATAACAGCAGTACTCACATTTAGACCAAATCCTCTAGGCATTGCACACAATATATTGCTGTTCATCTCTATACAGCTGTTGCAATAGATTCTAAACAACACTTTCATGCTGTCTTCCTCACAAGTAAGGCAAAGGGACAACTCCCAAGTGGAGTACTCAGTTATACTCCACTGTAGCCATGGTATTGGCTAAGGCAGTAGCACCACAGCTGATGTGCATGTAATTAGCTACTTAGGAACACCAATTGGTTATCGGGATAGCACATGTTACTGATCTGTAACTATAAAAGGTTGCTTTGTCACACATTCAAACCATCTTTATCTACCTGTAGGACAGTACAAAACACTGAAAGACAAACCGAAAATGAGTATTATACTAGTGAATAATACCTCTGATAATTAATAAGGTATGTATAACATGTAGTATGTCTGTGTATATAGTACCTGCACTGTAAGAATTACAATGTAATCAATGCATATAATGGAAATAGCTATCTTGTAGCGATGTATTGTTGAGCAGTGGTAATGCTTGTAGTATTCTATGTGTGTACTGCTGTAGGTCACATGGCAAACTCTGCATACACCACAAGGGATGATATGGGCTTGGAACCCACCAATTCTCTTCCAGCCACTGTCAGTGTCAGGATTGGTCCAACAAGTATGTGCTATAACAGGGGATAGTATATGTCGATAAATTGTAACAGTTGACATATGTATGGGTGTATAAGTAAGATGAAAATGTTAAAGGTGGGCTTACCATGCAAATATGATGTGCATTGTGGGATATTGTGCCAATAACTGTGTAATGTACAGTATTTTAGGCAGATCTGTATTTTATTCGACATAGCAGTTCTGTTATCTTATGTAAACAGTAGTTATGTCTATTGGCAATTACAATACTCAATAGCAGGATACATATCATTTGTATTCATCTGACAGTTTAGCAGCATGATAACAAAGATAATTGGAAGAGCCAGGTAACTATCCATGCACATAACACATGTAATATCCACCTCTTTAGTATTGTTTGCAAGCAATAACAGCTCTGCATGTGTACATGTTATGCAAATGTGTAGTGACCCTTGTTACAGTGCTGGACCTCTCTAGTATCGTTTGCAAGCAAAAACAGCTGTGCATGTGTACATGTTATGCAAATGTGTAGTGACCCTTGTTACAGGGCTGGACCTCTCTAGTATCGTTTGCAAGCAATAACATCTGTGCATGTGTACATGTTATGCAAATGTGTAGTGACCCTTGTTACAGGTCTGGTCATCTCTAGTATCGTTTGCAAGCAATAACAGCTGTGCATGTGTACATGTTATGCAAATATGTAGTGACCCTTGTTACATGGCTGGACCTCTCTAGTATCATTTGCAAGCAATAACAGCTGTGCATGTGTACATGTTATGCAAATATGTAGTGACCCTTGTTACAGGGCTGGACCTCTCTAGTATCGTTTGCAAGCAATAACAGCTGTGCATGTGTACATGTTATGCAAATGTGTAGTGACCCTTGTTACAGGGCTGGAACTCTCTAGTATCATTTGCAAGTAATAACAGCTATGCATGTGTACATTTTATGCAAATGTGTAGTGACCCTTGTTACAGGGCTGGACCTCTCTAGTATCGTTTGCAAGCAATAACAGCTGTGCATGTATACATGTTATGCAAATGTGTAGTGACCCTTGTTACAGGGCTGGGCCAAATGGCTATGTACACACCTACATAGAGTAGATATTGAGAGTAGGGACACACTGGTTGAGCTACCAGGTTTGTGTAGCCCATCCTCTCATTGCCAACCTAACAGCCGCTTGCACATACTGTATGTAAGGTAGTGCACAGCACTGGTAATGAAACAGGTTGCATATCATCTTTAACTCCAGTGTAACATCTGCAGTAGGAGTGTAAGATGTAGGAGACAGCTGCCCATGTGTAATAGCTGCTTCATAGGTGATGGCTCACACTATTTGATTATATCCTGATCATGTTGATAGTGGCATCAGAGTCTATTAATACATGACTCTGTTTGGAGAGTGGGTGTCTGTGCCCAACAGAGCTCATGGTCCTGGTGGATATGTGAGTATATACCCAGAGAAGGAAACAGACCTGTAGACACTTGCATCATCTGTAATCAACTAACAGGATGTGATGTGCACCTCAGAGGAGGATTGCTGCGAAAGGTAGCTACAATGTTTCTGTAATAGCCAGTGTTGTCATATCCATAACACAGTTATTTGCATGTGAGCATCACTGTCTAAAACATCTTCATAAGCAATACTTAAACTAAATACAGTGCCTGGTGCTTGTAGTACTGAATGCTCATACAGGCATGTCCACTAGTCAGCTACTGGTGTTTACTAAAGTCAGCTTTGTGTATGTGGCCATCCTGGGGGAATGCAATCTCTATGCCATGTACACTGCCAAACACACCTAACACCACACCCACACATTGCTTGGGATGCAGCTACATGGGTAAGCTGGAAGGCAGCCCTGTCTACAGCCATGACTGGCCTGGACAGTCATGAGGTGTAGGTTAACACTGCAGCTCATCAACACAACCAACACATACCCTTACCAAAACAGAGTAAGGACACCCACACACACTACCAGAAATCACATACATTCACAGATGCTTCTAAGTATCTGGCCAAACAAGTGAGCCCCCCAAGCAGGAAGAGACAGACACCGAAATACACAAACTGTATGACATAGTTTGCATAATTGTGCCACACCTCAGAACACATGACTGTAAACATGGCCAACAGTACTCATTTGTGAATGCAAACTCTAGCACTATGTTACACACCAACTTATACAAGGGCATACATACTGTGAGCTGTCTGCCATGATTAGCCACATACCCATACACTCAGACCACCTTTTGAATTATACACATGGCTCTGGCATATTCCATGTTGTTGTACAGGACCTGTGATGCAGTAGCTTGGACTGCATGGAAACACATGTTGGAAATGACAGGTCTTGTGTAGCTCATGCAGGTATGTCTCAAGGCCTGGATAGCATTCTGCCATTGGCCAGAATGATACTGCAGTACAGGGACAAAAGGATTGTATTCCATAATTGTCTAGTGTAGTGGTGCAAGTCAAAGAGTATCCAGTATCTGTCTGCCTGGGATAACATGGTTGACAGACCATGATGCTTTGCCAGACAGGGCCTGCATCTGTCACCCCTGGGAATTTGGATACTGCCTAGGGCTCATGCTTCCCCTATAGTGCCTTCATCATGCACAGTTCAAGTAAAGGTCCACTGCTGTTACAGGGACAGCCAAGCAATAAACTGCAGGTCTCGCTACACAACGATACACGTCAGAAACACTATACGGACACATATATATCAATCCCTAACATGGATAACATAGCTGTGCAATGGCTGAGACATGTTTCAATGCTCTGCAGAGTGCACCTGCATGACCATGTTATAACACATACCTCACCTCTTGCCCATTATCCTTTATTGGAAAACACGGGCCGCAGGTGTGTCCATATTCCTGAAGGATATGTACACCCCCACATGAGTTGCACTTGCATAACTTCAGATACATAATGCTGAGCAACTACCTTTGTGCCAAAGTGGATTTCAAATTGCACCTTGCGACAGATCACCCACCAGTACACCCCCATGCTAGTTGCACTTGCATAACTTCAGATGCATTATGCTGAGCAACTACCTTTTTGCCAAGGTGGAATTCAAATTGCACCTTGAGACAGATCACCCACAAAGCCACAGATTTCCCAGCTGTCACAATGTGCTGTAATGGGGAAGATTAGGTCTGAGACAAAACCATAATAATGGCTACTCTCAACTATTCCATTATGAACTGGGAAGACTCCTCATGTACCAACACCTGCGCTCAATGCATGCTGGATTCCATTGATCCCACTGATCTGGATCACAGTAGTCACACAAACAGTGCTAACAGTATGCTACACATAGTTAGTCTCCAATGCCAATGTTATGTTTCCTAAGAGCAGAGTGGTGACTGTCATGGCACCCATGCAGATGGACAATGCATGTGCAAATGCTGAATCCTACATAAATGAATCTTAAGCAGTCACATATGTGCAGTGATTGTGCCATTGAAACAGAACCAGGATTCAACCCAACACAAACAAGAAGGCAAACTGGTGGCACCATGCTTTAAACTGTACCACAGAAGGTAGTAACTGTTGCAAGAGTGAACACACATGAGTGCAGGTGATCCCTGGACAGCCTCAGTAAGATGCAGATACACCATATAAAACCACACAATGCTACTGTGAAACTAATCAGCCACATATTATGAGGCCAAGCACAGAGCATTCTATAGATGTGCCATTAATCGTAATGGCAACGACATCACCTGCCGTGCTGCACAGCACTATGGCATGAGAAGTACTGCACCTACAGAAATAGCACACATTCATCCAGACAGGGTCTTGGAGAACCTAAACCCACTCCCACCCCTCCAACAGGTACACTTAGTAATATATCCATGTACACTACAGGGCCCCTGTAATAATGACTATGCAAGTACAAGCTGCACTCTTTAAAGCCATACATACAGCTTTCATGGGACCTGTCAACATCCCAGGGTGTATCCAACACAAATGTAAGAATATTCAGCTATCCACATACACATCATGTTCAATCATAACTCCATGTCAGGCTGTGTACACACCGAATGGTGCACAGCAGCAGTTATTACACCCCACAAAGGGGGAGACACCATTGATAATGGGAAATAGTGCACAACTACCCAGCTGAGTCTGGTCTGTAAGGCCATAAACCATGATCAACGTATTTGATGTACTCAGTACAGATGTAGATGATAGCAGGGTTAATTCACACTGCATATCATGACCTTGCCAGGTCGTAGGAGACCATCACCCATACTGTGTTCCAGCTACACACAGTAAACTAGGTGTATATTCCTATGTCATAGGAGTGGTTGGTAACTGGGCTGCTGGCAGAACCAACACTACAGAAGGTGTCTGACTAATACACGCACATCAAACCAGTGCCAGCCACAGTAATACAGGGTTCATTCCTGGTACTCCCCCTCTTTGTTATCTATACCACACAGACTAACACAGAGGGCATCAGCCTATTGATGTTTGCAAATGACTATGAACTAGGAGCAATAGTCGACTCAATGTGTGCTGCGTTCAACATACATAAGGGCCTTAGTGTGTCAGATGTGTGGTGTGTGACGTATGGCCAAAATCTGACAGCTAAGTATTGCATTGTCATCCTCTATGTTACAAACCCTGTACCCATGAACTATCACCTAGGCAGCAGTCAGCATAATGGCAACTGTGTGTATGGGATGCAGCTGGACAGTACTCTTTCCTATGATAATTATTTCACCACACCAGACAGGTAGTCATATGTGACAACCCTAATCATGACAGGGTGCCATCAAGGAATATAGAGATAATTGCTCAGCCATACTCAACACCCATGTGACCCATAATGGATCACATATTTCCTTTAAGGGTTATTGCCCATGTGTAGATGGCCTACATTGCCCTTCCCAATCCCTAGCTGCACTATGTAGCATGCAGCCTACTCTGAATAAAGCCATGTCCAACCGAGAGGTGTTAGACATGCTACACTTAACACATCCTGATCCCAAATAAACACATACTTCATGGACATCCACCTTTATAGTGCAAGAATCACAACACGCCTGACAGATCTATGTCCCATACACTTAACATACTCTTGCCATACTGTGAATCCCTGTCCAGCGAAGCTGCAAATCACCCCTCTCTGTGACATGGTGTGATGACCGCATGCCAAATATATCAGTAACCCTGTGGATCAATACTGTGTCACAGCTTGAATTGGCCACTGAAACCTATCTATCTGTTGTCTACAGCTAGGTAACCTGTCTGCCTAGGCTCATAAATGGCCCAGGGCATATAGCATACTAGATCACTATGACCATACATGCTATAATTGATATCCAACCCTGAAAATACCATCAGGCTAGCTATTGTCCCATGTGTTACACAGGTGCAACACAGGCAATACATGGCAGGATGTTACACAGCTGTACAGTGACATGTAGATGTATATGGCAAAACACATACATGCTTGCAAGTCTGCAGGGTCACAGGTCATGGCTATGTATGGCTATATATGTGACATATATACAGCATTAATGTTGATTGCATTAATGTGAACACATCCAGGCATGTGCTGATAGGTAAAGACACCAGTACAGGCAAACAGACATGCCCACATCAAGACAACATCCACATGGTGTATGAGCAATGTCATCACATGACACATACATATATGGCGATAACATCACATCACCAGTAAGTGTCAAATGTGTGTGACTTATACATGTCAGTGGTGTTTGTGTCATGTAGATTTGCAAAGACGTATTTGTAATCTTAATAAATGTGATACACATGTATGTTCAGCTGTACTGCTGTTCTTCTCTGTAAGTTACTGTGACCTGTCTCCATCATTATGTCTTCCAGGTATGCCACGTAGCAGACTGCTGGCATACAGCCACTTGGAGGATAAGGTCCTCATCCCATACCTCCTCTACAACCACACAACACTCTTCAGCCATGTGCCACAGGATGCACAGCAGCATGATGTCCTGTGGGAGGAACTCAGAATGGAGGGTAAATGATGTTGCCGGTCACAATCGCACCTATCAGCAGGTGCGCTGACACTGCACTGACCTCATATGATGGGCGAAACAGCATGCTAATGCAATCGTCAGAGAACAAGGTGCAACAGGTGGGGGGGGCACTCACCCAGCCCCCACTCACACGTACCGAGGAGCTACTGGCCAACCTGGGGACACCTGCAGACCTCCATCCATAAGCTTTAGCTGGTATTGTGGAGGTGGGGGTCTCTCAACCACTGAGCCTGGAGTTGCCTGGTAAGGCACTACTGCACATATAACACAACTATCTTTCACATAGTTACATATGTTGCTGTGCAATATGTAATGTAACATCATATGCAAGGCATGTATGCACACATGCCACATACTATAGTCTGCTACTCTATGTATGCACAGATGTGCATACTCCATAGTATAGTGTATTGTACTGGCTTATGTGCTAACATGAACATTGCACCCTGTAGCTATCACACAGGTGTGGATAATGATCATACTGCTGTGGCACTCCTGTTTAGGTACCTCTTGTGTTTTGCAGTGACAGCAGCCTGTGTCAGGTGAGATTGTTATTATTTACCAGGCTTGATAATGCACAGAACATATTAATTGCATGATATCTGCCATAACACACGTACACATAATGTATGGTGGTCCTATTAATGGACACTGGTCAGACCTGCAATGCATCACAGTGTTTACCCATGTGAAACAATTGAAGACTATATGAAACACCTACACTAAACCTTCCAAACTGTCATTGCCAGATGTGTGGACAACAGTGAATACAATGGTGGAGGTGTGTTCCACTGTAGGGACAGGTACTACATATCAGCATTACACATGTTGGGAATGAAAACAGTACTGTGCAGAGAGCATATGTGTGCACACACGCTAAATTTGTTGGAACTGGAATATGACCATCCCACAGGATACACCCTTGTGGATTATACCTTTCCTATGAATGTCACACAATGTCATGTGCTATCTGACATGTCTATGACATGTAGTGGGCTGACTGCAACACTGCTCAGATATCCTGCAAAACATGTCTCACATGCCATACATACCACCCTTTGTCTGCATAACCCTGTCCCCAGTGGAGCATATGACATCTATGGGTGTATGTCATATGGGATAACACTGCCATGTGAAATAAGATGGCCATCACAGCCATTGGACAGAACATGTGTACACATGGCCATGAAAGATGGCCAGAGACATGAAGCAACACACACAGTAGAAGTGATGTACATGTGTAAATCTGTTGTACATTGGCTCGACACAATACAACTATGGCCTTTGTGTAATGGTGATATTGCAGATGTGAAACACTAAACATCATACAGGCCTGTGCACAGCTTATGTAGGCATAACATGAAACCACCACATAACATGTCTTGAACATCTTGAGTGTGTCATGACATGACATCATTCACCTATACAGTATCCAAATACATACATGTGTTGCACAACATACACATACAACCACATCAGGCCAAAGATACAGTACATTCACCTTGCTGGTGTCAGACATCACTGTCATGCCTGCTCCTCATGTGTATGAGGTACACAGATGGCATGTGGGGCATAGAGTACTGCTAAGTTAGCCATGTGTGGGCATAGTTGCCAGGCATCAGTAATATGGTTGTAGATGTGAGGGGTGTCATCCATATACCCTTCTGTGACCTGTGTCACACATTCCACATTAAGGTTTAGTGTGTATACACCTCAGTGACATGGGTCACATTCCACATTAGATATGTATTGTATATGAAAATAGTCATGGCTATGAACTGTTTCAGTAGCTCACACTGTATAGCAATTGTGAAGCCACATGATGCCCTGCAATGGCTATGCACATCAGGTCAATGTGCAGTATGTCCCTGCATATTTGTAGGGTGGACAGACAACATTGCATCAGCTGAAGGTCCATGTTAGTATAACATGTCCCTGCATTGGGACACCATTACTGTACTGTAGATTGGAAAGGACACCAGTGTGTAACACATGTATGCATGTCATTCAACATGTCAGCAGAAGACATGTCATACTACATATGATGGGCAAGGTCATATGCCACACAGCAGGCTGGTGTACTGTAAACCTGTGCTGGTCTGCGGCACCATTGCAAAGTAGGGACAGCCATGTAAAATGTGTGTACAGCCACATGCACAATGTCTAGACTCAGCTCAGGGGTAGGCGGAATAATGTTGAACAGACGTGCTCTGATTTGGTGGAGATATGCAATCTAGGGCACAAGCAAACATAGTATACAGTCGACATAACAACACAAAGCATCAGTGGCAGATGTACAAAGGTTAGCGATGGTCTGCTAACATGTGGTGTATGTTGCACACACCATGGCAGTGCGGTGCAACAGTGCAAAGTGCATGCATTGTGCTGCAGGTATGGGGCATAGACTACTAACACAAAATGGTGCAACACAGGTATGTATGCTAACCACCACTATAATTGTGTAAGGTGCATGCCATCTGCTATAACACATGCATGCTGTTGTTTGCAACTCAGGGATATATAACTACCACTATAATTGTCTAAGCTGAAACTATAATTGTCTAAGCTGAATGCCATCTGTCATATCACCTGCATGTAGCATGTGTGTCTGTGTGTGTCTGTGTATCTGTGTGTGTCTGTGTGTGTCTGTGTTTTCTGTCTGGTATAACTTGTAATATACAGTTCTTGTCTTCCCCTCACAGGTGTTGATGTAGGTGCGTTGCCCTCCTGCGGTCCACCTGATGTTAGTGTCCCCACAGACTCTAGCAATGATGATGATAGTATGATTGAGGCACAGGCAGGGTTGTCAGGGGCTGAATCTGTGCCATTGGTTGCCATTCCACCTGTCTCCCCCTCATCCTCGCACACAGTTCCCCTGGCTACACATACCCCATCATCACTGGCCATAGAGGAAGGACAGTTGGCGGTTGGTAGCATGGAACAGGGAAGTGTGGAGACTATGGAAGGTGTGCCTGCACACCCATGATCCCAATCAACTAACTGGTGATGTCCCATGCAGGCATGTGCCCAGTGCTGTTTGTAGGAGGACCACTGGCCAACATGCCCCTGCGAGACAAAGCACATCAGTTAGAGCCACCAGATGTATGTTTTGGGCTGTAATGGAGGCACAGGCACGTGCTGAATGGCACAACTGAGAGGGTCTGAAGCTTCAGAGGGCTGCTGTCCATTCATTAACTGATAACATCCAGGCACTTGCAAATGCTCGCCATCATCTTGCAGATGTTTTGGATAGACGATTGGGAGACATGGTGGGAGTCCTTGATCGTGGCATGTCAATCCTCGAGCGTGGAATGTCTGTGCTGAAACATCTGATGGGAGTGAGGCATCAGGCACATGGAAGTAGGTCAGCCTCATCACCTGTTGAAGGTCTACATGAACATGCTACTGCACATGCCTGCTCCCATAGTGGCAGTAGTAGCAGCAGTGCAGCTGGTGCTGTGCAGTCCAAACCAGGACACAGCAGGCCACGTGCATGTGGTCCTTTACTGTCCCAACAGGGACACGATACCAGTGGACATGTGTCATCAGACAGTACTCAATCTGGACCTCTGCCTGGTAGTGCCCGTGCAATCCCTGACAGGTGCAGGTCACGTGGCCGTGGCCGGACACCAGGAACTGTGAAACCTGCCTTGTACAGTCTGCAGATGTCAATAATACCCCTGTGTAGGCCAGCCACATGCCAGACCTGTGTGCATGCATACACACATACTGGAAACAAATGTAGGGCACCTCAACACACACACCCATAACATCCACACACGCCCAGTGATATCACAGGCCCTAACACACACACAGATCCAATGGTGTAGCCTAGGCATCTGCCAAACATTATCACCCTGTGCATATGATTATGCCTGTGCCTCATCCCTGTCATCCACACAATCGGTACAGGGACATGCTCATATGGTCTGATGCACAGGGTGAACATACTAGGTAGACAATTGTAGATTAATATTGCTGAGTAGTGTTGAGAGGCAGCAGACATATCATGTATTACAGTTTTAGAATGCATTTTGTACATTTGACAGTATGTATCATGTGTAACAGCACTAACAGCATGTTGATCTTGACGTTCTGCCTTCCTCTTTCAGGTGTAGTTGCATGTGCCAGGGGATGTCGGTGTTTGCAGTTAGTGTCCCATATGTACAAGTTGACTAGACACAGGTCAGTATGACAATACCTACATGCACTTTGTATCTTCCACATCACAGTTATATTCTCACATGTTTCAGTTATGCTTACTGTTCTAATGATCCAAGAGCATGATAGCTGTGTAGTAAGCTACTGTGTTCAGAGCCATCACATCCATAGTGGGTGACATCACAGGTATAGTTACCTGGTGCGGGGAGGAGGTAAGAGAGTGGTATGCCGGATGACAAGGGTAAAGGCCAGTAGAAATAGTGGCTTCTCATTGGGAAGCAGTAATACCCACTGCCATGACAGCATGCAAACACAGACACACCCACACACTCAGGGATTCACAGACACAGTAACACACACACACACACACACACACACACACACACACACACACACACACACACACACACACACACACACGCACACAGTTGCCAGTGTTCAGATGAGAACCCCCTACCTATGTGCATATCATCATTATAGTACTACACAATTACAAGACGGGCCACAGAGATTACACATGTACAGGTAGTTGGAATGGCCTAAGATCGAGGACATCGAGAGGGATACTACAGTGCAGTGAGTGTATGTGGGGAGGGGGGTCCATCAGTAGGCTATGTAACAACAGAAAACACCCCAGGGTGTACATGTTAACAGGCGGTTAGAATGCTCGTCTACGATGATGATATCAACAGGGATGCTAGATTGCATTGAGTGGATGGGGGGAGGGGGCATTAACATTTTACTATGGTAAAATACATCCTCACTCCAGGATCCGGGCAGCCATACACACAGACAGCCACACACAATCACACACACACACACACACACACACACACACACACACACACACACACACACACACACACACACACACACACACACACTGTGGCATTCACAATGATATACACCTATGTCACACACACATACAGACACTTTACATGTGTGAGATTCAACCATCTTCCTATGCCTTTCTTTCTACACTTCACTCTGTACTGGTGTCAACAACGGTGTTCAGGAGAGTGATATTATGTGGGATGTATTCCCAACCGTACATGACATATATGGCCACACACACACTCACACATGCCAGTACTGTAAATTGAACACTTGCCTATCTCATGATAGGTATTACAGAAGTACAGCACTATCACATCTGGTACAAAGCTTACTGACTCTTTCCTTTGCCAACTGTGCTGATATATGCATAATATATGCACAGGGGAGGTATTACTATAACAGGTGTCATGAGGTTTGCCTTCAGTGTCACCCTTACAGCATTCTACATTGTCTGTCGTCCACTTCACTTATCAAAACCTGACATTAGCAGTTACACAGGTTATTGTATGACTGGTTGTAACACACCAGTGAGCTGTCCTCAGTAATCATTCATCTGCAAAGAAGCCCCACCACTTAGTAGTCATGTCCAAACATCTGTCCATACCTCATGTACGACTTACTGTACTTAGAGCATATCTCCATATACAGTTGTCAATGTTGAGGCTGTATTGCAACAGCATGATGTACTAAGACAACAGTCACCTTCAGACATCAGACACATGCACACACATGTAATCTACACAAACATCAGTACATTTACACATATGCGGTCTACATCAGTAAGTGCACTAGCAGGTCAAAAGGATACATTCCACACCTTCCCCACGCCATGTGTGAAACATAGCCGAGCATTACACCATAATGGATGTTGTATTCATGTACTGGTAGAACACCACCACCTTCACCGAGTAGCCAAGTGTACATATATGACAACAGCACATATCAACGAGACATACACAGCATTATTCCATGTCATGCTCCTACAAACTGTTACTTGACAGTGCCATGGTGAAGCCAGGGCACTGTAATGGTCAACAGTGAGCACAACATATTTGCCACACATGACTCATGTTTACTGGAAGAGTGCCAGCAATGTGCTCTGTTAGAGCTAGGCAGTACACTCATTCAAGCATGTGCGAGGTCTATGGCTTGTAAACATCTCACCTCAGCATGTACTGGCTATTGTGGTACTAAGGCTAATGTCCAGACAGCACACAACATGCATGGCTTGCAATTGTTGAAATGGGGTATATGTAGGAGCTGTGGCCACATATGGCTGTACATGTCATGAATATATCACCTGTGACTACTGAGGAACATACAGAGCAGAGCTGGATTTCCTTGAGTCTGTCAATACAGGCCTTGCGTAGGTCCTATGATCCTGTTATTTGAGTATGTTTGTAGGCATTGCATTAGGTGGACATGTCTAAAGACATACATGCCACATGGGGTGTTGTATGATATGATAGGTGTCATGGGTGCCAGTAGAGAGGGAATATTACCTCTGTTAACACAGATATCAAACCTTATGTACTGTTAGCATGCTATCTGCCATGTGCGTGTGTGTAATGACTGTAGCCACCTGTATGTAGAAAGGATAATGGAAACTATGGTAATGTCATTTATGTTGTATGAGTGTGGGATGTACATATCCAGGGCAGGTACAGTAAGGTCATATCCAACCATGAGGGTGTTGTTTACTGGTGTAGATCTACAGTTGACCATGTTAATGATGACAACATTTGAGGGACACTAGTATGTGCACAACTGAGCTTGTTAAAAACAGTGGTATTATTGCATTGCATAACACATTATGCAGCTGTGTCTGTACATGGGTACTTTGCATAGTTGATGTAGGCCTAGGTACAGTCCACCAATCGAGGGTTATCTGGTGGTCTACCATACTATGTCATACCACATATGGATGTGTGTTGGTAGTCTGGGGACAAGGTGGTCATGTATATGAGGATACAACCTAGAATGCAGCATTTGCCACTGTCACCTGTACCTGACTCATCTGTGATATGTTATGTCGGAGTAGTGGTCTTTACATGTGAATAGCCTTTATGAATATGTGTACACCACCACCAGGAATGGTCCATACCACTGTTATGGTCCACATGTCTGGATCTGAATTATATGGTGGTAGTGCAATTGTGCACTACAGAGCCTTCAGCCAGGTGTTCCTCACTGCACAGATGTCAGTATTACCCATTGTAGGTTCTACATTGACCAAATGGATTACTAAAGCCACACGTCTAGCACTGGTTAGCATAAGCATCCAATGCAATTGTATTGTAGGTGTCAGGGTGTTACTTCTAGGTGTAGGACATTTACCTTGGAATGTGGCTATATGGGTAAATGCTACCTAGGTATTATCCACACACATGTGAAACATGGATGTATGTACTCTGTGCTGAAGGCTTGTCATTCAGTCATGACAGCCCAGAATGACAGACACTGGACAACCTCATAATAACAGCAGGACATTGGCTCATTGATTTGGTCTAACAGTTGCTACTCATACCATGACATCACTACGAGTGGCGGTAATGTGCTTTGTAGCACATGCCTCATGTAAGGTGATGGACACCAGCAGAAATTGTGTATATGACCAATGTGAGATATACTTAGGGTAGCAGTCCTGCTAATAATGACAACTACTAACACAGCCAGGAGAGGTCATCTTGGCACCTGCATCTCAGTACCATTACACAATGTGGCTCACACATTATGCTTGCACATGCCACTGTTCCACGTATAATGCCACTGTTCACAACCTGCTATCAATGTTTGCCTTTCAGGGCAGCAAGGTGTGTGACACATGCTGTAGGTAGCATCCACCTGTGTGACCCAGGTAACCTATTGTCTGTCACGTCCACATGTGCATGAATGTGCATACTTAACATATATATGTCAGTACTTCTTGTACATGTATGGATGTGTATCACACAGCACAGACACAGATATATCATTTACGGGCCACATACAGATATCAGGTAGTAAACCAGTATGATGGGCATATATACTGACAGGTATGATGTACATAGCTGTAAACCTGTGTGTTTACAATAGGAGTCCATTACAATGTGTTCTGTACATGTAAGTGTATGAGCATGCACACTTTGGCCTTCTGTGGTTGAATCGGAGTGCATCCCAAACAGTCCTCTACTACTAAGTGTATGAGTGTACCCACTGCCACCTTGTGTAATTTGAGTCAGTGCATCCAACAAGCCCTTTGTTACTAAGTGTATGAGCATGCCAACTGTAACACTGTATAGTGATAGTAGTTGTCCATTCCACAGATGACCATACTCCAGTTCAGGTTCCTGTTGTGCTACAACTATACCTCTCAGGCCTGCCTGCAGATGATCTGTCTTATTTGTGCATACAGGTTGTAATGGACACCTACTTTAAACACGCAGGTTTACAGCTATGTACTTTGTGACTGTCAGTCTCCCTGTTGTTGTCCTCAATCTTAGAAGGGCAGTCTGACTGCCTTGAAATGTGTAATCTCTGTGGCACGTCTCATAACTGTGTAGTACTGTAATAGTGATCTGTAGATAAGCAGGAGTTCTGATCCCACTACTGGCAACTGTATGCATGTGTTTGTGTGTATGACACCAAATACATGAGTGTGTGTGTCAGCAAATGGTTGTGTGTGTGTGTATTTGTGTCTGCATCCTGTCATGACAACAGGTTTTCCTACATTCCAAAGAGATACCTCCTTTTGCACTGGCCTTTATCCTTGTCAACTGCTAAACCTCTCTCTTCCCCCCTCCCCACTGCAAGTAATCGGTCCTGTGATGTCACCCAGCTCAGAAGTGGAATCAGAGTAAGTGTAATTGTATGTGTTCAGTGGAACACACCCCAACTGCATACCACTGTACCAGTTACCTTTATATAGGCAAGATGTGTATGCACAATACTGGCAGGTGTGTGCATGTTTGTGTGTGTGACTACCCTGTAGCCAGGCATACACATGTTTAATGTCTTTTAGCACACCATGGTAACCATCTGTGGTGACTGGTGTCCACAAAGTATTACATAGATAGGAATGGTAAAGAATACACAGTCAAGCACGTCTACAGTTGGGTATGTTATTTTTCTGTGCCACTGTCAAGTAGTGACACAGAAGCGGTCACTGGGGTGTAAGTCCATACCCATCATTCCCCCACCCTAACTCCACAATCCACAGGGTAGATTACATTAGCCATCATTCCCCACCCCAAACTCCACATACTCAACAACCGTCCCTTCTCTGGTGAACTGCTTAAGATTTAAATGTTATAACACAAGAGATGCCTCTGTTTTGTGAACACGTCAGTTCCTTTGGAACCCTTCTGTGTCACAAAGGGTGTTCAGACGTGTGTGTGTGTGTATATACACATATATATATATATATATATATATATATATATATATATATAGATATATATATATATATATATATATTCATAGATTAGTACTAGGCTTACTGCCCTTGGGCCATTTTAAGCCTAGCCACCATGTGAGAATCAAACCCTGCTCCTTGTGTTTGTAAGGTAAACACCTTAACCATTATGCCAGCTCCCTATATATATATACATGGCTATATATGTGTGTGTGTATATGTGTATATATATATATATATATATATATATATATATATATATATATATATATATGTGTGTGTGTGTGTGTACACATCCTGTAGGGTATATATATATATATATATATATATATATATATATATATATATATATATATATTATATATGTATTTATGACAGCTGTACAGCTGTAGACTTGTCTTTGTTGTTTCACAGAATATGGTGCATTCAAGGGTACTGTACATATGTACACAAAGTGACTGTCCCATTTGTTTTCAGTACTGTGGAATACCTGTAGTAAGATGTGCATTACAGACTCCATGCAACATGTATACAACTCAGATGGCTTAGTGGTATGTCCAGTGACCTCAGTGTGCATGGTCCAGGGTTCAAGACTTGCAAGCCTTGTTGATACTGTCAATTAGGACTGTATAAGACACTTGTAAGTAGGTGTAAATGTGTTTTTGTGACAGTAAGCAGCGGGTACATGCAGGTAACAGACATGTACAACTCGCAGTACACTTGGAATTCCCTTCTTTGGCAATCCTGCTGATATCACCCACCTACGAATACACCTCTTGGACTGCTGTAACCCAGTAATCTCCATGGCACATGCTGTAACTGCGTAATGCTGTAGTGTGTTAAACTAGTTTGGTAGGTGTTCAAATCCCAGACAGGTTGTGTGTGTGTGTGTGTGTGTGTGTGTGTGTGTGTGTGTGTGTGTGTTGTGGCAATCCTGCTTATGTCACCCACCTAGGTATACACCTCTGGGACTGCTGTAATCCAGTATTTTCAATAGTGCATGCTGTAACTGCGTAGTTAGGTAGAGGTTCTATTCCAATAGAGACCAACTGTGTGTGTGTGTGTGTCTGTCTGCCTGAGAAAGTAACAATGCCTTTTGAGTATGCACACTCTTTACAATTCACATAACCACCTTTGGCTATCCTGCTGATGTCACCCAACTAGAAATACACCTCTGGGACTTCTGTAACCTAGTAATCTCCATAGCGCATGCTGTAACTGCATAATTCTGTAGTGTGAGAAACTAGTTAGGTAGAGGTTCTATTCCATAACAGGCCAATTGTGTGTGTGTCTTTGTCTGCCTGAGAAAGGAGCAATTCTTTTTAGAGTATGCACACTCTTTACAATTCACATAACCACCTTTGGCAATCCTGCTGTTATCACCCACCTAGTAATTCACCTCTGGGATTGCTGTAAGCCAGTAATTTATGTTGTGTGTGATGTAACTGCATAATGCTGTAATGTGATACACTAGTTAGGTAGAGGTTTTATTCCAAGACATGGCAGGTGTGTGTGTGTGTGTTTGACAGTCAGAGCATGTGTGGAGGTGGCTGTGAGTGTCTAACCACTGCACATGTTGGAGAGCAGATTTTGTAGTTTTCCTATATGGTGTCCGTATTATATGTCACAATGTTCACCTCATGAGGAGTACAGATGTCAGACAGCCAAGGGACTGTTTTGGCAAGCCATACCCCTACATCTGGCAAAAGGACTCTTGAACAAAATATGCAACCCTACTATTACCCAGAATACATTCTGTACCCATGTGTCATACACAAATACACTTGCCTAGAATATCCCGCTATGTTGCTAGTACCCTGCACATTGATGACAGATAGTAGGCATGGTGTGATTGCAGTGGGCTGCAGAGGGCATGGTACCCTGTACAGCAGTACAATAGGCACATACTTGCGGACAATGTGCCTTCACTATGTTCCCCAATGGATGCCTGCAACATATGTGGTGCCATCAAATGTGATCCACAGAGGCCAAACAATGCCTTACACATGTGTCCTGTATGGACCGATGCCACTGACACCAGTGAATACCTGTATCATGCTATCAGTGCAGGTGCAGGGTCAACCTGCTGTCTATAAGCAGGTCCTGCCACACCAGGCCAGTATTGGCATATCTGAGGCTAACAGTCTGTGTACACAACATGTGCCAGCTAAACCAGGTACACTTGTACATGCCACTGTACATTATTGTGGGATGTTCACATCCCAGGCAATGTCCTTGTCAAGGACTATCAAACACAGACATGGCATGCATTGCAAAGCTATGGCCATACACAATGGTAATCAGGATGTCAGGACAGTTCATACAATACCCATCTGTGTGGGACATTGCAGACACTACACCCCTGTACTACGCTGCACACCATTGTTGGGTGGTGTGATGCCAAGGATTACCCCTCATCCAGCCTTGTACAGCCATCTTGCACAGCCAACCACTACACACACATGAAGCAATGCACACATGCATGTCAGTACTGGCACCTTGTGTCTGCTTGTGGGGTATGATGCTCCCAACCACAGTCACACCCAGTATAACTCCCATTGGCATACTGACTGATGTCAGACACGTTAACATGCCCTAGCCCATAGAACCTTCGGATATCCCCTGTGGTGCATGTAGTACCTGTGAATTACTGCAGTGTGGCAAACTAAGAAGTTATGAAGTGTATTTGTGGGCCTGGCAAAATGTGTCAATGTGAGTCCATTAGAGTGGGTGGTTGTGTTGACAATGACATTCATTCATGTGGACAGCCATGTGTGCTACGCCTAATGTATGTCTACTATATCTCTGTTTTAGATGTCGCTCACCAGCACACATATATGCTCTTACAGCACACCAACATGTCAGCTTTGTGGCACATGGAGTAACTGCATGCACTTGTAATAGTAATGACTAGTTAGTCAGGGGTTTGAACCCCTGTACTGGTAGGTGTGTGACAGACGATACTTAGGTTTTAGTCTCCAAGCCCTTCTCTGATGTACTTTGCCTCTGTCTGTCCCTCCCACACACTCTCTGATGGATGTGGATTTGTACACCTGCTCAGCAGCAGCTTGTGTTTTGTAAGTGATGATCATGATCAGGTTATGTCCTCTGCACCTATTGCAGTCCTCCTCTAGCTGATTGCATGTGGAACAGCTGTGATGATGTTCCCATAGCCAATCGCATGGAAACACAGTACAATATCTAGGAGGATCATGTTGGTGTTTGCCCATGACAGTCACTGTGAGTGGTACCTGGATCTGGTGTTTGGTAAACGGCATCACAGATGATATCTGGATGTTCCTCAAACAACACACACAGTGGGAAATAGCCTAAATACAGGAGGGTGATGTGCCAGACATGACTACAGCATGTAAGTGTATCTATGCTTCATTGAGACTACTGCCAGTTTAACAAATTGTGTGTGGTAATGGCTATTCTGCATGTTTTAAAACTGACAAGACAGTGCTCTGTTTATGATCGACCCCCATCTGTAGGGCCATCTGTGGACTGGTCAGTGTGTGGAACAATTTGTTTCCTGTGTTACTCACTGAACACACATCTGTGAACTGGAGGAGCATAGTGTGAGGATTGCAGTCAGTACATGGTGATAGTGATGAGTTACTGCCATCACATCCCTGATTGGACATATGTCACATGAAACAGTGGTATGACAGACACTGTCTAGGGTTCTCAGTGAAATGCCAATAATGGGCCATTGTTCATAGCTCCAGTCAAAGTCTTCTACACTTTGTACAGATGTCATGCAGTATATATGCATGTGTTGTGCTCCCTCTGCAAATGTATACCATCTGTTGTGTTGGGTTGATGGTCATATCTATGCATGCTGTTATAAGCAATCCTGAATGCAGCTGACTGTTACTAAGCCATATTTGTGTTTAAACTGCAACACCATAGGCTGTATGGGTTTGGAGGTCCCGGCAGAACCTCCTCTCCCACTTCAGCTGGCCATGGCACCGGGCACCAGCACATCTAGGGCCCAGCCATGGACCTCCACCTCTGTTGGCTCAGCATCACCTTCTGGTGGAACCGCCACTGAGGATGGGGCTTGTCATCCCTGGGAGCAGGTCCAGACAGGAACATGTCCACTGTCGTACAGTCCTGGATGTGGTGCATGGGGGGCTCAATTAGGGGTTTTGAGGCCAGGTACACCAGCTCGAGGGCATATTGTCACATTTACAGGGTGAGCTTGCCCCTCCTAGATAGCCCTCAACACTTCCACCTTTGCAGCTGTTTTGGTGCAGTGGTGGCTGCCCATGGCTGGGGACCTCCGTCCCACTGTTTCCATCTGGGGGCTCATGGGCTTGTGACTGCTGAACACCCCTCTGTGTCCAAGGTGTATCCCCCCACGTGTCATATACCAACCCTGTATGCTGTCTTGTCTGTCATCCTACCCAACCTATCCTCCACGAGCATACCTACTCTCCTTCCCCCACATCCCACTCTCACCCTACGGAAACAAAAGGCCAATCAGTTCCTAGAACAACATTTGCCTAATACATAGCTGTCCATTTAACACACCTATCCACTGGACACACGTAACCCTTTTAATATGCATCACAACATACTCCAGTTGTCCTCACCCCTGTCTCTCAGGCACACGATCCTGGTATGCACAGGTACATGTGATGCAGACAACCCCATTGTACACACAACACTATCGGTCTCTCTATGGTTACCCCACTTACCTTTTCATGATGATGTCACATACAGCACCTTGCAAGAGTACTGTTCTCACATAATGATTGGACAGGAACTGTTGTGTTAATGTAAATAAAATGCACAGAGGGATGTATTTGGCCAATGTACAAATGTTTGCATGTATGACTGACACATGCCTGTCTGAGGGCGTCTTGATATTACACAGGACGACACCACTACATAATACAGGTGTTGCTGGTGTTTCCCTTTTCATTCCTTTGTAATGCTTTGTTGTCACATGGGATGTTCCTGATATATCTATATATATATATGTATGTATCTATATCTGGACACAAACACACACACATACATCTACATGGTGGAATACATTTCCTATACTGTTGAATGACTGTGCTGGATGATATGTTTGTGATAAGATCCAATGTCTGTATATCTGCCATGGCTTAGTGGTAAATCACAATAGCTGTGTGTGCAGGGTCCTGGTTTCGAGAGTTGCAGAAGCCATTTATTTTGTTGCTGAGCAGAACAAGGCCGTTGGATATGGAGTGATTAAGGCACATTAAAGCAGTTGTGAGTGTGTGTGTGTGGGATTGCGTGGAGCTAAGCAATGCTAACCTCTGGTTACAGTTTCTTACACTCGGTTAGCCTCTACATTGCTTCACCAGTGTAATACTCACATACTGGCTGCCAAACAAGCTTACACCCACTTGCTCCTGCACTTGCAAATGCACTGCATTTGGTGTTTGCATCTGACACTCACACCCCTGGGTGGGAGTGAGGACTATGATATTACCATTGTGATGCCAATTACATCGGATTACATGCCTACAGTATCAGGAACGGCTGCCCATTAGGTGAAAGCATGCCGTTCGACTGAATGCAATCCACGTCCTGTCCAGAGTTTGATTCATATTATTGGTGTGTTCCTCTTACAATCTGCACCTGTCTGGCTTATACATGGGAAATGACATTTTTCAATACAAACAAGTAATTGGGTTTTGGAACCCACATCCTTCAGCTGAGTCATGCTACTGCATACCTAATATTCTATCATCTTTCTAAGGTTGTCAGTGGAATATGTGCTTTCTGTCCCTATCAGACCTCTCATACGATTGGGGAAAATTACCAACTGAATCAGGGACACATCATAACAACATCAGGGACACATTTACATTATTAGTGCTATTAACCTGAATTAGTGCTATTAGCCTGACACATTGACAGACTCAGAGTATATGAATTCATGCCCATTTACTGAGGTAAATGATGTTTATAACTGCATAATGCTGTAATGTGATACACTAGTTAGGTAGAGGTTTTATTCCAAGACATGGCAGGTGTGTGTGTGTGATTGACAGTCAGAGCATGTGTGGAGGTGGCTGTGAGTGTCTAACCACTGCACATGTTGGGGAGCAGATTTTGTAGTTTTTCCTATATGGTGTCCGTATTATATGTCACAATGTTCACCTCATGAGGAGTACAGATGTCAGACAGCCAAGGGACTGTTTTGGCAAGCCATACCCCTACATCTGGCAAAAGGACTGTTGAACAAAATATGCAACCCTACTATTACCCAGAATACATTCTGTACCCATGTGTCATACACAAATACACTTGCCTAGAATATCCCGCTATGTTGCTAGTACCCTGCACATTGATGACAGATAGTAGGCATGGTGTGATTGCAGTGGGCTGCAGAGGGCATGGTACCCTGTACAGCAGTACAATAGGCACATAATTGTGGACAATATGCCTTCACTATGTTCCCCAATGGATGCCTGCAACATATGTGGTGCCATCAAATGTGATCCACAGAGGCCATGCAATGCCTTACACATGTGTCCTGTATGGACCGATGCCACTGACACCAGGGAATACCTGTATCATGCTATCAGTGCAGGTGCAGGGTCAACCTGCTGTCTATAAGCAGGTCCTGCCACACCAGGCCAGTATTGGCATATCTGAGGCTAACAGTCTGTGTACACAACATGTGCCAGCTAAACCAGGTACACTTGTACATGTCACTGTACATTATTGTGGGATGTGCACATCCCAGGCAATGTCCATGTCAAGGACTATCAAACACAGACATGGCATGCATTGCAAAGCTATGGCCATACACAATGGTAATCAGGATGTCAGGACAGTTCATACAATACCCATCTGTGTGGGACATTGCAGACACTACACCCCTGTACTACACTGCACACCATTGTCGGGTGGTGTGATGCCAAGGATTACCCCTCATCCAGCCTTGTACAGCCATCTTGCACAGCCAACCACTACACACCCATGAAGCAATGCACACATGCATGTCAGTACTGGCACCTTGTGTCTGCTTGTGGGATATGATGCTCCCAACCACAGTCACACCCAGTATAACTCCCATTGGCATACTGACTGATGTCAGACACGTTAACATGCCCTAGCCCATAGAACCTCTGGATATCCCCTGTGGTGCATGTAGTACCTGTGAATTACTGCAGTGTGGCAAACTAAGTAGTTAGGAAGTGTATTTGTGGGCCTGGCAAAATGTGTCAATGTGAGTCCATTAGAGAGGGTGGTTGTGTTGACAATGACATTCATTCATGTGGACAGCCATGTGTGCTACACCTAATGTATGTCTACTATATCTCTGTTTTAGATGTCGCTCACCAGCACACATACATGCTCTTACAGCACACCAACATGTCAGCTTTGTGGCACATGGAGTAACTGCATGCACTTGTAATAGTAATGACTAGTTAGTCAGGGGTTTGGACCCCTGTACTGGTAGGTGTGTGACAGACGATACTTAGGTTTTAGTCTCCAAGCCCTTCTCTGATGTACTTTGCCTCTGTCTGTCCCTCCCACACACTCTTTGATGGATGTGGATTTGTACACCTGCTCAGCAGCAGCTTGTGTTTTGTAAGTGATGATCATGATCAGGTGATGTCCTCTGCACCTATTGCAGTCCTCCTCTAGCTGATTGCATGTGGAACAGCTGTGATGATGTTCCCATAGCCAATCGCATGGAAACACAGTACAATATCTAGGAGGATCATGTTGGTGTTTGCCCATGACAGTCACTGTGAGTGGTACCTGGATCTGGTGTTTGGTAAACGGCATCACAGATGATATCTGGATGTTCCTCAAACAACATACACAGTGGGAAATGGCCTAAATACAGGAGGGTGATGTGCCAGGCATGACTACAGCATGTAAGTGTATCTATGCGTCATTGAGACTACTGCCAGTTTAACAAGTTGTGTGTGGTAATGGCTATTCTGCATGTTTTAAAACTGACAAGACAGTGCTCTGTTAATGAGGGACCCCCATCTGTAGGGCCATCTGTGGACTGGTCAGTGTGTGGAACCATTTGTTTCCTGTGTTACTCACTGAACACACATCTGTGAACTGCAGGAGTATAGTGTGAGGACTGCAGTCAGTACATGGTGATAGTGATGAGTTACTGCCATCACATCCCTGATTGGACATACGTCACATGAAACAGTGGTATGACAGACACTGTCTAGGGTTCTCAGTGAAATGCCAATAATGGGCCATTGTTCATAGCTCCAGTCAAAGTCTTCTACACTTTGTACAGATGTCATGCAGTATATATGCATGTGTTGTGCTCACTCTGCAAATGTATACCATCTGTTGTGTTGGGTTGATGGTCATATCTATGCATGCTGTTATAAGTAATCCTGAATGCAGCTGACTATTACTAAGCCATATTTGTGTTTAAACTGCAACACCATAGGCTGTATGGGTTTGGATGTCCCGGCAGAACCTCCTCTCCCACTTCAGCTGGCCATGGCAACGGGCACCAGCACATCTAGGGCCCAGCCTTGGACCTCCACCTTTGTTGGCTCTGCATCACCTTCTGGTGGAACCGCCACTGAGGATGGGGCTTGTCATCCCTGGGAGCAGGTCCAGACAGGAACATGTCCACTGTCGTACAGTCCTGGATGTGGTGCATGGGGGGCTCAATTAGGGGTTTTGAGGCCAGGTACGCCAGCTCGAGGGCAGATTGTCACATTTACAGGGTGAGCCTGCCCCTCCTAGATAGCCCTCAACACTGCGGCCTTTGCAGCTGTTTTGGTGCAGTGGTGGCTGCCCATGGCTGGGGACCTCCGTCCCACTGTTTCCATCTGGGGGCTCACGGGCTTGTGACTGCTGAACACCTCTCTGTGTCCAAGGTGTATCCCCCCACGTGCCATATACCAACCCTGTATGCTGTCTTGTCTGTCATCCTACCCAACCTATCC
>NC_056751.1:566703622-566716122 GCF_019279795.1 Protopterus annectens
GCCTGTACATGACGTCAATCCACATGCACAACAACAGGTTTTTTATCAAGGTGCCAAACCTAAGAACCTACCGAAACCACAGAGGTCTCAGAACCAAAAGAAGAAGTCATGGAACACCAGGAGGAAGAGATGATCGATTTCGATCCATCTTTTGATCCCACTAAGCCGATTATACTGAAAAATAGTAATGGTGACTTTAACATTTACAATTTTTCATCTATTCGTATTAATTCAGACTTAGTGGATTTGTTAGCAAAAGGTAACACCTTTGTCCTCAGTTTCAACATGAACTTAGCTAAGACCCTAATGGACTTGAAATGTTATGTTAGGAAACTAAATCTTTCTTTCCTGTTAGGTAACCACGACACTCCTCATGTTTCATTCAAGCCTTTAAGTACATTCAATCCACCACTACACCCTTTATTACACATTTATGAGAGTGTTTGTGAACTTGACATAAGAAGTATTGTGCACACACGTAAGTCAAGGCACTATTTTAAACTCCATAATACTAGTCTTGAACAACATCAAGAACTGAACTTGATTAGATCTAGTATGGTACGGTGTGTTAAGCCAGACAAAGGGGGAGGCTTAGTCATTTTCGACACTAGTGACTACATTAATAGAATGGAGGCGCTTCTCGACAATCCCGCTTACTCTAAAGTATCTCTTAATGAATACAACGTAGCGTTGAGAAGAGTAAAAAGTTACTTTAGGGATTTATTAATTGAATCCAAAATTGATTTGGACACTTATAACTATATCAATATTCCGTTCCCAAAGTTACCTATTATGTTCGGAATTCCTAAAATCCACAAGGATATTTTAAATCCACCAATGAGGCCTCTCATAGATGGTAGAACATCTTTAACATACCCTTGTGCTAAACTGGTAGACTCTATTCTCCAAAAATACTTGAAAAAGATACCACAAATCTGTAAAGATTCATGGTCCCTTTTAGAGAGCCTTAATAATTTAGTTATAGACCATCACTCTAATTTTTTGACCATTGACGTCGTAGACCTATATACTTCCATTCCTCATATGGAAGCGACTGAATGGGTCACTTTAATTTTGAAACATATGGATGCTTCTAATAACGATATTTATGTTGTTTCAGAATTATTGGATATTATCCTCACTAATAATTATTTTACTTTCAACAACCAGTTTTTCTTGCAGAAACAAGGGGTAGTAATGGGCTCCCCCTGTGGAGCAAGTTTGGCTAACTTGTTTGTCGCCTATTGGGAAAAATGTTTCATACTAGATAAACCAGAAATATCTAAATCTTTGGTTTACTACACAAGATTTTTGGACGATATATTCGTCATTTCAGAGGCAACAGCAAAGAAGCTGACAGGTTTATTGAATACCTCAATTCTACTACTTTGTTTCTTAAATTTACGTACCAATTTGGTACAAATCATATTGACTATTTGGATGTCAAACTAACTAGAGTACCTAACAATAAACTATGCTCCACTATTTACAGGAAGTCAATGTACTGTATTTCTTTTTTACATTTTTCTAGTTCACACCCTTTTAAACAGAAATGCTCCATTGTAAAAGGCCAACTAGTTAGAGCAGCTAGGATGTGTTCTACAGACAACGACTTCCTAGGAGAATGTGACTTATTAGAAAGCATGTTTGTGAGCAGGGGTTACCCTTCTCAACTTGTACAAGAGTTAATTTTGGAAGTAAGGAAAAAGCGAGAGCTAGGTTCACGTATTCCTATTTTGTCTGGTACCGGTAGTTTTTTCACAGTTCCGGCCCCAGTTATTGAGGAAAATAGTGACTTTCATCCTTTGAGAAGTCTTACTAATTTTTGTTCAGACAATAGAGTAAGCTCTGACACGACACCTATAGGTATAGTTCAACAATATAGGCATAGTTTCATCACTCCATTTAACAATGATAGTGAGCAGATCAGTTTCTTGCTACGCAAGAATTGGCATCTACTATCTAAGGACAATTTATTAATTGAGAAAATCGGTTCTTCACCAGTTATTATTTACAGGAGAGGTCCGAACTTGAAAAGCCTTTTGGAAAGTAAATCATTTAAGTACAACAATAGATCTAGTGGTTTTTCCCCTTGTGGTGCCTGTAGTATGTGTCAACATGTAACAAGAAGTAATCACTTTGAGTTAGCTAACAGGAAATATTTTATCAAGTACAAACTTGATTGCAACTCAAAAAGCTTAGTGTATTTAGCTACGTGTAAAATTTGTAACACTTTTTACGTGGGAAAGACTGATCGCAGATTTTGAGATAGGATTTATGAGCATATTTACGCTATCTCGAAAAATAAGTGCGACAACGCGCTAGCTAAAAACATTAATGTCAATCCGGATAACTGTTTTAAGTTTCTAGCTATAGATCAGGCAGGATGTGACATTAGAGGTGGTCCAACTTCTATTCAATTAGAGTGTCGAGAACTGGAGTGGCAGCTCCTCTTAAATGCTTTTTGTGTCCCTGATTTGAATGACAATTGTAACATCTCTTGTCTGTTGAAACTGAGGAGTGTTTTAAGATAATTAATTATTTTTAAAATGTTCTTGAAAATCAGTATAAAAGTTTCCACTAGTCTAATACAAATATACTGTTTAAGCTAGTCACATACTGACTAACCAGTAGAGACTTTGTGTTCCAATATTTGTATTTTGCGTATCTCACTTACTTGAGGATAGATTACCACGAGAATAGTTAGAAGTATATTTTAAAATGTATTAACTATGTATGTATTTGTTATTTTTGATTTTATTTAGTGACGTATTCGGGTTTCCTGCCTTGTTTGTTCAGGTGCTCGTAGTTACTTGTATATTTAACTTTGTGTGAACTTTTGATTGGTCAATAGCATTGTACTGCCTCTGGGCGGAACTTTTTAAAAAACTTTAAAAGTTTTTAGTGACACTTTTTATATATCCTTTCTGAAGAAGTTTCCCATTTTGGTGAGACGAAAACGTGTCTTGTGATAATAAACTTGTGATACGTTAAACTTATATCACCACATATTATTGTGTAGTTTTACCCACTCTTGGACTGCTGGGCTCCTATCGTTTATCTGTCTGAGTTCACAGAGTTTTGGTTTTGTTGTTTTTGGTTCTATGGGTATCTGCATATGTATATATATCTATATGTGGGTATGTATATGTATTCTGTCTCTGTATGTATACATTTGTACTACGGAGAGGGAGAGGCTTATCTCTATGTTGCTATGGGTAGATATACACACACATACCTCTACATATATACATCTACATCTGGTTATTCCGTTCCTTGCCATATAGATTACACTTTGCTGCAGTTGGACTCGTAGTGGGTGTGGCTGCTCATTGGGCAACGCCTCTGCCCAATGAACACATTTACTTACATCCCTGGGGCTGTTCATATAGGCCCACATCAGCCAACACCTGCACACCTGGACCGATAAGTAGCTACTCATAGTTCCCCCACCCACACCTCCTCTACAGCACCCATCTTTACTCTGGTTCCTGGTCGGTTCTGAGCACACCACTACACGCTGCCCACTCTCCACTTCATGGAACCCATGTCATACAATTGTCTCGACCCATTGGTCATCAGGCTTTCCTACCCTTGTATTCTGGGTATCTGTACAACCCAGCCAGATTGGTCGGTGTATCACCTTCGTTTGGTCTTGGCAATTTCTTGGGTGTCCCACAAGCGACGCACCTGTCCGTGTTCCAAGATTAGATTTCACAGGTGCACTGTGTACCCCCCCCCCCAGTTGTATCCTGCCTATGGTCTGTGGAGCATTGGACTATTTACATTGTTTGGGGTTTGTGTGTATGTTCCCCATGTCCAGCTTGGGGGGGGGGGGTGGAAGGTCATGCTACGTGTTTCATGTTTCTTGCTTGGGCCTCTCACTTCCATTGGCATAGCCTGTGAACATATGTCATTCTTATGTGCTGTTTCCCATCATAACTGTATATCTGTGTATATCTATGTGTGCACACACACACACACATATATATGTATATGTATATATATATATATATATATATATATATATATATATATATATATATATATATATATATATATATATATATATATATATATATATATGTGTGTGTGTGTGTGTGTGTGTGTGTGTGTGTGTGTGTGTGTGTGTGTGTGTGTGTGTGTGTCTGTAAAGCAATGCATACCCCGTGCAAACGCACTTACACATGCTTACTGGTGTTTATATATGCTTAAACCTGCTTACTAGTGCCTTATTCATTATGACACTGACACTTCGCTCCAGTTAAGTTTTAATTGTTAGTTTGCAGGTTATACAGCAGACAGATGTTTCAACATGTTCATGTACAGATTACCGATTCGGTACAGGAATGTCTGTTCGTTAGGCGGTTGCTCTAACCAATACACTATTGCTGTGCTGCTTCATTTGCATATATACCCATATAGCCATGGCTCCTGGTTCCCCAAACACACACCCCAACACCTCCCTAAAACTGCAGTCATCCATTCTCCAGTTGGATTCGCGGTGCATCCACACCACTACACATTGGCCACTCCCTATTCCTATAGACCCATTACATCGGTTGACTCATTCCACGTATCCTCAGAACTCCCAAACTTTTAGTCCACAAACATTGGTGACATGAGCGACCAAAAGGACACTACTCGCAATTTTTAGGTTGTCCCACATGGGACACGCATGTGTTTATGTCAATATTAGACTCTATACTTCATTACATCCTTACTCGTTAACATGACACTACAATAAATTAATAAGTATGACTGTGTTAATGCACACGTTACACATGAGAGCCTAATTATGTATGTGTTCGGCGTATTTCTTTTACAAACAGACCGGTTTAGTAATTGGTGTTGCCGTAACAGGCAGATCACAGGAATGATTCCATGTGTGGGAAAGTCCTCACATTTGATTTTTTTCAGCACAGCACTGACTTCGGACATTGTACACACTTTTGCATTTTAGCAGTTTCATCCCTTCCCTCTTATGCACAACCTATTATTCTATCTACTGTCGAGGTTTGTAAGGGTACATTCATGTTATTTCTATCTGCATATGGAATGAATGTGTTACAGAGAATGTACTTCTACATATTGATGTCTGCATGTGTGTATGCATATATACTTCTAACGAACTCGCTAACCTCCACTGGGCGGTCCAATTAGAACCAGCCCATCCAACCCTGGCACACCTGGCTCCATAATTTCATACCCATAGTTCTTCCACCCCACCTGAGTTCAACAAACAAGCATACCATCCATTGTCCAGTTGTTATCGCAGCCATGACACACCTCCACACATTGACCTCTCCCAAGCGTTAGGGGCCCTACATGTATGTTGTCCCAACCCATGTATTCTCAGGCTCTCCCACCATTTATTCCTTGAACATACCTGCCCTTGTTTGTGTAATGGTCAGATGGCCAAATAGCCAATCAATTTTTGGGTAGTCCCACCAAGGACTACCCTCTGTGTGTAAAGTAGACTTAGCAGATCAACAATGTTACTCCCACTGGTAATATCCTGCCTGTGGTGTGAGTAGCAGTGCTTTGCTCATTCCTGCCCAGCTTGATATGACATATGCTGACAGTGCTATATAATACTGGGGTTGCTGTTGATTCCCTTCTCATTTCTTTTCTATGCTTTATTGTTACATCGTTCTTTCTTCATAGATATATATATATATATATATATATATATATATATATATATATATATATATATATATATATATATATATATATATATATATATATATATATATATCTGTACATACTTATATACATTTCCTATGCTGGGCACTGCTTAGACCCACGCAAGTGCACTCAGACTTGCTTACTGGTACTTATATGTGTTTACTGATGCTTATTTGTGCTTACACCTGCTTACTAGTACCTTATTCATTATGACAGTGCCACTTTGCTTGAATGATATTTAAGTTAAATATCTCATGCAATACTCATGTCGGTTTTACAGCAAAACGACATACATTCCACATGGAAAATGATATGTGCTATTGTTGGGCTCGAACCGTGAATGCCTGTTCGTTAGGCAGATGCTTTAAACACTACACTACTGACATTTACATTAATTCCACATGCTTTTCTCTATTTGAATGAATTTGATGTGTAAGCTACGTTTGGAGGAGAGCAGCGACACACAAACATGCTGCCCTTTGCTGACACCTTTCATATTGCAGCAATTCAAATGTATAATAGGGACATGGGGAATCTAATTGTGAAAGTTCTAGGGACAGGGCTCAACATTCCACTACGTGCTTGTGTGTTTACTACTTTGATTTTATTTCACTGTTCGTGGACACTCTTGTATGCTTAGCATACATTTTGGTATCCACGGACACTGAATTACTGACTTACTATTAGAGGCGGGCACTACTAGTAGGCATAGTAGGTTTTGCAACTGTTGAGGCATGTTTACACCTCCGTAGAGCACTTGTACACACCCCCTGCACTCGCACACGTTTCCTGTGCACATCGAAGGTGGGGCAGTGCGCCCTCATACATATGCATATGGCGCTGCTGTACCATCTGTAGTGAGGACGCTCATTGCGCCGAGGTTCTTGAATCTCAAGGGATGTCTAGTCAACTATTTTCAGATAATATAAAAAACACTGGTGATACCAAGGTAAAACCACCGAGACTTTATTTAACTATAAACATAGAACTGACTAAGCGCTTTCACCAGTGTAGGGCATCTTCAGAGTCAGTTTTTCACAACTAATCCCAACCTTTAAGTAAACATTTCAGTTAACACTAAAATCAAATGTTAATGGTTATAATGAATCTATCATTTAAACTTTTAGATTTTAACCCTTAACTGTCATTAGTGTAGTTGCTGTCCAAGTTTTATATATAAACACCAAATACACGGTAAATAGTAATGTGTCAACTTTCCAAATGAATTATTTCAACTCCTAAAATCAAAACATACATTTAGACATATTTATCAATTAATATAAATAACAAATATAAAAAATATAAAAAATGTGTGTGTGTGTATGTATATATATATATATATATATATATATATATATATATATATATATGAAAAATATGCACAAAATGTGTTATGTAAAAATCTGCATATATGCACATGTACCTAAAAGTCAAGAATACTCTGTTATTTCTGTTTATTAAATACATGCTGCCTTGTGTTTTAATGTACATGCTAGAGATAGGGTGTCATTGATGACAGGTGCACTGCTCGCGTCTAATCGTATTTGCCACAAGCATTCCCTGACTTCTAGAAGGGTTTTGTAATCACCACCAAAATCTTTTGTGTATAGTCTATCTATGACTAAAAATATATATTTTTTTATAATTAGTGCAGTCTTTACTATGGTTGTATAACGATTTGGTTGATTTCCTGTTTTTAATGTCCCGTTGTGTTCCATAATTCTTTATCTCAACTTTCTTATGGTCATACCAATGTAGAAAGCTGGACAAGTTGCCGCATATATAACCATTTTGGTGTTGCAATTACAATGACCAGGACTCCGCAGAGACCTCTTATAATTGTCCACTTGAACATATGAGCCATCATTAATGTATTTACATGCTTTGCAGTTGCCACATTTAACCATCCTAGCAGGCCTTTGACTAGTAGGCATAGATGTTCTTTCCAAATATTCTTTAATATTCAAACCCCTACTGTTAATAAATAGGGGGTACTTTCCTAATGTGTCTTGCATACCTGTGGGAAGTTCACTTTGCCATGTTGACTAAATAATGTTTTTAACTTTAGTGACTGTAGTGTTGTGTTGTAAAACCATGCCTGTTTGGATATTCTTAACTTTGTGTTTATGAATATTACTATTCTCTACATCCCTTTGGCTGTCTAACAAAATAGGCCTAAAATCTGTGGCCCTTCTTCCAATAATATCCAGTTTAGCTGTAGTAAGTAAATCCATAGGTTAGCCCCGTTGAACAAACAGGTCAATTAGTAACTCCAGTTCTTCTAAAAGACACATTAGGAAAGTACCCCCTATTTATTAACAGTAGGGGTTTAAATATTAAAGAACATTTGGAAAGAACATCTATGCCTACTAGTCAAAGGCCTGCTAGGATGGTTAAATGTGTCAACTGCAAAGCATGTAAATACATTAACGATGGCCCATATTTTCAAGTGGGCAATTATAAGAGGTCTTTGAGGAGTTCTATTCATTGTAATTGCAACACCAAAATGGTTATATATGCGGCAACTTGTCTATCTTGTCCAGCTTTCTACATTGGTATGACTACAAGAAAGTTGAGACAAAGAATCATGGAACACAACAGGGACATTAAAAACAGGAAATCAACCAATTCATTATACAACCATAGTAAAGACTGCACTAATTATAAAAAAAGTTTATTTTTTGTCATAGAGACACTATACACGAAAGATTTTGGTGGTGATTACAAAACCATTCTAGAAGTCAGGGAATGCTTGTGGCAAATACGATAGTCTTTGGGTTAGGGGTGGGTTAAGTGAGTTAGGGTTAGGACGCGGGTTAGGTGAGTGTGCGATAGTGACAGTCTTTGGGTTAGGGGTGGGTTAAGTGAGTTAGGGTTAGGGCGCGGGTTAGGTAAGTGTGCGGTAGTGATAGTCTTTGAGTTAGGGGTGGGTTAAGTGAGTTAGGGTTAGGGCGTGGGTTAGGTAAGTGTGCAGTAGTGATAGTCTTTGGGTTAGGGGTGGGTTAAGTGAGTTAGGGTTAAGGTGCAGGTTAGGTGAGTGTGCGATAGTGACGGACCTTAGGGTTAGGGTTTGGATTAAGGTTGTAGATAGTTGTGTATGTGAGGTTTAGTGTGGGTTTGTAATGATTTTGGTGTGCTTGTGTTGTGTGTGTGCTTTTTGGACAGGGGATTTGTTTTGTTTGTTGATTGTCGGTATTATGGTGTGTCGGGCATGTGAGGTTTCATGTTAGTGAACTGTCGGTTATGTGGTGTCGGTGATTTCGTTGTCGGTGTTGTGATGTGTCGGTGTTGTCAGGTAGACCCATATATATATATATATATATATATATATATATATATATATATATATATATATATATATGGTTCTACCTGACATAAACCAAACCCCAAAACACTGACAACGCAATCACAAACCACATAACCGACAGTACAAAACACGGAAACCCCACATGCCCGACAACGAAATAACCGACGGTACACAAACACGAAACCTCATACACTGAACACACCACAATCACAACAATCAACAAACAAAACACATCCCTGTCCAAAACCACATATACAACACAAGCACACCAAAATCCCTACAAAGCCACACTTAACCTCACATACACAACTACCTACAACCCTAACCCAAACCCTAACCCTAAGGTCCGTCACTACCGACACTTACCTGACCCGCTCCTAACCCTAACTCACTTATCCCGCCCCTAACCCAAACACAATCACTACCGCACACTTACCTGACCCGCTCCCTAACCTTAACTCACTTAACCCACCCCTATCCCCACAGACCGTCAATATCCACACTTACCTTACTCGCACCCTAACGTCCCTGACTACCACATACTTACACAGCCTTTTCCCATGTCGGCATCCTCGGCGTCGGTGCTTTCATCCGTCGAGTCAATCTTCTGCACTGTCGATCTTCTGGGGCCCTTCGCGTCGGTCTTCTGAACTGTCGATCTTCTGGGGCTTGCGATTTCCATGTCGATGTTCCGGCGTGTCGACTAACTGAGGTAGAACCATATATATATATATATATATATATATATATATATATATATATATATATATATATATATATACATACACATTTTTTATATTTTTTATATTCATTATTTATATTAATTGACTAATATGTCTAAATGTATGTTTTGATTTTAGGTGTTGAAATAATTCATTTGGAAAGTTGACACATTACTATTTACCGTGTATTTGGTGTTTTATATAAAACATGTATAGCAACTACACTAATGACAGTTAAGGGTTAAAATCTAAAAGTTTAAATGATAGATTCATTATAACCATTAACATTTGATTCTAGTGTTAATTGAAATGTTTACTTAAAGGAGGGGATTAGTTGTGAAAAACTGACTCTGAAGATGCCCTACACGGGTGAAAGTGCTTAGTCAGTTCTATGTTTATAGTTTAAAAAGTCTTGGTGGTTTTACATTGGTATCACCAGTGTTTTTTATCTTACTAGCTATTCATTTACTTGGACATTTTCAGATAATATGTTCATTATTTTCTTTGTTTGTCAACTGCCTTCTCTGAGGTTTACAACATTTAGGGCAGGTCAAAGGTAAAATTCCTTATCACTTTCTGTTACTCAGGCATTCTTCAATGGCAGTGTTCAAGTCATACTTGGTTTGGAAATATATATGACTCATGTTATCTGGATGGCAGACTCCAAGGTAACTTTTATTAAGGCCATGAGTTAGCCATCCTCAATACACTGAAGAATGAAGATTTACTTATTATCAAGTGCATGTTAATGATATTAATCATTGCCTCTCACTTTTTCTAGGGAATGTATCTGACTTTGCATCTTTAGAATACCACCTGTGTACTGCGAGTAATGAGAATGGTGATCAAATGAAGCTCAACCCAACTTGCGCTCAAGCAATGCTGATTCCATCTGTCTGTCAAATGTTCCTTTTGCCTATCCATGAATCAATGTTTGATGGATCATCATTGTTGTTGTTGATAGTTTAACACTGACATGGTAGGTGTCAACTGTTATGAAAGCATCTTTCTTTCTTTCCTCAGAAGTATATTGGCCGGCACAAACTCTGCATATCAACCTCAAGCATTATAATGTTTTTTAATGTCTCAGGGTTGTCCCATAAGGATTACTGCAATGCCTTCTGCCTTGCCCTTTCAGATGAAGAATTGTCCCAGCTGTAGCAAGTGCAAATCCCTGCTTTCAGGTTTTTGACTGGAATGCCTGTAACATACAATACACCTGTGCTGCAGGAACTGTGTCTTTTAGTGGTTGCAGACAAATGTGTTTTAAGATGCATACATTTACCTGCTAGGTACTACACAGTCTGGATTCTGGTAATCTGAAAAAGCTGGTGTGGATTTATATCTCTACAAGTGAGCTCAGGCCACCAGGTACAGTAATGACAGCTGCTCTGAAGGTATTGCTTGAAAATTCCTGTAAGATTTTATTGCCTTATCTTGCTGCTGGCCTTTGGAATAACCTGCCATCCGTAATTTGGGCATATGAGATGGACTACTCTTTTACAGCTTCCAAGAGGTACATACGTTTTGGAGAATGGATTGTAAACCTAGTAGGTGTACTTATACCATTTTTAGAATTTTGAATTTTTGAACCAGTTTTATTAAAACTTAAATGTTACTGTAATATTTTTGAATGATCTTGCAGATAGTTTTACCACTCATTATTTGTTGTTCTTTTTTAATTCTGCAAAATTGATGCATTTAAACATATTAACAATTTATTTTCTCTTCTTTATTATTTCACTCAGACAGTACCTGTAAATGGTCAGTTGTGATCAGTGTAGCACCCTGGTAATCAAATCTAAAATAAAATGAAATAACACTAAGTACAATAAATAAAATAAATAGGCAGATTATTGGAACTACTCTCAGCCACATCCTGTCAGAGTTTTAGGGTTTTAATGTCCAGTACTTACTTCTTTACTGCTACTGCTGTATATTAACACTTATTCCATTATTACATTTCTATTACAAAATTGTTTACTTATACCATTAACTACCAGTTCGGCACACTGCTGTGTGCTGCCATTGAGGTTATGGACATTGCTGTTGAAGGCCTTGCGACTGTCTTTGGCCTGTGAGACTATCTTGACCATGTAATTAGCTTTGTTGGACTTAATTAGTGCTCTTAGCTTCCTGTTTAGTTTAATTAGAGAACTCTTATCAGTATGGGAATTGATCTTCTTGATAAAAGCCATGACTTTCTTCATTTTGTTGTATCCCCTATTAAGGTTAGGATTTCACCAGTGTGCTTTGTTTTTGGAGATTGTTTTAGGTTTACTTGTAGTAGTTACAGCAGCTTCTATGCATCCATTTACATGGTTGTGCAGGGTCTCTGTGAACAATTTCACATAGGTAGCTGTGAAATGGGGGGTTAAGAGGGGCACAGAATTTTGACAAGCTGTCACTTAATAGGATGCAATTTTCTTTGGATAGTCCCTATCTATTACAAGGTTTGTTGAGGTTACTGACTTGAGTTTTGTTTCAAAGAAGACAGATTTGTAGTCTTACCCCACCAGTGAGGATGTGACACTGTGGGTTATGCACTGTTCTCCCATATTGGAGAGTACTAGGTCCAGCATGCTTGAACCTTTGTTGGGTGTGCGCACTGTCTCATTAAGGATGTTTGTGTTAATAAAGTTCAGTAGTTTTTACCACTGAGAATTTCTGATAGTGTTGTTTCCCAGTCTATGGAGTGGTAGTCAAAGTCTCTCATCAATTGGGTATTTAGTTTAATTGTGAGTGTCTCCAGTAGGCCTCCTTTTGAGCTATGAGATTCT
>NC_056751.1:566723622-566756122 GCF_019279795.1 Protopterus annectens
GCCCACATCCTGAATACGGTCTGGTAAGGCACAGTTGCAGAGAGATATCCCCTGTGTCTAGTGTTTCTCCTGGATTCACTTCTTTATTGTCCTTCCTGGTGGCTAGTGGTTCCTTCCAACCATGTCTTTAGTGCTCCCTTTGGTGGCTAGTTTGCCCTTATTCCATGCCTTTAGAGTTATTCCCTATTGGATAGGGGTGTACCTGACCCAATGTTGTAGGCTTTCCTTTAAAAGGTAAATGTGTTTGGAAGTGTGAAAGTCACTCCCAACCCCCCACCCCCCAAAACACACACATGCAAACACATACTCATCTTGCCCACCCTGTGACGGCCCCACACTGGACTAGTAATCAAGGAGCCTGAATCCTCACCACTGACACTGGAGATGGATGTTTATTTGGAATACAAATGGATACATTCACTATTTCCAGATGCAGACCTCTCTGTATCAAGCACAATTTCCCTTAAGAGCACAAAAGAAACACACTCAGCCCAGGGTCTGGATTTCTCTATATCTGTCTCACTCCAAGTCCCCAGTAAGACTCCCCACTGGTACAGCTGTAAGGTTAGATCCTCAGCCAAGTGTCCAAGCCAGGTCTTCCAGCACCCTCTCTCTGAACCCAGTGGTTCATGTCCCTCCCCAAGTAGCTGACGCGCACTCACACACACACACACACACACACACACACACACACACACACACACACACACACACACACACACACACACACACACTGTTAGATTTGATTTTTCACAAACACACCTGGGAAAGGCAGCACAGATTTACCTGCCATGCCCCCTTCTGCCCAGGGTATAAAATAGTTATCATTGCCACCAGACACTCCACATTCATGTACCCTAAGGCTAACCTAAGGCCCTCAACAAAGGGTGTACAATTATACTGTGCAATATTAATACTAATACAAATGGTAGTAGTTGATCAAGACAGCTAGGCCTTCTGGAATGGCCCACACAGTGTCACCAAATAAACATAAACACTGTCAAAAGTGAAATACTTTCTACAAGGACCGACCACAATAAAAATGTAAATATATTTAATAGTAAATAATAAAAGAACAAGAAAATACTAAATATATATTTACATTAAACCACAGAGTTAAAAACACAAGAAATATTGAAAATAACATTGATGGACAGACTCATACAAATAAAAAAAAGAATCTCTAAACTAACCTTCACTATATTCCTGACTGAATTGAGGAGAATCACTATTCCCTAATAAAGTACTTAATGGAGCAAGGCACTATGAAATATGTGAGCAGTCTTTCTAGTCAGGTTACCCAAAACAGAATACTCAATACTCTGAGATTACTCCCTGTAAAATATAAGATCCAAGATGGCTTACAGAATGAACTCATCTGGTCATCTGACTCTAAGTTCTCACAGTAGTATCCCCCTTTGAAGCTGAGTCAGGAATTTAGCATAGACGGCTACAATACACATCTAAATGTTTATGACAGTGTCTGTGGCTTCCCCTCTTTTTTATTGGCTAAAGAACAAAGGCTTCTTTCAGACCCAGCATCTCCGGTCCTGTTCAGCACTATGGGGTACAGTTTTAATGGTATAACAGCTCATTTACATGTCCCGTATTTTTCTTAAAGTAAGCTAACTGGTTAACCTCTGCTGTCCCAATGTCCTCTATTAAAACATATACATCAATTCCAGTAATACGTTTACATTTCTTTTCATTCCAGCAGAGTGCACTGTTGATACATTTTGACACAAGCAAACCTCACAAGTACATTTTCAGCAACACATAGCTGTACAAATCAGTTTGATATACAATTAACATATATTTATTTACAAACTTCCAGCTAGAAGTGCTGGCTTAAGTCATACATCAGCTGCCCTACTTTTCCCAGCATAGCTGGTAGTATCTCCTATCGTTACAAACCCTATTCGCTATCCCCCCTGCTATAGCTTTCCAGGCAGGCACACAAGCACACATACACGCTAAAATATAGCTCACTCACAAACACCCTAACATTACCTGGCCAATAAAGTCTCCAACACTTGCCTCTACCATGATGGATCAAGCATGGTCTTTTTGTCATGTTCATTACCACAAGCAGTCAGAAGTAGCAGAGCTACTTTCATTGCCAAACAATTCTCTGAATTGCTTGACTGTATAAATGCCTTACTGCAAACAGTGCTGGAGAGAACATGTGGCTAATTATCACATGCCCCTCACTTGGAAAGCCTCCATAACATTTAGTATAGCCATTGACACAGCCCACCATGGTGCTTCATATCTTCATTTTGCAACACAGTGCTAGGGCTGTCTCTGAATACAAAGTACCATTACATGTGCACCTCATGTAAACTTTGCAGTAACTTTTCTGGAGTAAGGCTTGTATTCATATGCATTGTAATTAATGGAATTGTACTTGATGGAAGTTCTATTGTTAAATGTATTATTATTAAATGTATGCTGTAGCCAGTCAAATTTAAAGCATCTAATTGCAAATGTCTTGACTTGGTAGCTAAAAAATGCCGAGAGCTGCTGATAAACTCATTGTACATATAGTGAACTGCAGAACAACCTCCATGGTTCTATTGTTATCTCACAAAGCTTATTCTTAAGTCATTGTAGCATCTTGTTATCTTGTAAAGCTTAATTTTAAGTCATTGTAGCATCTGTTGCCTGATACAGAGTCCCTAGCATTTGATATGTCTGATAATTATACAGTTGCCGGCTCTGTGACTTATTAATAGCATTGTTGCAGTCACCAAGCCACTCACTGTGGAATTATTCTATATGTCACCTAATGTATACTGCCTCTTGTCATAACTGTATTTGTTGAGTACATTGTTGAAGGCGCTAAACTAAAAATTGTAGAATTGTTTTAATTGTCGACTAATGAATACTGACTCTTATTATAGTTGTATTTAGTCAATAGTATGTCTAATCTGAAAACAATCCAGTGACATAACCACTGAACTATCGAACTACCCTAAGTGCCTGCTCTAAGTTTACTGTTTTTCTCCAGGTACTTGGCCTCTTATCAGCCCTCGTACTGAAAGACTTGGGAAAAGAATAACCCTAGTGGAATCCTACCTGAACTTTCTTCACCCTCTCCCACAGACTTGAAAAACAGACAAGGTTCACATAACAAAATCTTTATTTGTACATATTAGTGTTCTGTGAGCCTAACTGGGTCTATAGCACTGTGCATTACCCTCTCAGACTAATCCTAACTAAACGCCCGCTCCCACTAATCCTACCAAACTTGTAAAAGTGGAAAACATTACTGAGTTTTTAATACGGGTTAAAATTAAAGGAAATAGATAGCAACAGACTACCCCTAAGAATATTATTACAGTAATTTGGCTAACTCTGCTCACCTACCTAAGGTAAAATACACAACCAGTGGTAGCTCGTGGTTGGAATAAGCCCCGCTCTGCTCACCCTCGCTATGCTCGGGCTTGCTTCGCACCCCACCCTGCCCCCAAATCTCACCCACCCCTACTATTGCTAGATTTATACTCACTTAACCACACCTCTCCCTCATTACTAGCCTATCACTATCAACCCTTAACTCTAATCTCCACCCCTCTCCCTAACCCCTCCTCCTATTCCAAACACACTCTTGAACCAATATCTATTCTAACTCTCAAAATGAGATACAACCTATCTATCACAGCACTACTAATTACCCTCTACCTCCTCAACACCTACGAAGGACAGCCACATCTTGGCTTCCACCACCCTCGAAACCAAACCATCTCAGCCCCCCCCAAACACAACTGCTCTACCATTCAATTCCCACAGACCTGTCCTGCCCACCAGTATCATGTCCCAACTAAATAGACCATGGTCTATCTCCCCCAAAACCAGATGTTATCACAAAATACTTAACAAAGCCTTGAAAATCTCTATAACTGTCCAACTCGGTCTAATGATGGATGGGGACATTCACCCTAATCCAGAACCCACCTCTCCCACAAACCATCCACACAACACTACCAACAACTTTTGTCCAAAGACTAGATCTAAAAACTCTCTCCTGATATGTCACCTAAATATCAGGAGTATTAAGAACAAGGTCCATAACCTACATGCCCTCTTGGCAGTTTACTCACCTGAGGTACTGTGTCTCTCTGAAACCTGGTTGAAACAGGTTGACAGTGAGATCATTCCACCAGGGTATAACATACTTCGTCTAGATCGTGCCACTAAGAAAGGAGGAGGTGTAGCTATCTTGTTCAAAAACTCGCTAGATGTCATCCTTGCTCCACAACAGCTCCCCCAATTCAACAATGCTGAAGTGCTTCTCTGTAAATTCCAAATTAACTCAAATAAATCCCTATACATTGCCTGCATATACATCCCACCAGGTGACAACACTAGTACCTTAGAAGACTTTTTACAATGGCAGTCATCTAACTATCCCCAAGAAACTATAGTATTAGGAGATGTTAACATAGACTGGAAAAATTGTTCCACTGAATCTCCTAACACCCATCTGAATCTTTTCGGTTATACTCAACTCATCTCTTCACCCACTAGGTTTAGCAAAGCATATGACAAGAGCAGCATCCTAGACTGGATACTTGTCAACACCCACCAAGACCAATATAATGTAGGGACCCTCCCAGATGACCTAAGTGACCACCTACTCACCTTTATCATCAAACAAAAAGTAAATAATAAGCACCAAATTGTCTATAAAACTATCAGGTCCCACAAAAAATTTAACCTTATAGCCTTCCAGAATGAACTCAAAGCATGTAATTGGGCCATCCTAAAAAATCTTCCTCTAGATGATGCTGTAGCATATTTTAACTCCAAATTCCTAGCTGTCCTAGACTCACATGCTCCTAATCACACTCTCCAAGTCAAAGCTAAGACAGCCCCCTGGCTCTCAAGTGCCACCAGAACTAAAATCTTGACAAGGAATAAAGCATGGGATTATTGGCGTGCCACCAAAGGCCCGCTCAACCATATTAAATTTGAACAGTTAAGGAATGCTACCAAAAAAGCCATACTTTTGGACAAAAAGTCCTATTACCAACACCTCCAGAACAAGCATCAGAACAAACCCCAAATATTTTAGGCAGGCATTAACAAACTGCTCCACCCTGGCCAAACTACCACCCCCACCCCATCAGCATCCTATCTAAAAACTCCAGTGGAAACTGCTATCAGCTTCAATAACTTCTTTACTAAGACCATCCAGTCACTAGCTAGCAAACTACCCCCCAGCAACCCCTCTCAGTTTTCCTCCTCTAACGCTACCCAAGTATCATTTAATTTTCAGCCAGTATCCATTTCAAGCATTAAATCTCTACTCACTAAACTAAAACCCACTACCTTAGCAGCAGATCTCCTTCCAGCAGAATACCTACAGAAAAGTGCAGAGGCCATCGCGTACCCCATTTCGATAATCATAAACCGCTCTCTATCTGAAACCTATTGTCCCTCTCTCTCGAAGGTCTCTTATGTTATACCTCTGCATAAAGGAGGGAACTCAGTTGACGTCCCTAACTACAGACCAATAGCCATTCTATCACCACTTGCCAAAATACTTGAGAAATGCGTCCATAAACAACTATCCCACTACCTTACCCAGAACCAACTCCTGGCTAACTCCCAGCATGGATTTAGATCTCACCATAGCACTAACTCTGCCCTCCTATCCTTCACAAACACTATTAATACAAACAGAAACAATAACAAACTATCATCTGCTCTCTTCCTAGATCTTTCTAAGGCCTTTGATATGGTCAATCATCAGCTACTTATCCTAGCCCTGAAACGCTTGTCACTTAACAATGACCCCATCAAATTATTTCAGTCATATCTGTCTGAGAGAAAACAAGCAGTATCTTGGCAAAATACCCTATCCATACAACTACCTATTACTCTGGGAGTCCCACAAGGGTCCATACTAGGTCCCCTCCTCTTCTCTATCTTCATCATTGACCTACCCACTATTACCCCAAAGGCCACTTGTATTCAATATGCAGATGACTCCACTATAATCTGCACAGCTTCCACCTTAGCTGAACTTATCACATTAACCCAGAATACTTTCTCTGTAGTAGAAAAATGGTTTTCTGATTGTCACCTCCTCTTAAACCCACAAAAAACTAAACTCCTAATATTCTCCCCTAATAGTAAAACTACCTCACCATTTTTTACCCTAACTTCCACCAATGGCATAACTATCTCCCCAGACTCACACATAAAACTTCTTGGGTTCACAGTAGATAACACCTGAAAATATGACTACCACATGAATCAAACTATCAAATCCATTAACAAAAAATTGGGCTCCCTCTATAGGATCAAACGATTTCTCACCCCAATAGCTAGAACTACCATTGCCCGATCCCACTTACTTTTCACCCTACTCTATGCTTCTCCACTCTACACTAACCTAAACAATGTCTCTCTGTCCAAACTTGCTAGATGCTATAACCAAGTGGCAAGGTTTGCTACAGGTACACCCTATAGGACCCACCATTGTCTGACCCTATCTCAACTTGGCTGGCTTGAATGGCCTAACCTGGTCCAATTTAATCAACTTATTATAGCCCATAAGGTTCTCCGCCATCCTGAATACACCCCAGCCTTAAATGTTATCATTAAGCCATATAGCAACCTTAGGTCCCTATGCTCTGCCGACAAGCTTCTGGTACAAACAACCAAGAGCAATAATGTGGCAGGGGGCTCTCTATTTGCCAACTCAGTAGGTAATATTTGGAACTCACTACCTGCCATACTTACCCACCAACCCTTTCTCACCCAGTTTAAAAAAATCCTCAAACTCCACCTCCAAAAACATTGGCTATGTCCCTGTTTCAACCCTGATTAGCTAATTATCTGAATTTATGGCTCTCTCTTGCTAGCTGTGCTCGAACTATTATAGAACGAATGCCTACTACATAAGTTTAGACAAACCTCTTGTCTGCAACTTTGTAACATATTGTTTTGTATAGCTTACTGACTTGTGCTGTAATACTTGTACCTACAACTTTCTCTACCCTGTCTTTGTAACTGTACTAGTCTGCAGCTTTGTACCATATTTATGATGGCTCTCACTATAATGTATGCTTGTATCCTATTGACTTATGTTTTTTATTACTTGAACTTACAACTTTCTCTAATCTGTCATTATGTAACTGTGCTTTCTGGAGCTTTTCTCCCCAGGCCTCTGCTGAAAATGGACTTATATCCAGTCAGACTATCCAGGAAAGCAACTGTAAAATAAAATAAATAAATAAATATTGATCACTTGTTTTATAACCATTTTTATATTATGTGCCTTAAGGTTTAAGTAAAAATAACAGAAGAGGTGAAAAATGGTCAAGGTTCTTATATTTTTATAAATAATAAATTCTAACAAGTTTAAGAGGTTTATTATGTATATTCAGTTGTAGAAGTGATTCTAGTTTTAGATGTTAGTCAGTATTTGGGCTAAGAAAAAGGTTACTGGAGGAACTTTTCCTGGTCCAAAGTCTATATTTATTAAGCTCATATAATTCCACTGGATAAGGAAGGAAAATATCTTCAAAGAAATATTTTCTGTTTATTTTTTGTTTTATTAATAATTTTGGAGTGTCATGGAATTATTTGTTGGACAATATCCACTTGACAATGAACAATATTTTATTACATTTGCTCAAAAGATTAGTTTAATATTTTGAATATTCTTTTGTGTGTAGCAGGAAAAAACTTGTTCAGTAACTGCCCATTGATAATGATCACATGGATGTTTCTGATGCCATCTGCCCAAAGAGCACATCCTGTTATTCTACATATATTTAGCATTATAGTCCAAAACTGCAGAACAGGTGATGCACTTAATATTTCCATTTTTTTTTGGGGGGGGGGGGCTGGTTGACTCTCTAGGCCATTATTTCCTTAATCTCATTGACCATTTAAAGAAATCCCTCTGCTCATTTAATGAGATATAGTTACCTGTATAAGTAAAAAAAAATGCTTCTGGTAATCGTTGGTTAAGAGGAAAAGTCCTTTCATGAGTTTGAATGAGGCAGAACAGTAGCTCCATAGATGAAATATAGAGCAAAGAGAACACTGGGCTGACCCTCATTTTCTTGGAGTAAAATGCTGAATTTTCACAGTTAGTAAATATATATGTCTCTGGATTTTAAAATAAGCTTTTTATTATGTTTTATTTATTATTTTTTTCATTTGTTGACTGGGATAGTCTGACTGCATACATGTCCATTTTCAGCGGAAGCCCGGGGAGGAAAGCTCCAAAGGTGGTTACATATGCATTCATCACAATGTACTGAAAGAACAAGATTAATAGCATAGTACAAATAAGACACACTTTACAGAGTCAGTTAAATTCATACAGTCTCACAAACTTCTGCTCTGGCTTAACTAGTAAAAGACAGAGTTACATTTACAACAACATAGTACACATAAAACACACTTTACAGAGTCAGTTCAATTTATACAGTCTCACAAACTTCTGCTCTGGCTTAACAAGTAAACGACAGTAGAGTCCCATTTACAAACTCAGTATTAGTACACTAGTATGAATGATGATTTAGTCTGGCTTGGAGGAAGGACATATCCATTGAGACCTGAAATACTCCTTAAGAGCTTTTTTTTTAATTGAGATAGGGTGGAATCTAGGGTGATGTTAGCAGGAAGTGAGTTCCAGGTTTTGCCAGCAGAGTTGGCGAACAGGGAGCCTCCAGCTAAGTTGTTGGATTTGATGGATTGCACTACCAGTCTATTAGATGAGCGGAGTGATTTGGGTTGGGGTGGGGATAGATGATGTTTGTGCAGGTGTATTTTCTGGTTGGTTAAGTGCTTTGTGAGCCACAATAAGTTGATTATACTGAATCTGCCTGGGTAGCTCTAACCATCTGAAATAATTTAGATTTATACAATGATGCATTCTGCACGGGGGAGACCAATGGCAAATCTAGCTATGTTATTATAGCAGCTTGAGAGTTTAAGATCAGTTTTATTTAGTTTGGCAAGTAAAGGGGAAGCATAAAAGAGGGTAGAGAGTAGATGGGAGCGGGCAATGGCAGTCCTAGCAGGTGGGGTTAGGAATGGCTTTATTCAGTATAGTCCCGTTTTCTATTAATGGTTTTGATAGTTGTGTTAATGTGCACATCAAACTTAAGATTATTTACAATACCTCCTAGGAGTTTTGTATGGGCATCTGGGGAGATTATGGTACCATTATTAGATTTAATGGAGAGAGATATTGCAGCTCTGTTTGTGAGCTGCCAGTGCAGCTCAACATTGAGTCATCTGTGTATTGAATGCAGTTAGCTTTAGGGATGACAGTGTAGAGGTCATTAATAAAAATAAAAAAAACAGAAGTGGTCCCAAAATAGACCCCTGGAGGATACCTATGGTACTGGGTAGGAGGTTTGATAGTTTGTTCTGCCATAAAATGGATTGTTGTCTGTTGCGCAGATAGGATTCCAACCACTGGAGAGAGTGATTGCCTAGAGACACTGTTGCCAGGGTGTTGATGAGAAGATGGTGGTTAACCATATCAAAAGCCTTGGACGGGTCCAAAAATAGGGCTGAGGATAGCTTTTTGTTGTTCCTGTTATAGTTTATTGCATTACAGAAGGTAAGGAGGGCTGTGGTAGTACTATGATATGGCCCGAAGCCATGCTGAGAGTTAGCCAGTAGGTTGTTTTGGGTTAGAAAGTACCAGAAGTTATTTATGGATGCATTTTTCCATAATTTTTGCCAGAGGTGACAAGATGGCTATGGGTCTAAAATTAGATAATTCAGTATAATTACCACCTTTATGAAGGGGTATGACACCAGATATTTTCCAGATAGAGGGGACTGAAGCTTCTGATATGGATCAGTTAATTAGAATGGAAATGGGATATGCTATGGTGTAATCAGCTTTTTGCAAATATTCAGTGGGGAGAGGTCAGCAGCTTAGGTAGTAAGTTTTAATTTTTTGAGTAGTGGTTGAATGAAAGATGTGGAGACTGGTTGGAAGCTAAAGGCCGGCTGAGTGCTAGGACTGTTGCCCCATGGGTTAGAGGAGTTAAGGGATAATTGGCTAGCAAGGGCTTGAATGGTTTCAGTGAAGAAGCTATTAAAGGTGTTAGCAACATCCTCTGGTACTTTTTCAGTAGAAGCTGAGGGAGGTGGACTGGTGGTATGACCTGGGTGGGTGCAATAATTTATTTATCCCTGCCCAGAATTTTCTAGGGTTATTTTGGTTTCCTTGTTGGAGATGGAAGTATTGTTTTTTTTATCTAATAGAATGGAGCATTTTGTCTAATTTCTTAGTTGTCTAAATTTGGTTTGATGTAGAGGGTCTTTTGTAGCACACCATGTTGTCCATGACTTGTTTCTGACTATGATTTTTGATTTGGTTTCTTTAGAGGGCCATGGGGCAACATTTGTTTTTACCCTAGTGGAACGAGCGGGAGAGCGGGAACATGAGAATCAAGGATGGTAAGGAATTTATTGTTAAAGTAGGCGACAGCTTCATCTAGGGGCAAGTGTTTTCTTATTGTTCTATACATGGGCTGATGGTAGTTATAAGATTTGTGCTTGCAGATAAAGGTGAGAAAGTGATCACTGAAGTCATCGGGGATTGCCCCGATGTATATATTTGGGGGTGGGTATTGATTAGTATCCAGTCCAGTATACTATCTTTTTGGTTAAGTTTACCTATCCTGGTGGGGGTGGATATGATCTGTGTGAATCCATGCAGGTTTATATGGGTGGTAGGAGATTGAGAGGAACAAGTGTTCCAGTTAATGTTAAGATCTCCAAGTACAATGGTCTCTTGTGGATAGTTATTAGCTAACCATTGGAGGATGTCTTCTAGGGTATTGGTATTATTCCCTGTGAGAATGTACATGCAGATTATATTTATGCATTTGTTTTTGTTACTTTGGAACTTGGTAGCAATTATTTCTGCTTTATTGACCTAGGGTGGTTGAATAGGATCTGGGATAAAATTTAGTGTAGATTTGAAGGGTACATCTACCCCCTCTTTCCTAGTAGAGCGATCGAGTTTAAGTATATTATACCCAGGTGGTAAAATGTCATTATCTGAGGTTGATGGTTTTAGCCAGGTTTCAGTCAGACATAGAATATCAGGGGAATGGACTTGTAGGATGGCATGTAAATTATGTACTTTGTTATTTATGCTCTGAATATTTAGTTGGCAGACCAGGAAGGAGTTGGGGACTTATTAAAAGACAGTGATTAACTGAGTTAGTTTCATATGTGGTCGCCCCATCTAAGGTGGAAGGGCTGGGGTTTGGGTGTATATCTCCATCCATTGTGAGGTTATAGCGTATATTTTCTATAAGCTTCAGGATTTTGTCTGTAAGTCTTTGATAGTGTTTAGATTTTGAGCTGATGTATCTGGGTCTAATAGGCTGATAGTGTCTTGTGGTTAAGGAGTTAGTTATAGTAGTACTTATTGGGTAACCTGTCATGTTCGATACAACTGGGCTAGTTTGACATTTTGGTTAGTGAAATCCTAGGTAAGACTGATTTTCATAAGTGGAGAGGAGATTTGGAATTAACATGAGGGATAGCAGAGAGAGTAGTGATATTGCTTTAGATGGTAACATGGTTAAAGGCTAGATTCGTGTTGTAGGTTTAGGACCCACAGGATCTTGTGGTTGGCTATTAACTACTGGGTGGAGGGGTGGGGGATGGACTATTGTAAGCAATACAGTACTGAATGGTTCAGATAGGAGAAAATGGAGGGGTGAATGAGGGATGGGTTAAGCTGAGTAGTGGATTATTGATTGGTTCAGCCAGAGGGGGTGTGGTATTGTGCATATAAAGCTAGACACAGTGGGGGCGTGTGGGAATTGGGGGCAGGAGAGGTGCGTAGCGAGCCTGAGCACAGCAAGGGTGAGCAGATCAGGGCTCAACACACACAAGGATCTTGGAACCTGCAATAATTAAATTCAAGTAAGCTTAGGTTTCACAAGATAGGCTTTGAATGCATAAATTTTGCTGTTTAAATTGTAAATCAGAGTATGCCTTATTTTCCTTTCTTTACTTCAAATCTTTTGATTAATTTTGGGTAAAACTTTGTATTTTGCTTCCAAATAAAAGCTTATATACGGGGAAATATATGGTAGACATATAGTATTTCTACTGTTTAGTTTTAGGGGTTAGTACTGTAGTTGGGCTAGGTACTAGTACTATAGATCCTGGTCAGCAACTATGGTAGTCAGAGAGATTTATTATGTTGACATGTTGAGCTGAAAAATTAAATTTCCTCAGACTATCATTTATAAAACTGCAATTTCCAATTTCAACTGCCTTTTGGCATTAATCATCAATATCACAGTTTTATAGTTGCTTGATCTAAAAGAATGAAAGTGTATTATGGTAGCTAATGAATTTGATTTATATCTACCTGTCCAGAACAATGCCATTTAAAGTGGTTAGAATTATGTTCATTTTTCTTTCTATTATATCATGCTTAACTACATTTGTTAAAATCTTACGGTCTATGATTAACAGGCAAATGTGTCTATAGCTAGTAAGTATGTTGGCTTTAGCAAGATATTTAGGAACTGGGAACACTTTGTCATAGTTTAGGTAATTCACATTGGACCAGTATTACACAGAATAATACTGCAGTAAGCGACAGACCAGCTAAGGTCTGAAAATATAGGACTCAAGAATTATTAGATCTGGGCCAGGTACTTTGTGATTTAATAATCTTATTTGTTCCTTATTTTACAGTACTTGTTATAAAGTTAATGCCTACAATGTATTTGCTTCAAATAAATATGATTCATCATTTGCATAAGAATCTTAAAGGTAAGATTCATGATGATTCTTGCATCTCAGGTAAGTAATTACATTGTACAAAGTCATGACTTTTGTAGTTTTGGAAATGATCTTTATAATGTTTGGTTTATTTGTATCTAATAATTTCATGTTGTAAGTGCAGTGCGGTTATGAAATATTCTAATATAATTCAAGGTTTAGTGCTGCCATTTATCTTAGATAGTCCTCAAATTCTGCCTGACCTAAAAAAGGGTATGCAGTAATATCGTGGAAAGGGCCAGGGCATGCAACTGAATTTGGGGAAATAACATACCTTTTGTTCTGTAACCTTCAGAAGCTTGACTTTTTTTAAATAATAGCAAGCCTACTTCTTAAGTTTTAGTTATGACCAGGTTGTGCACATATTCAGCAATCTGAAGAGAGTTTTTATGAATCCAATATGGAAAAATCTGCTGTAACAAATTAATCTCCTATATGACTTCTGAAAGAGGATGAGTTTTCATGTTAAGGAGCTCAACTCTTCAATTCTGAACTACCTCATGACTGTTCTCCTTGCTACAACCATTTGTAAATGTGCAGCATCTGTAATTTTATTTTTTAATTTCTCCTTTCTTTCCTTTTTGTGTGACTGTGGAGCTTGCATGTACAAGTTTAGGAGCAGGGGTACAGAGGGGCTTGTTCTGTACAGAAGACATTTATTTTAAATGATTAATTAGAGTTCCCAGTCTGCTGAATGCAGCAATTCAAGTCCTCTTCAAGTTGTAACTCTGGCATTCATAGGTGAAACTTCCTAATATGCAAACTTAGTCACTTGTTCTTTCCATATAATGCAGAAAACTGTCTCATTTTGATGCATTGTTCAAGCCAACTACATTAAATATGAGTAAACATTAATGCTTTACCTTCCACTGAGATAATGAACTGGATATAAATGCTGCAGACTTATATAATGGATATGTTCCCAAAAAGGAAACCTTTGAAGTGACTGTGGAGTACTGCACGCACACACACACACACACACACACACACACACACACACACACACACACACACACACACACACACACGCACACACACACACACGCACACACACACACACACACACACACACACACACACACACACACACACACACACAAAATCAAAATTAAAAAGCCATGATAACTAGTACGACTAAACCTAAAATATAAATAACTAAAAAGACATTCCCCTTGATTCTCAAAAGCCTGCATGGTGTGCATGATTAATGTTAGATGAAATTTTGCCAGTATGGTGGCCGAGCGATCCATGTACATGCACATCTGATGTGTGTGAGCGCTGTAGCACTAGTGCTGCATGTCTCCAGCCTCTATATGCAAATCACCCCATTTGTAGGTGAAAACCATAGACATGAGGTAAATTTGCCATCCAGAAAGCAGGAATCAGGGCGTGTAGGACTAGTGTAATATGTATAAATGTACTTGGTTAGTAACCGAGTATGGAACTGCAAACTCCAAAACAGAGCTATGACAACTCCAAATAAAGGCTGCATAGCATTGAGGAAGCATGGCAATGGCCAAGTAGAAGGCCACTGGCATTGCAAACAATGCCAAATGTACACAATAGAACTTTTATGATATGTCCGCCAATCACGTCCGTTGAAGCATAGGGCAGAGGCGTGCAAATGGGACCAGTGGGGAAATAAGAAAATAAACCTAAAAAAAACAGTCTAACTAAAATCATTTTTCCGCCATGCAAGTCAATGGCAGGCAAAAGACAACATGTCCAGTGAGTAGTGGTTGCTAATGGGGGAGGCACAGTGTGACACATGTAACTATGCATTAGCAGGCAATACTATGCAAATGAGAGGAAGGATAGTGAATCCCCAGCATGTGAGGCAGATCCCAGCAGTGTATGAGTATGAATAGCTGAGTGCAAGACTAGGAGGTAGGTGACATCATGTGTGGGAGTGTCAGGCATACTGTCAGTGGATTGGAGCCCTGTGGCCCAGGGTTGCATCCAGCTTAGCACAGCAAAGCCAGGAGGTGTGCCTAAACCTGCCCAGCATGTACGACACAGTGTAAGCAGGTGTGAGTGCCGCACAATAGGATCTACAGGAAGATAAAGGAAGTGAACCCAGGAAATAGCAGCAGTGTGCACATTGGAGTACACTGATTGTGCGGCATGCCCCGGGATGAATCAGAAGGGCAATGGGAAAGGAAAGCAGCAGCAGGAAGTTAATCAAGGAGTACTATGTTCACTGCCAGGTGAAACATATCGGAACCAGCCAATTATACAGGCAGCAGACCAGCCCAGCCCAGAAAACCACTATAAACTATGCAAACACCTACACCTCCATTTTTTCCACACCCTACACCATCGGTATAAACAAGCAGGGAACTTTTAACACTCACAACAGCAAAATGTTAGTGGCTGCAATAGCTATCATACGACTTGTGGAAGAGGCTGGCAAGGATGGGAATGCTGCTGACCAACCCACAGTGAGGAGACAGAGAAGAGTGTACAGATCCAGGGTGACCTACCAAGGGCTACACAAGCAGGAGATTGTGGAATACTATAGGGTGGACAGGGACCTCCTACAGCAGATTGTTGAGCTGTGCCGGCCATGCCTCACACACAGAACTAACAGAGGGGAACCCATCCCAGTGGAAATGAAGGTATGTGTAGGCCTAAGAATACTAGCTACAGGTACCTTCCAAAAGCCAACTGGGGATATGATGGGGATCTCACAGGCATCAGCATCCAGGGTACTCCACCAGTTCCTGGATGCCATGGCAGCACATGTCAGTGAGCAGGTATATTTCCCCCTCACCCATGAGGCTTTGGCCAGTAGTATACGTCTCTTCCACCAAATAGTGGAATACCCTGAGGTAGTGGGTGCAATAGACTTCAAGCACATATGCATCAAAGCACCACCTGGTGAGCAGGGTAGGGTCTACATCAACCATAAGGGCTTCCCCTCCATCAACTGCCAGGTCATGTGCAATTCCCAAAGCATAATACTGAATGCGTGTACTGGCTGCCCTGGAAGTTATCATGATTCCCACATCTGGCATCTGATGCAGCTGTACTAGAAATTTGTTAATGGGGACATCCCACATGGTCATTTAGTTAGGGATGCTGGATATGCACCGGAGCCCTGGCTGATGACATCCATCAGAAATGCACACACACCAAAACAAGAACTCCATAATGAGGCACACGCACAAACAAGAATCATAATAGAATGTGTGTTTGGGATGCTCATGTCATGGTTTCCGTGCATGGACACATCCAGTGGAGCCTTGCAGCACTCACCAATTGCATGCACCCAAATCATCCTTGTATGTGCCATGCTATACAATATGATCCTGGGGAAACAGCTGCAGCAGGAGCAGCAAGGGGCAGGGCCATATAGCCCCCACCAGTGCCAAGGCCTGCACAGGCACAGAGTGACTGGGAGGAGGAACAACTCAAGCCTGCCCCAGTAGGCAGAAGGAGGCATGCCAAGTATGTCCTGGCCCTGGCAAAAAGGCACTGCATAGCACATACACTGACATGGGAGGGACTCAGGGAATAGCACCTCTCTCTGACTCTCACATACAGTAAAAGGGATGCCAAACATTACAAGACAGTGTGCTACGTGCATCTGACATAGGCAGCCCTGCAGCACCAACTGCAATACCGGGATACCCCCAGGATAAGTGACTCACACATGCCAGTCAGGAGGGGGGGTCACATACCCAACAACAGTCACAGCCAGCAGGACAGGTATAGACAAACACAAACAAATGCCGTACTATAGCCTCGAAATGAGGGGTATGGCTGACCCCCCACCCAGGCCTACATGAACAGACCACAGCAGGCCAGGTAGTGGGATGTCAGTTGTGACAGCTCGGAAGTCAGAAACTAATGTGTATGCAATCAAAAGATAAGAACAGAAGTACACCGGTATCTCATAGCCAGCATGATGGGTAAGACCACTGAGAGAATCAGACTACAGGACATACCAGTAAAGTCCTAGCAAATGTGTACAACTATCAGGTGCACCCCCCCACCTCACATAGAAATACAGTAACAGTCAGGTGCACCCTTCCACCACTCCTGTGTAGAAACATTAGAAATAGTCAGGTGTACACCCCGCTATGCAGACATGTTGCAACAGTCAATGTCAAATGATTGGTGGATACCATGCAGACACAGCATGCTACCTGTTGATGTACAACACACAGGTCAGCTGTGCACTACAAACCACCGGACATGCTCCACGCATGCATAATAGATGGCCTTATTAGGCATGCTCACACACTTAGAGAAATGAAGGCAATGTCAGTCATCAACATACTGAAAGGTCATACTGGGCATGCTCACACACTTAAACACATGAAGGCCATGTATGCAAACACCAGTGAACCAGACATATCCAGCAGTTGCAATAGTTACTGCAGACACATGTGTACCACTCTTGCCTTACACTTACAGTGGATAGGAATACAGACATATATGTAAGGACAGCACACCATAATACGCCAAAGGTAAACGGATATAGATGTGTGTAAGAGGGTGACCATGACAAGGAGTCATCCATGCCTGTCCCACTGAGCACACCGCCAAAGGACCCCAAACACATCAGTTGCAGATGTCACACACTGCAGTTACTAGCGACCAGTACCTGTCAGCACCACAGACTATGTGGTCCATGTGCCAGCTGTGCAACATGGCTGTACAAGGACATAGTCAGCTAGATGCCCTAGACACCCACCTGTGACATATGGCCCCATGTATGGCCACCTGTGGCATGTCACCCCTATATGAATGGTGTATGGGCCATGCACACACTGGCCACCCCATAGTGGTATGCTGACAAGCCTGCTGAGGTTATTCAATGTGTAATACACCTTTGGGAGACTTGTAGGCCAGTAATCTATGTGGCATGTCCCATAACTGCGTACTGTTGTAGTGATAGAGTATTTAGGTAGGAGTTCTCACCCCAGACATGGCAACTGTGTGTGTGAGTGTGTGTTACTGTTCGTTTGTGTGTCTGTCTCTCACTGACTGTGTAGAGAGCAATGCTTTTAGGTTACTCACACCCCTTACATTTCACATACCCAACTTTTGCAAGGCAGCTGATGTCACCCACTAAGAAAAACTCCTCTGGGAGAGCTGTAGCCCAGTAATCTCTGCATACTGTAACTGTGTACTGTTGTAGTGTGATAATGTAGTTAGGTAGGCAGTCAAACCCCAGATGTGGCAACTGTGAATGTGTGAGTCTGTGTGTACGTATGTGTGCATGTCTGTCACTGACTGTGCAGACAGCAATGCTTTTTAGGCTTCTCACACCCCTTACAAGTCAAATACCCTCCTTTGGCAAGGCTGCTGATGTCACGCAACTTGAAATACACCTCTGGGATGATCGTAGCTGAGTAATCTCTGTAGCATGTCCCGTAACATTGTATGGCCATAGTGTGATTAAGGAGTTAGTTGGGATTTCTAGCCCCCGACCTGCCAACTGTGTGCATGTGTGCCTGTCTGACTGTGTAGAGAGAAATGCTTTTAGGTAACTCACACCACGTACATTTCACATACCCAACTTTGGCAAGGCTGCTAATGTCACCCACCTAGAAATACTTCCCTGGGAGAGCGGTAGGCCAGTAATCTCCATAGTGCATGCTGTAACTGCATACTGCTGTAGTGTGATAATGTACTTAGGTAGGAGGTCAAACCCCAGACGTGGCAACTGTGCATGTGTGAGTTTGTGAGTGCATATGTGTGGTGTCTGTCTGCCACTGACTGTGTAGAGAGCAATGCTTTTTAGGCTACTCACACCCCTTACAAGTCAAATATCCTCCTTTGGCAAGGCTGCTGATGTCACCCAACTAGAAATAATCTCCTGGGTGAGCTGTAGCACAGTAATCTCCATAGCACATGCTGTAACTGCATACTGCTGAAGTGTGAATTAGACGTGTCATTAGGTTCCATCCCCACACATGACAGTTCTGGATGTATTGCGTGTGTAAGTGTCTGTGTAGGGATCAATGCATTTTAGGCTACTCTCTCGCAGTCATTTCAAAGCCCTACTTTGGCAATCCTGCTGATGTCAGTCAGTGTAAAATACACTTATGGGCAAGGACTACCCCAGAAATATCCGTGGCACTTACTATAACTGCGTAGTGCTGTAGTGTCATGCACTAGTTAGGTAGGGGTTCTACTCCCAAACATGACAGGTGTGTGTGTGTGTGTGTGTGTGTGTGTGTGTGTGTGTGTGTGTGTGTGTGTTTGTAACCCGTATCCTGTGTAGAGGTGGTTGTGACTGTGTGATAGGTGTGGCCAATGTGGAGAGGAATTTGCTTTTTCTTATATGGTAGCCATACTATATATCACAATTGCCACTGTACAGGGATAACACATGTGATATGACTGAGAGGCTGGGGTGCAGAGCCATACCCAGACATGTGACATCAAGACCAGGCAATCACAGTTAGCAACCCCAGTATTACCCAGAGCACACTCTCACCCCATGTGTCATACACACATACATGCCTAGGTAACATCCAATATGTGAGTAGTACACTACACATTGGCCATCGATAGTAACTGTGGAGTGATAGCAGTGGGCCACAGAGGGCATGGCACTTAGTCCACCTGTCCAATATGCACATACATGCAGGCAGTGTACCTCCCCATGTTCTCCAATGGACAACTGCACCACCTGTGGTGCCATCACATGTGACCCACAATGGACACACTATGCCTGACAGCATGCCCATATGGACAGATGCCACTGACACCAAGGAATTCTGATAGCATGCACACCATGTAGGTGCAGGGTAAAGCTGCTGGCCATTACCATCTTCCACCACAGGTGGGCAGGACTGGCACATCTGATGATATTCTGTGTTCACAACATGGGCCGGACACCCCAGGTAAAGTTCCATATGTCACTGTACATGCATGTGGGAGGTGTGCACATCCCAGATGCAGTCCATGTCATGGATGAAGGAAGACAGACATGGCAAGCGATGCACAGCAGTGCCCACACACAGTAGTCAAACAGGTGACCGGATGGGGGATACAATACCCACCTGTGTGGGAAAATGCAGACACTACATCTTTGAGCCACAATGCAGACCATCATCATGTGGCCTGATGCCAAGGTACACCCATTGCCTAGCTGTGGACAGCCGTCTGGTGCAGTCGAACACCACACACCTGTGCAGACATGCACACATGCATGTCAGTAGTGGCACCCTGTGTGTTTGTGAGTATGTTGCATGCTGCAGATGTTCACAGCCACACTCCCTACAACCCCCATGGGCATACTGCTGCATGCTGTCTGATGTCAGACACCTTCCCATACCCTTCACCCGTACAGCCCCGTATGACCTGTGTGGTGCATGGGGTACCTGCACAGAGATGTGATGTGGCAATCCCACAACTAATGAGTTGTACACATGGCCCTGCCATGAGTGTCAATGTGTGTTTGTGTCCTTGTGAGAGTGTAGCTGTGTTGACACTGACACCTGTTCATGCTGACAGGCACGTGTATGTAACCTACCATACAGCTACTGTACCCCTGTTGCAGATGTCACTCACCATCGCATTTATATTCTGATTGCTCCACAACAAGTAACCCATGTGGCACATCCAATAATTGCAGCAAACTGTGCTAGCACTACATAGTCATCATGGGTTTGATACCCTGTGTTGGTAGGTGTGTAACACAACCATGCCTCAGTTTTACCCTCCCACCCCTCCCTGGCATGTATTAGCCTCTGTCTGCATCCCACATCCCCTCTTAGGTGGAGACCTACACCTGTTTTGCTTAGGCAGCAGCATGTGTAATGCAAGTAATGCTCATGATCAGCTGATGGCCTCTGCACGAATTGCAGCCCTCCCCTAGCTGATTGCATGTGAAACAGCTGTGGTAACATCCCCATCACCAATTGTATGGAAAAACACTCCAATACCCAGGAACATCATGGTGGATTTTGCCCTTGTCACCCACTGGGAGCAGGAACTAGATCTGTTGTGTGCCAAACAGCATCCCAGATGGATTGCAGTGTACCTCTAACAACATACACTGTGGAAACAGTGCATCAAATGGGAGGTGGATGTGCCTGAACTGACTACAGCCTGTAAGTGCCGCTATACTGCATTTAGAGTAATGTTGCTTTCACAGTGTTTGTGTGGATATGGCTGATGTACATGTCTCAATATCTGCCATGTCAGTTCCATGATGATGGGAAATCACCATCTGCAAGGTCATCTCCAGCCTGGGCAGTGTTGTGTCCATGGCTTCATGTGTCACCCATGGAGCATCTAGCTGTCAACTGCTGAAGGTAGTGTGAGGATTGCAGTCAGTAGACAGAGAAAGCTGTGGTAGTCACAGACATCATATCTCTCAAAGGACATATGTTGCAACAACCCTGTAATAACTTTAAATGTATATGGTCATCACAGCATCATGTCAATATTGGCCCTTTGTATGTGCTCCCAGCTGCACCACTGTCAACCTTTGTACATATGTTGTCCATGAAGTGGTGCATGTGTGCTGTACACCCTACTTTGTGGCATCATATCTGAGAAGAGGCCAGGGATATATTTGACTGCTACACATGTTATGTACAGTATGGGTTACATTACATTACATTACCTGCACATTCTGAGGCTGTTCGTACAGTACTGAGGTCTGCGTACCTATAGTGAATGTTGACAGTGTGTATAATGTTGATATGTACCTTAGCCTGTGTACAAACTGTGATAGATGACATTGTTCTAGTTCCCCTCCTTTCAGATGTTACATGCTGCCACACTGTATGGTACTGTAGTGGCGTACTTGTTTGTAGGGGCATAAACACATGTGTCCCATACCACAGACACCCACCAGATGAAACTGTGTAGCAGGCCAGTATATGTAGGGCAGTCTGTGAGTGGCACATATGAGGTTGGTGTCGAACACATAGTTCATATACTGTCATACCATGATAGCTAACCATATGTGGCTGTGGCTGTGGCTGTGTTCACATTGGTTGTGGATATGCACTGTCACACAGGTGTATTCTACTCTGTGCTGTGACATACCTGTGGAGCCTGCTGTATATGCAGGTACATGTGCATTCCCCCTTGGGAGGTGTAAGCCAGTGTTGAGCCAGTCTGCCTGCAGCCTGCACAGTGAATTGTGACATGCCTAACAGCTGAGTGTACCTACCCAGTGGGATGTCATGTGCAGTTACTAGCCAGATATCCTGCTGCCGGACCACCCCTAACAGTCATGTATGTTAGACAGGGCAGTGGGATGCAGTGCAGATGTATGTCAACACCTATTGTGTAGTATGTGGCCATGGCACCCCTGTACCAGAGGCCATACTATTACAGGCCAGGCAGGGGTGTGTGAATGCAACACCTATGGCGGACATTATATACCTGTCGTATTGTGTTATACCCATCTACATGGCCATCCACATCCATATTGTGAGGCATGGTACACAAGTGCAGCACTAAGGGCATATGTGTATATCTCTGAAATGTATAGACTGTGCCAGACCCCCACATATATTGGTCAATATCTCTGTTGCAGTCCACAGTGGCATTACATGCTAGGAGCAGTGCTGTACACTGATGTTCTTTAGATGTAGTTCAGTGACCAATGGCACACATGTTATGAGAAGATGTGACCTGCCACACACACCATGTCTGTGAAGATAATCCCAATGACAGTAGCAATAGGCTACTAGTATACCTGCTAGAGATACCTGACATCCCCTTTGACTATGACATTGGGATCATACAGGCTGGGGTGGCCTACATTTCATGTCCAGGAACTATGGTGGGAATATATGTGCATTTACTTATCTGGATATGTGATTACACATGCGTACTACACCCATTTAACACTGTCATGGCAACCACCCACTATTGATCCCCACATCATGTGTGCTTGGCCCCATTACATCTCCCGTGTGATGAGTATCCATCCCGTGTGTGGACAGCAGTGGTACTGACAGCATGTAGCAATACCCCATACAGGAGAATTGGCATACTCAGAGCAGCCACATATTTGTAGGAGGATCATGACGTACAGACATTCTATGAGTGGAGTTGTGTTATGCATTGTACAGTACTGGTGTTACAGGGTGTGGGTGTACATACTAGTTTGCCATGGAATGCAGTCCATCTGCATAGCAAACATCTGTGGGCCTACCCTCATGCTTGCTGGTGCTGTGTCTATCATGTCTTCTCTGTCCACCACACAGGTCTTGTGTCAGATAATACACTGGCAGTGTGTGTGTTGCATGTTACCAGTACATGGCTACATCCATGGCCATTTATACCAGCAATTCCCTGACTAAGGGTATGTTACAGACTATCCTGCAACACCTGCACCTTGTGTAGTGTATGGCAATAGTTGTCCACATATGTGCCTGCATTCCAGCTTCTGTCCATCACCTACATACCAAGCTGTGCACATTTGTCATGTTGTCGGTGGTTGATCCATAGTGGACTGGGAGTATAACACACTGTCATGTCTGACATCAGTCCACTGCCATTGTAACCCCCACACATATGCTGAGGTTGGGGCCATATATGTGTGTTCGCCACCTACACAATACATGTGTGCCTTCATGCACTGCAGAGCCCAGTGTATGTAACAGTGGTATATGGCCCTGTATAATTGAGTCTGGGGCACACCAGAAAAGACCTAGGCTGCTACAAAATGTGGGGTTATCAGGGTTGAGCTGCCTTAAGGTATCTGGAAGTACAGTACCACAGATGTCACCTATATACACATTATTGTCATGGATCTGGGTACTGCAGGACTACTACCCCCTGCCATACAAACTGTTCTGTGTGTTGGTGTGCACGTGATGGTGTCAGTTATGCCAAGTTATGTACCAGTTACAACCCATGTGGTCATAAAATGTCTATACCACCTACTGTGTTTGTACAGTGTGTAGATAGCAGCTGCTGACCTATACACCTGGAGTACATACTGTCGATTGTTAATTATCATGTGGCCTAGTGTGTCTTTCCTACTGTACAATGTGAATGGCTTGGCCTGGACAGCTACAGCTGTGAACCTTTCCAACCTACTGTATGAGTGTAACTGGTCCACTGTAGCATCACTCCATTGATATAGTTGTCAGTGTCTGAACAGCTATATGGCATGGCATGTAGAACTGAAATAGTACACGATGACAGGTTACCATGTCAGCAAACCTGTGGGTGTTGTTTCGCCTATGACCTCTCTGTGGGCGTATGCTACAGGCAATGATTGTCATTTGTATGGGTGGCACATACAGTGTCCAGCCATTCAGGGGTCAACTGTAGGCACAGTGGCTGCTCCATATTGTGTGCACCTACTGCTTATGTTTTGTACTGTACATATAACTGTGTGTGTATGTGTAGTCACATGTATATGTACATATGTATGTATGTATATATATATATATATATATATATATATATATATATATATATATATATACATACATACATACATACATATAATTATGTATATGTATACCTGTATCTGCATATCTGTGTCTGTGTATCTGAAGCCTGGCAATGTTGATGGCATCCCCATAATACATTCCCCATGGGAGCCAGAACGTACTGCATGATATGTTACCAATAACAGCATGACATCATACAGGTGGGATGTAGTTCAGGTAACATCATGTGCCCATGTTGCCATTGGCCCTGGTTATGGGATCGCCAACACTTGGTAGTATATTACAGGGCAGACATGTTTGGCTGGGAGGATGCCTATTTGTATGACTCATATAGTGTGTGTGGTGCCTCTCAACCACATTAATGTGAAATGTAGAGTATTACACTTTACTCCCTAACAGCTACATGTGCCTTGCAGTACCAGCACAACAGTGTTGCACCAATAGATCGGTAGGCATGAGAATCCTATTGAGGTCTGCCACATGTGTGTATATGTGCATATGTGCATATCTGTAGAGTACACCGGTCTGAGTCCACATACTCCTATTACAATACACATTGCCACACAGTAGTACAGATACTGATGTTGCCCATCTGTGTGGCAATGCAATGCAACACCCTACTATGTCTGTGGCGTGTGCATCACATGCATATCCCTGTGGTGCCACTTTTGTGATATGCAATGGGTTGTATTTGCGTCATGGCCACTGTGTGATAGTGGGTATGTCAGAGTATCTAGATGGGTTCTAGTGAGTACAATACCCAGTGGGGTATGTGGGTGCCATATACACTGTCTTTACACCATGGTACACCTGGTATATGGCCCATGTACCACTCTTAGGTGGCCATTGTCACCATCACCCATTCAGGTAACAGAAACAGGATATGGCCCAGATACACATGTGCTGTGTGCAGCCTACCGGTAACACATTGGGCACATGGACTAGTTAGTTAGCAACTATACAACCAGGTCTCTAAAATGTGTGTCTACCCATTATGTGTCGGTCAAGGTGTATGTGATGGTATGACACTCTATGTATTCACCATATACAAACATTACATCCCCCATTACCATATTGTACGTGTCTGTGGATGGTCTGCATGTAGCACATGAACTGGTACACACCTCACCCTACAGATGGTGTCATATGTGCAATGACAGGCACACAGTTTAGTAGCACTACATACCCAGGTTTGGGTCTAGACACAGTGTCGCCAAGTCAGGATGTGTGTGTATGTGGATGGGTTGACATAAGGGTGCAAATTATACCTGTATCAGCAGGCCACTGGTCACATTTGCACAGCCAATAGCTGTTATACATACCTGTGGCATGTGTGCAACTGTACACCACAAATGTCACAGCCATGGTGTAACCACACTGACATACCCCTGTGGAATATGACTGCAGACCATCCTCCTGCTGATACATGTATGCCTACAGCACAAATGGATGACTGTATGGGGATATCAATTGGTGTTACCAACAGCTGAGATGCATCCTAGCTGCATGGCTACACTACCTGACATGTATGCAGTACACATTACCCTGACTACATTCTACACTGCAGTACATTGCAGCACTCTTTCACAGTCACCGTGTGCATCAGAACCATGTTAGCCTATCCCTGCATTGAAGTTATGGATGGCAGGGATGTGGCACAGGTATCGTCATATGCACAGGGTGTGTGAATGTCATCCTAGCTGCATGGCTACACTGCCTAACATGTATGCAGTACACATTACCCCTGACTACATTCTACACTGCAGTACATTGCGGCACTCTTCACAGTCACCATGTGCATCAGAACCATGTTAACCTATCCCTGCATTGATGTTATGGCTGGCAGGGATGTGGCACAGGTATCATCATATGCACAGGGTGTGTGAATGTCATCCTAGCTGCATGGCTACACTACCTGACATGTATGCAGTACATATTACCCCATGACTACATTCTACACTGCAGTACATTGCGACACTCTATCACAGTCACTGTGTGCATCAGAACCATGTTAGCTTGTCTCTGCATCGATGCTATGGATGGCAGGGATGTGGCACAGGCATCATCATATGCAAATGTCATCCTAGCTGCATGGCTACATTACCTGACATTTATGCAATACACATTACACCTGACTACATTCTGCACTGTGGTATATTGTGGCACTCCATTACAGTCACCGTGTGCATCATAACCATGTTAGCCTGTCCCTGCATTGATGTTATGGATGACAAGGATGTGGCACAGGTATCATCATATGCACAGGGTGTGTTGCAGGTATGCCAGAGGCCGAAGTTGGTCCAAACATGTGTCATCATGTGTGTGGGTGAGGGGTGTAGTTCCTTGATTGGGGCATGGTGATGTGGTGTGTACCAGTATGGGAACACTTTAAGTGTGGTTGCATAGTGTGTGGGTATGCATGCACATAGTTCCGCCATGTGGCTGTCCCACACAGATAATGTTTGACACCTGCAGACCATAACTGGCAGGTTGTGCAGTTCAGTGCCTCTGTCCAAAGACACACTGACTGTTCCTGCCAGGGGTTCCATGGGCACGTGCAGGTACAGAACTTGAGGTGCTACTTTTTTCTGATGACATATGTCTGCTGGAACCATGTTTTGCCTGGGCCTCGCCAGTGCCATGTGCACATGGCTTGCTGTGGTGTGGTGTGGGCAGCAGCCCCTGTGGTCTGCTGGGGCTGGTACAGCCACTACGGGAGTGGCTGTGCATCCTGGAACATCCATGTTGACTGCCAGCTGCTGGTATCTCTGGCCAACGTCTACTCGGACATCACACCACTCCCATCATATGTTCTATCACAGACATACCACTGTCAAGGAGGCCAACCATCTCACCCCACCATCTATCCATGACATCAGTATATTCATCAACATCAACAGCGAGTTCATGGAGGGTAGCCACTTACAGCTGTAAAAGCACAACTCTGCCACCTCAGGACCTGTCTGGAGTGCATTTCCATATATGCATGTGCCTCCATTAACAGCCTAAAACATGCTTCTGGTGGTACCAGTTGTGGAGCCTCTGCCGGGGGCTGGATGACCTGCAGTCCTCCCATGAGCACACGGTACATCTGCCAATGTGGTGGCCTTCTGGAAATCTGGCTATGCTGACTGTGACCTGACACAGTTGGCATGGACACCAAACTTTTCTGGCCATTGCCACCAAGAGCCAACTATCCCTCTGCTATGGCCACACATGATGGAGTTTTTAGGGGCACTGTAACTGTGTGCAGGCTTGGGGTGGCTAGGAGGGTGATAACACATGTTGGCACAGTGTTGGCCTCTGACAACCCCCCCCCGTGCCTCACCTGTAGCATCATCATTATCAGTGTCTGTAGGGACACCTATCTCAGTATGCATGCAGGAGGGACCCTGTCCCACATCGCCACCTGTGGGGGAAACAAATACACATGTTAAGACCTGTACACCCGTGCATAACAGTACACACACTCACACACACTCACACTGACAGCCACCTTACTACCTCACCTTCCCTGAGTTTGCAGACAGTCCCACAGTCAGTTACATATGTTCCCCTTCCTGCATGGTACTTGCTAATACACATGCATTACTACAGCCCATTAGCATATCATCCCTCTCCAGGCCTACACATGTGGCTACCACACCAGACCTGTTACTGCATCACCTCCCTGACCTGGGTGGAGTAGGTTGTACATGGCCTCACAGCTGTCACCCTGCATTACCCTGTGTATGGGCAGTAATGGTGTACGAAGCCCCTATATGGTTGGGGCTGCTACATTCACAACATATGTCACACACTAGAGCCTCATACTACAGTCTTGCTCAGTCCATGCCACATCTGCTTCACAAGCGACCCATCATGCGGATGACAGTAGTACCTGGATACACTCACTGATGTACTGTGGTAATTCCCCATTGCATTTGTAGTGCTGCATATGTGGATAGCCAGTTACCTAGCTGAAGCTGGCAATTTGATGTTTATACCTGGTATGTACTGCACCTCCCAATGCATGCTCCATGCTACAGACTTTGCTATGCTATCAGCTGTCCTGTGTTCACATACCTGATAGGTTGTCCTGGTGTCCCATGTCTCACTCTATGTACGACACAATTCCAAGGGGAAGTACCGCCATGTGGTCAATCCCACTATCGCCTGTGCATACATGGCCACACACACACACACACACACATACACACACACACACACACACACACACACAGACACACACGTCTGACATGCATCGTCCACACTCCACTAAATTGCACTTATGAACACAACTGAGTCACACACACACACACACACACACACACACACACACACACACACACACACACACACACACACACACACACACACACACACTCCTACATGTGGAGTTGCACATTTGTACATACAGTCCTCCCATTAGCCTTCTCTCAACATGTATTACACATGGAGCTCAACAGCATGCAGTGCAACTATAGTGACATCATGCTAGTGGCAGTATACATGTGTGTGAGGCATGGGCTTTGTTGGTAGGTGATGGCCCCTCCCCATGTTAACACTGCACCCATATACAAAGTGGTACTGTGGCCTGTTCCACACACTGCCTTGTACTGTGCAGCATACCACACAGGTGTAGAAACCAATGATGCATCTGTAGTACTGTGTTGATTTTGCCAGCTCCAGTGCTCACAGCTCCTGTGTGATGTTGTAGCAACACATACCTGGGATGGTATGTGAACAGCTATCAGTTGTGGATGCCTGATGTCTGCATTACAGATCACAACATCAGCGGTGCATGTATGACCAGTACATGACTATTACACTGACAACCAGCAGACCTTACCATGGCTGTGAGGGGGTGCCCTACACATGTCCTAGCCCTCTGCATGGTTGCAAGGTCTACATATGTGGACATCACATGGAGTGCACACACTTTTGTGATGAGTGCTGTGGGGTCAGGGTTACATCTGTAATGTTTACTTAACCTGCTTGTGTGCAGCTGCAGCCATGGTGGTGTTGAGTCACACATGTCCTTACTGTAGGCGGTGTGTCCTGCCACATGTCACATCCCTGTGGACACAGTGCACATTGACAGGATGTTCATTATCTTGCATGTGTCTTTTGTACCCTTCCGATACCCCAGCATGGTCTCTACTGTGATGCAGTGCATTTCTCAGCAACAAAACATGAAAGCGTACAGCATGCAGTATGGGTAGGTGTGTTAGACATGTGCATGGGGGAATAGCCCATAGCTATTACATGCCCAGTTTATCATCATGCATGAATACGAACCATACTCACCGGCTACAGGCTGCTGCTGTGGTTGTATCCTGGAGGGAACTACATAGGAGTGCGAGAAAGCTGATGACAGTGGCCACAGCTGTTGCATTCCTAACAGGTGAGTGCAGCATTACTTTACATCAACAGTAGAATTACACAATATTACAGCTTCTACACAACGGTTTATTACTACTACACAGCAGCAGACAAAGTATATGACATCTCAGTTTTGCATGATGTACCTGTACAGCTGCAGATGCATACACACGAGTGGTGTACCAATGTGCCCTGGGTCCTTACCTGCATGCTCCTCAGCTGGTGTGTCGTTGGCACCCACCTCCAAGATGTGCCCTGCCAGGTGTTGCTGTTCTGGGCAGACAGGTGCCACTAAGTTGAGGGGTGGATGGGTGGATTGCCCCCCCGTTGTGAGGTGGTCCCTCCTTATGACAGCTGCATGCTGACGTACATGGTGAAGCAGGTCGGTGCAATGATGCCTGACCTGCTCATAGCTGCAGTTATGCAGTCCGACATCATTGACCCTGTGGACTAGGTCATTTCACAGTGTGGTCCTCTCCTGCTGGTCATGGGCTATAGGACCAAAATGAAGTACATAGTGCTGTACCAGGTGGTCGATGATGATAGCCATTTCTGCGGCGCTGAACGTGGGAGGGTGACAATGTGACATGATTCCTGGAAGACACAAAGATGGAAACAGGTCTGAGCCACCCATGCAGCAGGGTTACCATAGTTCTTAATACACATATATGTCTCCCCCGACCATATCAGCTAGAACAACACATTCACAGACTGCAATTGTTATGTCAGCTGCTTACTTACCATTGGGACATATGCTGTATTGTACCAAGCTTTGTGCTATGTGTGTGTGCCATGCTTTGTGCTATGTGTTTCTCGCCATGCTCACTGTGGGGACACTTAACTTTGCTGGCCTGTTACAGACTATTTCACCTGCATGCCATTGTCAGTGCCACTATATATATGTGTATAAATATGCATCTATGTACATATATGTGTAGATATATGTTGAACGTTGTTGATATACCTATGTCTATATGAGTGTCTGTATCTGTACACATACATGTTACAGTCCGTATAACACAGATATGTGGAGTGCATACAGATATCTGGTCTGCATTCTGTAATCGTCTTTCATTCACAGTTGCACTCTTCTGCCCTGCTGCAACACAGATGCCATATGTGAACACAGCCTAACATTAGGGTTGTAACTATGGTGTGAGATTGCTGGTATGCCTATTACACACCTATGGCATTTGAGGATGCTACATTACACATTCACATGTCTGTCCTGCAAGTGGTGTGCACTGACACACGTGTCTGTCATGATGGCACTACATCCACCAACAGCTATTCTCCACACTAACATAACATACACAGATATTATGGCTAACTTCTTTGTCATTCATTGCTGATCTGCACAGCTGGTGGGTATGTCCCACTGCTTACAGAGACAGACAGTATTGTCCAGAGCAGTTGTTCAGCAGGACATCATTACAGGGACAACTACAAATGGCACATATAAAACATTATACATCATATATCCTATTAATCTATACCACATACTACATTAAATTACATACATTTGTGTTTTACATACCTTTTAGTGTTTGGACGGGTGTGACACCTTCCTGGTTGTGGCCTGTAGTACTGTGTTCCCCCTTGTGTAAGTTCTGTGTTATGCGTTTGTTTTCTATTTCCTTTTTTTTTTTTTTTTGGTTTCCTCTTTCTCTTCTCTCTCTCTCTCTCTCTTTCCCTCTTCAGTAGAGCGAATGAGTTGGTTTGAATGGATTTCAGCATGGCTTTTGTAGGTGATGCACATGATCAGATGATGGGCTCTGCACCAATCACTGTGCAACAGTTGCTGACTGTAGTGATTCCAGCATGGAAGACATCCTTCCTATATGTGGGCAGCAGTGTTGCAGATGGCAGGTTGCAGTATCTATTACAGTGGGGCTTGCAGACACAGGACAACTACATAATCTTAGGTTGTTCCAGACCTACAGACAGAGAGAGTGGTGCCGTTATGTGTTTTGTATATTGCTGGTCTTGTGTTTGCATGTACATAGTAGTTTGGATGAAATGCAGTCTGTCTGCATAGCTCTCAACAGTGGGCCTATCCACATGATGGCCAGTAGATTGTCTGTTTGCTTTTGCCTGTGCACCACACAGAGCTTGTCCTAGATATATCCCCAGCAATCTGTCTGTTGCGTGATATCAGTACATGGCTACTTCCAGAACTGTTCCTGATGTGTTTGTTATTCCTGCATAAGGGTATGTTGCATTGAATCCTGCAATGCCAGCAATGTGTAGAGTGTGTAACAGCAATATTAAGTATATGGCCCTGTGTTCTTTTTTTCTGTCCTGCTCATATATGTCTGGCTTTGTCCTGCTGTGATACGGTCAGGGGTTGTTTGGTATTGGCCTATCATAATATACTGCTGGCATTCCTACTATCATCCCAGTCATATTGTGGACTCCCACGACATTTGTTGGTCAGGGACCATACATGTGACAGATACATAGACATTAGCACAGGTAATAAATGCCCCCCCTAGGCCTTGACTACGGGGTGTAACTGGCAGCTGCTGAACTACATCTGTTACTATTTTTTGTTACCTATCTTGATGGCAAATCCTTTGTTCACAGTTGTACAAATTGACAGGCCTGTCCTGGACAACATAGTATGTTATATATCCGCACTGTCTGCGTCAACTTTTCTGTGTGGACCTTGCATTCCTCACTGATTATATAAGTGCAGATCTATGTGCTGTCAGTAATGGCATACATTACTGTAAAATATACCATTACAAGTTGTCTGTGTATACATATATGTGTGTCGTCTCATGTCCTTTGAACAGTGAGTGGGCTATGTGTAATTCCATACTCCTGTTAAAGTGTAAATGTCACTTAGTAGGTTATACAGCAAAACGAGTTTGTTATACCGATTTCAGACGGGAAATAGAATGTGCTGCAGTGGGATCCAAACTGAGAATGTG
>NC_056751.1:566761122-566831122 GCF_019279795.1 Protopterus annectens
GGCATGGCTTAGTGGTAAATTGTTTGTGTATGGTGTGCATGGTCCTGGGTTCCGGCCTTGCGGAGGCTGTTTGTTTTGTTGCTGGGCAGAACACTGGCCATTGGATACGGTGTGCTTAAGGCACTTTCAAGCAGTTGTAAGCGGGTTTGCGCAGTGGTAAGCACTGCTGACGTCTGGTCACAGTTTCTTACATGCAGTTAGTTTCTCCTTTGCTTAATCAGAGTCGGTGGTGCTTCACCCCGCCCAAACGCACTTGCACATGCTTACTGGTACTTACATATGCATACAACTGCTTATTTGTGCTTACGCCTGCTTACTGCTGACTTATTCAGTATGGTACTGACTCTTCACATGTGCATTTAATGCAGTACTCCAGTTCATATTTAAATGTTATTTAGTAGGTTATACAGCTATAAAATGTAAATAAATGTTCATATATAGATTTCACATGGAAAATGGTATGTGCTGCAGTGGGACTCGAACCAGGAATGCCTGTTCATTTGGCGGATGCTCTGACTACTACACTATTGCTGTGCTGCTTCATTTGCATATATCTTCCTTGTTATCCTCCTCAGCCTTTTAAGCTGCTTTAACTGTAGCTAAGCAATGGGCACAACAGCGCACCTACAGTTAGCTGTACTCAGGGTTTTAAAAATAATTACAGGGGTTACTTCTTTTTATTTTTATGTCCTGTTGCTGTTGTACACATGGGGGACTGTTGGTGGGGATATGCAGACACTTACAAGCAGTCTCGCTCATTTATTTACAGTTTCTGCTGTTCTACTTTGCAGGGGCATGTTTATTCTGAGGGCTCTGCTCTCAGACACCCCCCTGCACTCGTCCATGCTTCATGTAGGATTAGGTGGTCAGGCAGCACACCTTCATTAATATGCCATCCTCCTCCTAACTGGCCGCTTCCATGCAGAACTAGACTAGTCCTGCATGGAGGATTAGTAAATCTGGGGGAAAGGCTGGATTTATAAAGGTCACCACAAAAATGTAAAAGTTAAATGTGCTTTTGTCCATTAAAGTATAAGCAGACTTCATCAGATCATCTGTGGTTGTGTTTGCCTCGCTGCTTTTTGTTTTCTTAATGTTTCACAATTCTTTACTTTCACCAGTCAAAAAAAAAAAAACAAAACAGATGTCATTAACTGCAAAAATGCAACAGCTGCGTTAGGTCACTGGCCTCTGCAAAAACTTCTGTGAACTTGCAGTTAATTTTGAATTATTAATATTCTAAACTAAAAATATATTTCTAGACAATGTTACTTAAGGTAGTAAGCAGAGGAACAATAATACACATTAGGGCAGTCAGTGTATCACATATGAGTTCCTGAATAAGAAGGTTATATGTCTGTTCAGGAAATGCAGGTTATAATTTTGGAAACTGAATAAATATATCTCTTAACTGCAGCTCTGTAGTTATGTTTTTTCATTGTTTATAACATACTCAGACAAATTATTTAGACTTGCATGTAATGGATGCCTGCATAACTTGTTTTAAACAAGGTAAAATTGTATAAACCTTAAATATGTCCCCTGCTATAGCTGAGTGTTCATTCGGATAATTCAACATATAATACCACTGGACTTTTTTAAAACAGCTTAAATGAACTTATATGTCCACCAAGGACTCCTTCAGCTAAAATATTTATCTTACACAATGATATAAACTAATGAGCTAAAGGCAAATGCTAGCCTATAGAAACTATTTATATGTTTATATTATAGCAAGACTGTGACAATATCAAAAGGGTCTATATTATATCCTCTAACGCTTAAAAAGCGAATGCTGATTGATCGAACTTATTTTCGCAAAACTGCAAAATATCAAAGCAGCAGAAACTCGAATTTTTTCCTAGGGAAAGAATTCAGTTGTCCGTTTCTGTTGCTTTGGTGGAAAGTTAACGGTCAGATTCAGGTAGGTGTGTGATTGTGTAGATGTGAGTGTTAGGGTGATTTAGGTGAGTTAGGGTTAAGGCTCGGGTTAGATGTGTGTGTGCGATTGAGTGGACATGAGGGTTAGGGCGGATTTAAGTGAGTTGGGGTTAGGGAGCAGGTGAAGTGAGTGTGCGATAGTGAGGGACCTTAGGATTAGGGCTTGGGTTAAGGTAAGTGGGTAGTTAGTGGTGTGTGCATAGTTTAGTGTAGGGTTAGGTATCAGATTTTTGGTGAATGTGTGTGGATTTCTGTTTGTTTGGTGTGCTTGTGTTGTGTGTATGTGTTTTGGATCAGCGATTTTTTTCCCTGGGAAAAAAATTGCTGATCTGATGGTTCGAGATTGTAAGCTTTCGCTTAACTTAGGTCGATCAATCAGCATTCGCTTTTTTAAGCGTTCGATGATATAATTTAGACCCTATCAAAAAAATGAGTTACAGGGAAAAGGACACAATTGTAATTGCTCCAATTTAATATATATTTCAAAGACAAGTCAATACAGTTGTCATTTGTCTTTTGGCTTTTCCCGGTTAGGGGTCGCCACAGCAGAACTCCAGTCCACTAATGATTGGCAGTAGATTTTCATGAATGCCGATAGTGCCAGCTTGACATCCAACCTTCAGTGAAGGCACACGCCCATTTACGCATGTCTTTCGAACACCACCCAACCGCGGGAAGGACATGCAGACTCCACACAGAAGGCACTCCCCACACTCCAGCCGAGAATCAAACAGGAGAACCTCTTGCTGTGAGGCAACAATGCTACCACTGCACCACCACGTTTGTACGCAAAGACAAGGCAGTACAGTTACATGGAAAAAAAAATTTAGTAACAGGGTAATCTGGAAACAGGTAAGAGGTCCACTGTTGATATCGATTATTATTATGACAGAATGTTATGTGCTTTTAATTCAATTTCTGCCTCTTTGCTAATATCAAAAGCATGTCAGATATCAGTAAAATAATTGCAATATTTGCTTGAAAAATGACAAAATATTTTATTTTATTTTATTTTATTTAACCATAAAACTCTCCTTGAATTCTGGAAACTGGCTTATTTTTTAATAATTTCTGTAGGCAGGATTCAGAAAATTCTTATTTGTTGACTCTGATATATGACTCGCATATTTACCTACTAAGATGACCATCCCCGGGATTCATGAAGCTTGCGCCATGCGCTGGAGTGGCGTCGGCGATCTAGCACCAAATATGGCTGCCGAGCGATTCAGGTAAGAGCTGTTTCCATGTGCACTATCAGCATACAGCAGAGCTGCGCAGCTCCCGATGCATGTATGCCAATTACCCCATGTGCAGCAGTGTAGCATGCAAATGAAGGTATATGGCGATTCATGAAGTGGTGCAGGTGTAGTGTAGCATGTAGAAATGTAAACCAAAAAAATAATGGTTTACGTTTTGTCAAAGATAAAATCGAAGTCATGAAAGTGGACCAAACTTATGTATTATAATGTTAATATATTCCAATGGCTAAATATATAGCCAATGGCATAAAACAACATGTACAACATATAAAAAATAACATTTAATGTCATGGCCACACCAACGCAAAGTAAGACCGCAATGCATCGGTGCACAAACGGGATCACAAGGAAAATATATTTAGATATCATAAAACTGCAATGTAACGCAATTCATGATCTCCTCATAATAGTCAATGGCATGCATGCTACACCACAACCATGGAGCAAGGGTTGCTAAGGGTCTGTGACAGTGTTCTGTGTGGTAACTAGGAATTAGCAGTCAATGCCATGCAAATGAGTCAAGTAATACTGAATCGCAAATGCCCTGCCAGCGTAAGGATGTACCACACGGTGTAGCAGTACAACGCAGAGGAGTTGCCTGGAGGTAAACATGACATCAAGAGAAGGGCACGCCACCATAGCTGTAAATACAGTGGATCATTGCTAATCCATGCTGCGTGTTTCTAAGCAAAGCCACAGGATAGGGATGTGGAAGTAGCAATAGCTTTGCTTAGCTGAGAGCACACAAGGTAACTGAAAGTTCATGTAAACGTGGATGAAAACGCGCACGAAACCCGGTAAACAGCTGTGCGTGGCGCACACCACAGCTGAAACAGGAACGATACCGGGAAGACAATAAGGAAATGCTGCAGCATGGTAATTGGAGTACAAATGAGTAATTAACACCTAGAAACTCACAGTGGGCCATAGACAACAGCTAACAACGCTGCTAGCAGCTACTTGCAGAACAGGAAAAAGGAGGTGCCGTACAGCAAAGAAAAGAGAACTGTCACAGAAGAACAAAGCAAACTTGCAGTAGATCAGCTACATAACACTCTTCCCAACAAAATCCTGGGTTGTGAAAGCACCAGACAAGAAAGGCTGCAGCTGAATGCATGCCTGGCAATTGGAGGGGAATTGGGTTGAAAATAGAAGTAAAGGGTAATAGATGAATCACAGCAGACAAGCATAAGTCAACACCAAAGGCTCCACAATAGCAGTAACTGCTGTAAAACCAATAATTAAGATACCCTGCGGCTGGAATAGCACAAACACACCCCCTATTACACCAGCATCATCCATTGCACAATAGTATAAGGTGTGAAAGCCCCACACACACACTTGTGTATTCACAGACTCTCTGCACCATTGGTGTATACAGACGGGGAACTTTTAATATGTACATGTTAGGGGCCACCATAGCTTTGATTCACCAGCAAGTGTTGGAGACTGACGGTGGTGTGGAGGATGATGCTGACAACCATCTCAGGCAACGGAGGAGAAGAAGAGTGTTCAGACCCAGGGTAACCTACCAAGGGCTACATGAGCTGGAGATAGTAGAGCATTAAATGGTAGACAGGGACATCATACAGCAACTTGTTGAGCTGTGCTGGCCATGCCTCAGAGCCAGAAGTAACAGGGGGGAACCCATCCCAGTGGACACAAAGGTACGTGTAAGCTTGAGAATACTAGCCACGGGTACCTTCCAAAGGACAACTGGGGATATCATGGAGATCTCACAGGCATCAGCATCCATGGTACTCCACCAGTTCCTGTATGCCATGTTACCACATGCCAATGAGCACATATACTTCCACTGAATGCAGGAAGAGTTGGTCAGCAATATGCATCTCTTCCACTGTGTGGCAGACTACCCAGAGGTACTGGGTGTAATAGACTGCACACACATACACATCATGTCACCACCCGGTGAGCAGGGTAGGTGCTACATAAACCACAAGGGATTCCTCTCCATCAACTGCCAGGTTGTGTGCAATGCCCAGGGCATTATCATGGATGTGTGTGCTGGCAGCCCTGGAAGCTATCACGACTCCCACATGCCTCACAGCTTTATCAGGTATTTGCCAGGAGGAACATCCCATATGGCCACCTGGTGGGGGATGCTGGCAATGCACTGGAACTGTGGATGATGACTCCCATCAGAAATGCACTTACAGCCACGCAAGAACGCCATAATGAGGCACTCACAGAAACCAGAATAATCATAGAGCACATGTTTGGGATGCTGAAATCATGGTTCCATTGCTTGGACATATCTGGTGGAGCCTTGCAGTACTCTCCAGGAATGTGTGCCCACATCTTTATAGTATGGGCCATGCAACACAATATGATCCTGGGGAAACAGCTGCAACAGGGACAGAATGATGAAGGCCCTCACCGCCCACCACCATTGCCAAGGGACCCACAGGCACAGGGGGACTTAGACCACAAACACCCTGTGCTAGCCACAGTAGGCAGACAGAGGCATGCCCAGTATGCCCATGCCTTGGCAAAGAGGGACTGTATAGCACACACACTGACAGTGTAGGCACTCATGGACTGACACCCTTCTCCACCTGCACACACAGCAAACATGGATGGCACACACACACACACATGACCACCTGTAAATTGTCATGTATAGGTGGTCTACTGTGTGCATCCTACATAGGTAGCCCTCAACTATTGTACACACAACCGCCATTGGCACAAGTTAAGTCAATATCTGAACAGTAAATTAAGCTATCAGCATGTGTCTATACTGTATGTACAGGTTCATAGATACATAGGTAGGTACATGCCCAACTGCCGAGGCCACTCATAAGCATAGGCAAAATTTGTCTGCTGTCGCCACCCCATCGATTAACTAACTGTTCCTCTGTGGAGCAGAGCCAATTGCAGGATCCCTGGGATGTAGCCACTGTTCACCACCCACTCTGCAAGGATTCCCCGGAGTGTTAGTGAGGGGTTTTGTATAATGTAATCAGAGATGTAGTTACAAATAATGGGGAGTATCCCTGACAGGAATCTTCACAGATGTGTACATGTTACATAGTATAACTTAAACACAGCTTGCATATATAGGTAGTTCTCCACAGAATAATAAACATGTGGAACACACAACCGCTGAAATGTGCATTAATCACCCTTGCACTACCAGTGCCTGCTTTGAGAGGTAAGATATCACTGCCAGGATTAGAAGACTCAACTATGTACACATTCATCACAATAACATACCACTAAGCTACTTGAGATGTACCAATGGTAGTTGTATATACTGACAGGGAAGGAACCCTCATTCACCTAGCGATTATGTATAAAAGCAGTTCCTACACATCTGCATCTGCTATGCACACCCACCAACATCACCCCCACACCCAAACATATTACAATACAAACTGTAATAACATCACAAATCATTCACTCACTGTATGACATCTGCAGAAGCCTTAACATACCTTGTCAGAGACACACTAACATGGCCCTATGTGAAATAGCTGCTGTTATACAATGGAACAGCTGCTGATGTAACAGGGTTTATTTGCACTAATCCTGTTTCAGAGGGTTGTGTGTACACTGGGATGTGTTAGCAATTAGTGAGTAACAGCACAGTATGCTACACTTGTACACCAAATCAAGGATGTATGGTGAGCACACTGTACACCTCATAACAGTTCATACATAGCCATATGGCCTTGAGCTGGCCAAACATCCTTGCCAGACTTAAACATCTGCAGAAGTATCAGGTACAAACAAACCCTGCATAAGTAGCACTGTTCTGAAATATAACAGCTGTACTCACATTTAGAACTAAATCGTCTAGCCTTTACACACAGTCCATGGGAGTCATGAAGCTAATATATCTCTGTGTGTCTCCATATAGCTGTTGAAATATATCATAAACAACACATCTAGGCCATCTCCCTCGAAAGTAAGGCAAACGGACAACACCCAAAAGGAGTACTTAATTATGCACCACTGTTGCCATGGTATCGGCTAAAGTAGTAGCTGCACAGCTGATGTGCATCTAATTAACTACTTTGGAACAGCAATTGTTGGACAGGATACCACCATGTTACCAATATGTAACTAGAAAAGGATGTGTTATCACACATTCAAACTATCCGTATATACCAGCGGAATGTTACAAAGAACATTGAAACACAAACTGAAAAGGATTGAATCAACAGTTAACTACACCTCGGGTTACTAATAAGGTATGTAGAACAGTCATTATGTCTGTGTATGTAGTACCTTTCTGTAGTATTTAAAGTGCACGCAATCCAAATATTGGAAACAGTTATCTTGTACTGATGTATTGTTGAGCATAATAACGCTTGTAGTATTTGTGCGTACTGCTGCAGGTCACAAGGCAAACACCGCATACACCACAAGGGATGCCATATAAGGGCTTTGAACAGAAATACTCCTCACCAGCCAATGTCAGTGGCAGGGCTGGTCCAACAAGTATGTGCTATAACAAGGGATAGTATATGCTGATATATTGTAACTGTAGCCATATGTATGGGTGTATTACAGAGAATAACATGTGGAAGGTTGGGCCACTGTGCAATTATGATTTTCATTGTGGGATATGGTGCCAATAACTGTGTAATGTACAGTATTATAGGCAGATATGTATTACAAGCTACATAGCATTACTGTAATGTTAGGCAAATATTAGTTATGTCAATTGGCATTTACAATACACAATAACAGGGTACATATGTCTTTTAGTCAGCCAACAGTTTATCAGCATGATAGCAAAGTAAAAGGGAAGAGCTATTTAACTATCCATGCATATAAGACATGTAATATGTGCAAAGGTAGGTACTAGGCTGTCTTACCAAGGGTATTTGTAAGCCTAGCTAGAGTGTGTTGGCTTTCAACACCCCATAGGTTGGTTCCCTGTGCCTCTGAATGGCAGAGCCATTAGTTCCCTGAGGCTTTGTCCAGCAGATCCACTGCAGTGATCCCCAGGGTACATGTCTGTGTCCCATCCACACGTCAAGGTTTCCCTTGAAGAGTGCTAGTGAGGTGCCCTGCCTGATGTACATTGAAATCATGTTCCAAAGCATGGGGAGTGTCCGGGTCAGGAATATATCCGTCCAGCACATCCTACTCATCATTGTGGTCAGGTGTATATCCCTAGATCATGTGGCTCTCAGGGGCCTCTGTTTAGGTGGAGCATATCCAGCAATACAGGGTTGGACATGGGCCTTGTATGTCAAGCAGAGATCACCTGTGAGTATGCGGTATGCAACTGAGTACAACTGGAGTTTCTTAGGTTGGGCTGCATAGGTCATCTGTTTGAGGTCAGTAATCCTCTTGGTGTGGTACTGGTGTGGTCTTCCAAGCTGTTGCAGTTGTTTTGTAAGGTATATCCCAATGGGGTGTTGTATCCTTTAATGGGTCTAATATATCATGAGTAGAGTCACAATGGCCACTCTGATCTGGATGCGAACTTATTAGAGATTAGGGGGGGCCATGTAGAAGGATATTCTAACCACCTTGTCATTATGAGTATCGAAGGAGAGATTGCTATCTACTGGGGTTCACGGATCCCTTATTACCTTTTCTGTATGCAGGCGACTAGCACCTATGTGGTAGTCTGTGGGTACTTAGTTATATCCAAAGGGGATGACTATGCACCTTTAGGCATTCAGCTTGATGCCATGATATTAACACCAGGTATCCGTCTCAGTGTGACCCTTCCAGAGGGTGTCTTTAACAGCTGGGGAAACAATTATGTCCCCTAGTTTGCAGTCTTCTGCAAACCTTTTCAGCCACAGCCCTCCAGTGCTTGTCTGTGCATCAGAGAAGTATATACCAAACATGAGGGGTCCTAGGACTGAGCCCTGGGGGATGCCACTTGTAACTGGTATACAGTCGGACCTAGGGTATGCAACTCCCACTGTGTGGGTTCTGTCTGTGAGCCACTTTGCAAACCATCACATGACATAGGGGTTAATGTTCAGGCGGATGTGTTTGTTGATACCAGAAGGAGGAATGGTGTTGAAAGCCTATGAGAGATCTAGGTAGGCTGTGTGGACCTCCTTACCCTCATCTAATGCCTTGGTAACTGTCTCTAAGAAGTCCACCAGGTTTAGGAGGCATGGTCCATCCACCAGGTTTAGGAGGCATGGTCCGCCCTTAACAATGCCAAACAGGGAGGGGTCAAAGGTTTGGAGGTACCCAATGTCTCTGTGATTGTGATCCATGATGTGCACCATAGCCTTGCAGACCAGGCTAGTCAGGCCTATAGGGAAATAGGTCCTGTGGTCTGTTGTGGTGCCATCTTTGTGGAGTGGGATAACTGTTGCTGTGCACCATTCAGGGGGCACTATGCCCGATGTGAGGCTGTTATTGAACATGGTGCGTAGGTGTACATTCTGAAGTTCATGTAAAACACAGCTTGGGATGATGTCCATTCCCATGGATGCTGTGATATTGCCTTTAGAGTGTGCAACTTTGAGAGGGATCTGCCAGGATATTGCCAATATCAATTGTTTCTGTGATGTTCATGCCTTTGTGCTGTAACTCAGAGTAGATCTGGTTGTTGACATCGAGATATGTGACATAGCTATACAATGCTTTGTGGTTGTTGTTGGTATTAGTTGCGTTTTAGTTTTCATAGCTAGCTTTGGAGGATCTTATAAGGTATCTCACCTTCTTATTGTGGCTGGTCAGGGAGGTCCTCCATGCATGGGATTGTACTCTCATTTGTAACAGTGTCTTCCTCCTGTAGTACATTTTGTTTATGGCAGGGGACCACCAGATTGTTTTCATTAATTAGGAGTATAGCATCCTGGTTCTGTTTGGGATAGCACAAGCCATGCTCTCGTGTAAGTGCTTATTGAGTGCATTTGTGTAGGATTCAGCAGTTGTAACAGTACTGTCCATCTGCATGGGTGTCATGACGTTCACCACGTCTGTCTTAAGAAGCATGTAGTTGGCCTTGTAGACATATTATGCTGTGGTTCCCTTAATGGTGGGTGGGTGCAGGATGTGGATATCAATGGTGTTCAGCACATGGTCTGATCGGACCAATGAGGAGTTGGCTTCAGGTGTGGAGCACCAGTCACTCATGTTGGTAATGCCTAGGTCTAGGATATTGTTGCCCCTGGTGGGTGTGTGGATATGTTGAGTCAGGGCATTGGTGTTTATGAATTCCAGAAACCGTTGAGCTAATGTGTTGGTACATGAGTAGTTTTCCCAGTTAATGGTGGGGTAGATTCAGTGAGACTTATGTGATGAGTGTGGTGTTGTGCGAATGTGTACCTTCTCCACATGACAGTCAGGGTCAGGCTTGATTGGAGAGACCTTTACCTCCAGTTTGGCTAGATGAGTGCATCTCTCACAGGTTGTAGTGTTGGGTGGTAGGTGGAAAGGCTTGTTCATAGGTTCATAGGTTCATATATTAGTAGTAGGCTAACTGCCCTTGCGAGCCATTTTAAGCCTAGCCAATTATCCCGTGTGAGACTCAAACCCTGCACCTTGTGTTTGTAAATCAAACACTTTAGCCATTAGGCCACCCATCTATGAACCTATGAAATTACTCTAAGCAAATGAGAAAAGTATGTACAAAACCTGTTCACCCTTACCTCTAGGTAATGAGGAAGATTTAGTGCTATAGTAATTATTAGCTTACGTAGTGCTTACAAGTCCTGAACAAGTGCTTGGTATGAATAAGCAATCCAGATAGGGTCTTGGATAACATAAGCACATGGCCCCCTCCCCCCAACAGGTACACAAGCATATATCCATGTACACCACAGGGCCCCTGTACCCACAACTATGCAGGTATAAGCTGCACTCAGGCTGCATGGGACCTGTCCACATCACAGGTTGTATCATACACATATGGCAAAACAAGATGCTCTCCATGTACAAATCATGTAAAACATAGCTCCATGTCAGGTTGTGTACACACTGAATGGTGTACACCAACAGGTATCACAACCCACAAAGGGGGAGGCACCACTGATAATGAGAAGTGGTTTACTACTACCCTGCTGAGTCTGGTCTGGAAGGCCATGAACCTTGATCAATTAAGTGATGCCAGCAGTACAGATGTAGATGACAGTATGGTTGATGTCACACTGCATATCATAACCTTGCCAGGTAATAGGACATCATCACCCATACTGTGTACCACCTACACTCGGTATACTAGATCTACATTCCTATGTCACAGGAGTGTTTTGCAACAGGACTTCTGGCAGAACCAACACTAAAGAAGGTGTCTGAATAATACATGATCATAACCCCAGTGGCAGCTACAGTATGTCAGGTTTAATGAATCTTATTCCCCCTCATTATAGTCCATACCTCACAGACAAACAGAAGGCATCTGCCTATTGAAGTATGCAAATGACTATGACTTAGGAGCAATAGCTGACTCAGGAGTATTGTGGACAACATACAGAAGGGGCTTTGTGGGTGAGGTGTGTGTGACATATGGCCACAATCTGACAGCTACATATTGCATTGTCACCCCTATGTTAATAACCCTGTAACCATAAACTACCGCCATGGCAGCGGTCAACATAATGGGCACTTGTGTGTGAGGAATGCAGCTGGGCAGTTGTCTTTCCTGTGATAGCTACGTCCCCACACCTGTCAGGTAGGCATATGTGGCAGCCCTGATAATGATGGGGTGCCATTCATGAATATAGAGATCATTGTCCAGCCATACACAACACTCAAGTGACCCATATCATATCACATATTTCCTTTAAGGGGTATTGGCTATGTGCAGATGGCCTACACCAGCCTTCCCATTTCCCATCTCCACTATGTAGCATGATGCATACCCTGAATAAATCCATGTCCAACCCAGTGATGTTGGACATGCTACACATACTCATCCCAATCTCGAACACATACTTCATGGACATCCACCTTCCACATGCTGGACAGATCCTTGTCCCATACACTTGACATAGTCCTGCCATATTATGTATTTCTGTCCGTCAAAGCTGCACATCACTCCCCTCTCAGACATGGTGTGATGACCGCATGGTAACACATGGTATATGTATCATTAACCCTGTGGATCAGTAATGTGGCACTGCTCCACCTGGCCCCACAGACCTGCCTGTTGGCTACTGCCAGGTAACCTTTCATCCTAGATTCTTACATGGCCCATTGCATATAACCCACTAGTTGACTTTGACTGTACATGCTATAATTGATATCCATCCCTGCAAATACTATCTGGCTAGCCAGTGTCCCATGTGTACCACATGTGCAACACAGGTGATACATGGCTGGATGTTGAATCACTGCACAGTGCTGTGTAGATGTATATGGCAGAACACATACATGTAAAACTTTATATGAGCATGTCTGCAGGGTCACAGGTCATGTCTGTTAAGGCAGTGTAAGTCCTTATATGTGACATATACACAGCATCAAGGTCGGCTGCATTAATATGGACACATCCAGCCATGTGCTGATAGGTAGGAACACCAGTACAGGCAAACAGACATGCCCACATCAAGACAGCAACCACATGGAATATGAGCAATGTAATCAGGTGACACACACACACATATATGGTGATAATATCCACTCACCATTGAGTGTCACATGTGTGTAACACAAACATGTCCGTGTCATGTAGGTTTGCAAATATAACTATTTAAACTTAATTAATGCGATACACATGTATGCTCAGCTGTAGCTTTGTATGTCTCTGTGAGTTACTGTGACCTGTCTCCATCATTATGTTTTCCAGGTATGCTGCATGCAAGGCTACCCCCTTTTACCCGCTTGGAGGATGAGGCCCTCATCCCATACCTAATCACAATATCCTCTTCATCCATGTGTCACAGGATGCACAGCAGCACAATGCCCTGTGGATGGAACTTCGCAGGAGAGTTAATGATGTGGGTGGCCACAACCGCACATACCAGCAGGTGCGCAGACACTGTACAGACCTCATTAGACAGGCAAAACTGTGTGCAAATGCAATCACCAGGGAACAAGGTGCAACAGGTGGTGTACCACCAACCAAGCCCCCCACTTACATGTACCAAGGAGCTACTGGTCAACCTGGGGATACCTGCAGAACCACATCCACAAGCCTTAGCTGATATTATGGAGGTAGGTGTCTCTCAATCACTGAGCCTGGAGTTGCCTGTTAAGTCAGTACTCCACCTATAGCAACTATATTCCATATAGTTGCATGTGTCACTGTACAATATGTAATGTAACATCACCTGTACAGTATCCACATCAGGCCACAGATACAGTGCATTCCCATTGTTGGTGTTGGACATCAATGTCATACTAGCTCCTCGTGTGTGTGTGTGTGTGTGTGTGTGTGTGTGTGTGTGTGTGTGTGTGTGTGTGTGTGTACGCAGATGTCATGTGGGACATGGTGTACCATGTTCACCATATCTGGCCATAGTTGCCAGGCAGCAGCAATACGGTTGAAGATGTGCAGTGGTATCATCTGTATACCCATTAGTGACCTGGGTCACGACTTCCACATCGTGGTTTAGTGTGTATACACCTCAGAGACATGGGTCACATTCCACAGTACATATATGTATTGTATCTGAACACAGTCATGGCTATGAACCCTGCCTGTAACTCACACTGTATAGCACTAGAGATGCCTCATGATTCCCTGCAATGGCCATGCACATCAGCTAAATGTGCTGTATATCTGTAGGGTGGACAGACAACACTGCAATGATACACCATTGCCCCACTGTATATTTGACAGGACACCATTGTGTTAAAAATGTATGCATGTCATTGCACACGTCAGCAGATCACGTGTCATACTACATGTGATTATCAAGGTTATATGCCACATATCAGGCAAGTGTACTGTTAACCTGTGCTGGTCCACATGGTGTAACACAGAGATGTATGCTAACTATTACTATGATTCTGTAATTTGCATGCCATCTGCTATGACACATGCATGTTGTTGTGTGCAACCCAGGGATGTATGATTACCACTATTGTCTGTGCTGCATGCTGTCTGCTGTATCACATGCATGTTGCATGCCTTCTGTCATATCACATGCATGTGTGTCTGTGTGTGTGTCTATTGCATAGATTGTAATGTACAGTTCTTGTCTGCCCTCACAGGTGATGTAGGTGCATTGCCCTCCTGCGTTACATCTGATGTTAGTGTCCACACAGACTCTAGCAGTGATGATGAATGTATGATTGAGACCCAGGCAGAGTTGTCAGGGGCTGAAACTGTGCCATTGGTTGCCATTCCATCTATATCCCCCTCATACCCGCACACAGATCCCATACCTGCACATACCCCATCACCAGTGGCCATAGAGGAAGGATAGTTGGCGCATGGTAGCTTGGAACAGGAAAGTGTGGTGGCTACGGAAGGTGTGCCTGCACACCATGGTGTCAGCCAAATGACTGGTGGTGCCCCACACTGGCACATGGCCAGTGCTGCTCATAGGAGGACCTCTGGCCAACATGCTCCTGCATGACAGAGCGCAGCAGCTGGTGTCACTAGACACATGTTTCAGGCTGTAATGGAGGCACAGGCAGTGCTAAATGTAACAACAGAGATGATCAGAGGCTACAGAGGGCTGCTGTCCATTCTTTAAACAACATCCAGGCAATGGTAAATGCTCAACAGCAGATTGCTGAAGCTTTGGATAGATGGTTGGGTGACATGGTTGGAGTCCTTGACCATGGCATGACAATCCAAGAGCATGAGCTGTCTGTGTTGGAACATCTGGTAGGAGTGAGGTGTCGGGCACATGGACATAGGCCTGCTACATCACCTGTGTCAGGTCTACATGTATGAGCTACCTCACATGGCCGCTCCCATAGTGGCAGTAGCAGCAGCAGTGCATCTGGTGCTGTGCTGTCCATACCATGACACAGCAGGTCACATGCATGTGGCCTGGGATGGTCCCAACAGGGACACAGTTCCAGTGGACAAGTGACATCAGACAGTACCCAATATGCACCTCTGCCTGGTAGTGCCCATGCAACCCCTGGCAGGCACAGGTCACATGTCCATGACCGGACACTGTGAACTGTAAAACCTCACCTGTATAGTCTGCAGTTGTCAATAATATCCCTGTGTAGGCCAGAGACATGAAAGAACTGTGTGCATACATACACACACACACTGGAAACATATGTAGGGCACCACAACATACATGCATAACATCCACACATGCCCAATTAGATCAAAGGCCCAAACCCACACACATGATGTCATTCAATAGTGCAGGCTAGGCCACTGGCAAGCATTAACACCCTGTGCATATTATGATGCCTGTGCCGCATCCTTGACATCCACACCATCGGTGCAGGGACATGCTCATATGGTCTGATATACAGGGTGAACAGACTAGGATGATACGTGTAGTTTACAAATGTTGAGGACTGTTGACAGTCAGCAGATATACCATGTAGTACAGGTGTACAATACTGCTAACAGTATGTGTCTTGTGTAACAACAGTGCAGCCTAGGCCTCCATCAAACATTAACACCCTGTGCATATGATGATGCCTGTGCTGCATCCCTGACATCCACACCATTGGTGCAGTGACATGCTCATATGGTCTGATGCACAGGGTGAACAGACTAGGAAGATATGTATAGTTTACAATTGTTGAGGACTGTTGACAGGCAGCAGATATACCATGTAGTACAGGTGTACAATAATGTTAACAATATGTGTCTTGTGTAACAACAGTAACTGCATGTTGGTCATGATGTTCTGCTGTCCTTCTTCAGGTCTAATTGCACATGTCGGTGGATGTCAGTGTTTGCAGTTAGTGTCCTATATGTCAATGTGGACTACTCACAGGTATGTATGAATATACCAGCATGCACTGTGTAGCTGCCACATACCAGTAAGAGTGCCCAAGTTACAAACACGTCTACCATTCCAAGAGCATGATGGCTGTGTTTTAAGCTACTGTGGCCACAGATGTGACATCCATAAAGGGTGACATCACAGGTACAGTTACATGGAATGGTGAGGTAAGAGAGGGGTCTAGCTGATTACAAGGGTAGAGGCCATTGGGAAGTATGATGCCTCATTGGGAATCAGTAATACATGTTCCCATGACAGGATGTCAACACACAACTGCAACCACACACACAGGTATTGACACACATGTATTCAGTGACACAGTAACACACCTACACACTCACGGATTCACCAACACAGTAACACACACACTCACACACAGTTGCTACTAGTGGGATGAGGACCCCTGCCTATGTGCAAATCATCATTACAGTACAGTGCACCTACATGACATGCCACAGAGAATACACATGTACAGGTAGTGCATTACAAAGATGAGGGGGACATCAACGATAGTAGTATGCATGCCCTGATGGTGGGTGGGGAGATATTATTCAGTTTCGTAACATAACATCCTTATACCCAGGACCAGTCAGCCAGTCAATACACACACACACACATTCAGTAATTAATACACCTATGTCATGTACATACAGATACCTCACATGTGTGACATAGATGCACCTCCCTATCTCCTGCTTACTACATGTACAGATGTGTACTGGCAGTGCAGAGAGTGAGAGTAATGGTGAGTAGATTCCCCACTTAATAAGTGATAATATATGACCGCACAACCCACACACACTGCCAGTAATCTGGTGCCTGGCCATGCTATGTTATAGTGCCAGAAGTACAGCAGTATTGCACACATTACAAACTGTACTTATGCTTCCTGTGGCAACAGTGCTGATATATGCACTAGGGATGTCGTATCTATTAACAGGTGTCAAGTGATTTACCTTTGCTGTCACCCTGACCACTGTCTAAGTTGTGTGTTATGTCCTTCAATTAATGAAACCATTGCTTACTGGTTATGCAGGGTATTGTAGGACCACTTGTGACACACCTGTGAGCTGTCCACAGCAAACATCCATCTGCAAAGATGCCCCACTACTTAGTTATTTCCACACATCTGTCCATACCTGTGATACATTCAGCATATCACCCTATACAGTTGGCAATGTTGAGGCTGCATTGCAACTGCATGATGTACTAGGATACACATCACCTGCATACATCAGCAACTGCACATGCATGCTATCTGATCGCACAACACTACGTGTACATGTGTGTAGGTCCTACAATCCATACATTTGATCATGTTTGTAGGCATTGCAATTGGTGGATATGTGAATGACATACATGAATGTGTAATAACATACATGGCACATGGACTGTTGTATGATATGATGGGTGACCAGTACAGAGGGGATGCTACCTCTGTCAACATTGATATCACACCTTATGTACTGTTAGCATTCAGCAGCCATGGACTTACATTCCATGTGCATGTGTGTAATGGCTGTAGCCACCTGTTTGCACAAAGGACAACAACAGCTATGCTATTCACAGGTATGTTGTGTGTGTGGCATGTACATAACCAGGGCAGGTACATGTATGTCATATCCACACATGAGGGTCTGTACTGGTGTACAGCAACAGTCATCTGCAAATGGTGGAAAGTACCGAGGGCCCCTGGTATGTGTACAGCTGACCTGGTCACAGACAGTGGCATCATTGCATTGCATAACACATGATGCAACTGTGTCAGTACATGTGTACTCTCTACAGTTGATGTAGAGCTTAGTACAGTACACAGGTCAAGGGTCACACGGTGGTGTACTCTTCTCTTTCATACAACATGTATGGTTGCATGCTGTTGGTCCGAGGGCATGGTGGTGTCTGAGGTTTACATCCTAGAATGCAGCATGTGACACTGTGTCGTGCACATGGCTAATCTGTGATGCCTATCATGGGGGGACCAGTCAGTACATGTGAGTGGCCTTTATGTATGTGGGTACACCACCTGGATCGGTCCGTACCTGTGTTATGGACCACATGTCTGGTTCTAAGGTATATAGTGCTAGTGCTAGGTTCTGGGGTATATGGGGGTAGTGCCATTGTGCACTACAGAGCCATCAGCCAGGTGTTCCTAACTGCACAGATGTCAGTGCTCCCCATTGTTGGATCTACAGTGACCAGCTTTGAATATGGACGCTACACATCTAGCATTGGTTAGCATAAGAAAACAATGCAGTTGTCCTGTAGGTGTATGGGAGTTAACCTGTGTTTAGGACAGTTGCCTTGGAATGGCACTGTGTAGATGTGACTTGGGTAATATCCACACTCCATTATATTATGGATGCATGTGATATGTGACAAAGCCCTGCCTACTGTCAGCCATGTCATCCCAGAATGACAGCTGATGTTGTGTAAAAGACCAGTGTCAAATATATGTAGAGCAGCATTCCTGCTAACAATGACTACTACTAACACCAGAGCCCATTGCAATGTGTTCTTTACGACTACCTGTAATAACATGGCCACTGTGGCCTTCTGTGCTTAGCATCAGAGTGCATCCCAGTCATCCCTGTGCTACTAGGAGTATGAGCATGCCCAGTATATCCTTTTGTAGATGGGCACATAGTAGTGCATTCCGACCAGCCCTGTGCTACTGTGTGAGCATGCCCCCTATGCTACTAAGTGTATGAGCATGCCCAGTATATCCTTGTGTAGATGGACACATAGTGCATTCCGAAGAGCCCTGTGCTACTAAGTGTATGAGCATGCTCAGTGACACCTTGTGTCGGTTATGTGTCTCTGTGTATGGGCATGGCCATTGTAACCCTGTAGAGTGGTAGTAGTTGTCCATTCCACAGATGGGCATACTCCAGGTCAGGATGGATTCCTACTTTAAACACACTGGTTCACAGGTATGTACATCTTAATTGCCAGCATCCCTGTTGATGTCCGCATTCCCAGATGGTCATAATGACAGCCTTAACATGTGTAGTCTGTGTGGCGCGATTCATAAATATGTAGTAATGTAATAGTAATCTGTAAATAGGAAGGTGTTCCGTACCTGCAACTGCTGTGTGTATGTATGTCTGTCCCCGTTTGCCAGTGGACTCTAAATTGCTTTTAGACTGCCCATACTCCATACATTTCTTATACCCACCGTTAGCAAGGCTGATGATGTCACCCATTTACAAATACACCTCTGGGAGTGCTGTGTCCCAGTAATCTCAGTAGCACATTCTATAACTGCGTAATGCTGTAGTATAATAAAGTAGTTAGGTCGGTGTTCTAGTCCCACGCTTGCCATGTGTCTGTTTGTGTGTGTGTCTGTTTGCCTGCGGACTGAGTAATGCTTTTATACTGCTCATACTCCATACATTTCTTATACCCACTGTTAGCAAGGCTGATGATGTCACCCATCTACAAATACACCTCTGGGAGTACTGTGACCAAGTAATCTCGGTAGAGTGTTCTGTAACTGAGTAATGCTGTAGTGTAATAAAGTAGCTAGGTCTGTGTTCTAGTCCCACACTTGCCATGTGTCCCCATTTGCCTGAGGACTGAGTAATGCTTTTATACTGCTCACACTCCAAACATTTCTTATACCCACCGTTAGCAAGGCCGATGATGTCACCCATCTACAAATGGTTCCACTTCATATCATCGAAATTTCATTTCATCGAAATTCAAATCACCGAGACCAAATCGTCAAAAACTCATATCATCAAATCTCAAATCATTGAAAACTAGAAAGCAACTAGAAATAACATTCCACAAAGTTTTTACTACGTTTCTGCAGGGGGACAAGCCCCCCTGCACCCCCCATGTGTGGGGCTCTGCCCCCACACCCCCCATAATTAAATATATCAACTTCCTAACCCCCACTGTAGTGCGACCATGGAGTTGGTATATTTAAGTACGGGGGGGGTGTGGGGGGGGCGGCACATGGGGAGTGCAGGTGGGCTTGCCCCCTGCATAAACGTAGTAAACAGTGTCTGGGATGTTATTTCTAGTTGCTTTATAGTTTTCATTGATTTGAGATTCGATGATATGAGTTTTTGACGAAATGAGTTTTCGACAATTTTGTCTCGATTATTTGAATTTCGATGATATGAAGTGAAACCCTACAAATACACCTCTGGGAGTGCTGTGTTCCAGTAATCTTGGTAGTGTGTTCTGTAACTGCGTAATGCTGTAGTGTAATAAAGTAGTTAGGTCGGTGTTCTAGTCTCACACTTGCCGTGTATGTGTGTGTGTGTTTCCCCATTTGCCTGAGGACTGAATAATGCTTTTATACTGCTCACACTCCATACATTTCTTATACCCACGGTTAGCAAGACCGATGATGTCACCCATCTCCAAATACACCTGAGGGAGTGCTGTGTCCTAGTAATCCTGGTAGCGAGTTCTGTAACTGCGTAATGCTGTAGTGTAATAAAGTAGTTAGGTCGGTGTTCTAGTCTCACACTTGCCGTGTGTGTGTGTATGTGTGTGTGTTTCCCCATTTGCCTAAGGACTGAATAATGCTTTTATACTGCTCACACTCCATACATTTCTTATACCCACGGTTAGCAAGACCGATGATGTCACCCATCTCCAAATACACCTGTGGGAGTGCTGTGTCCTAGTAATCCTGGTAGCGAGTTCTGTAACTGCGTAATGCTGTAGTGTAATAAAGTAGTTAGGTCGGTGTTCTAGTCCCACACCTGTTGTGTGTGTGTGTGTGTGTGTGTGTGTGTGTGTGTGTGTGTGTGTGTGTGTGTGTGTGTGTCCATTTGCCTGAGGACTGAGTAATGTTTTTATACTGCTCACACTCCATACATTTCTTATACCCTCCGTTATCAAGGCCAGTGATGTCACCCATCTACAAATACACCTCTGGGAGTGCTATGTCCCAGTAATCTCAGTAGTGCATTCTGTAACTATGTAATGCTGTAGTGTAGTAAAGTAGTTAGGTTGTGTGTGTGTGTGTGTGTGTGTGTGTGTGTCCGTTTGCCTGAGGACTGAGTAACGTTTTTATACTGCTCACACTCCATACATTTCTTATACCCTCCGTTATCAAGGCCGGTGATGTCACCCATCTACAAATACACCCAGTAATCTCAGTAGCGCATTCTGTAACTATGTAATGCTGTAGTGTAGTAAAGTAGTTAGGTCGGTGTTCTAATCCCAGACATGCCAACTGTGTGTGTGTGCGTGTGTGTGTGTGTGTGTGTGTGTGTGTGTGTGTGTGTGTGTGTGTGTGTGTGTGTGTGTGTGTGTCTGCCTGCGTGAGACAAGTACAGTGCTTTGTAGTAGTCACCGTAGCATGTGCCCTAAATGCGTGTTGCTGCAGTGTGATATGGTAGGGGTTTGTATACAGGACATGGCAAGTGTGAGTTTTTCTGTCAGAGCCTGTGTAGTGGTGGCTGTGATTGTCTTACATTAGACATGTTTGGGAGCGGGTTTTGTAGTTTTCCTATATAGTATCCGTCTTATGATACATTGGCCACATCATGAGGAGTACAACTGTCAGTCAGCCATGGCACTGTGCTGGCAAGCCATACCCATACATCTGGCAAAAGGGCTGGTGAACTAAGTATGCAGCCCTACTAGTACCTGGTATATGTCCCGCACCCATGGGCCATGCACATACAACCTTGCCTAGGATATCCCACTATGTTGCTAGTAACATGCACATTGAGGACAGGTAGTAGGCATGGTGTGACTGCAGTGGCCTGCAGAGGACATGGCACCCCGTACAACAGAATAATAGGCACATATATGTGGATATTGTGCCTTCACTATGTTCCACACTGAATGGCTGCAACATATGTGGTGCCATCAAATGTGATCCACTAAGGAGAGACAATGCTGCACACATTTGCCCTGTATGGACCCATGCCACTGACACCACGGAATACCTGCATCATTCTATCCATGCAGATGCAGGACCGACCTGCTCACTATAAGCAGGTTTCGCCACACCAGGCCAGTATTGGCATATCGGGCTATAACAGGCTGTGTACACTACATGTGTCTGCCAAACCAGGTACCCCTGTACATGTCACTGTACAGTATTGTGGGACATGCACATCCCAGGCAATGTCCATGTGAAGGACTATCAAACACAGACATGGCATGCATTGCAAAGCTATGGCCCTACACATTGGTAAACAGGATGTCAGGCCAGATAAAGCAGTACCCTTCTGTGCGGGACATTGAAGACACTACACCCCTGCACTGCACACCATTGTCGGGTGAAGCGATGGCAAGGAATACCCCTCACCGAGTCTTGTACAGCCATCTTGCACAGCCAAACACTACACACCCATGGAGTAATGCATACCTGCATGCCAGTACTGGCACCCTGTGTCTGTGTGTGGGTTGTGATGCTCCCAACCACAGTCAGTCCCAGTATAATCATCATTGGCATACCAACAGCTGTCAAGCACTTTCACATGCCCTAGCCCATAGAACTTCCAGATATCCCCTGTGGTGCATGTGGTCCTGTGCATTACTGTGGTGTGACAAACTAAGTAATTACATTGTGTATTTGCTGCCCTGGCAAAGGTGTCAATGCATGTCCATTAGAGTGTGGTTGTGGTGACAATGGCATCCATTCATGTGGATTGACGTGTACCACACCTAATGTATGTCTACTATATCTGTTGCAGATGGCACTCACTCACCTACACACATGTTCTTACAGCACAGCAACATGTTGCCATTGTGGCACATGTAGTAATGTCATGCACATGTAATAGTAATGAGTATTCAGGGGTTTGCCCCTGTATTATTCAGCCTTTCCCTGGTGTACATTGTCTGTCCCACACACACACTCTCTGGTGGATGTGAAGGTGTACACCTGCACAGCAGCAGCATGTGTATTGTAAGAGATGAAAATGGTCAGGTGATGGCCTCTGCACCTATTGCAGTCCTCCTCTAGCTGACTGCATGTGGTACAGCTGTGATGGTGTTCCCATAGCCATCCACATGATAAACACAGTACACTATCTAGGGAAACATGTTATTATCTGGCCATGGCAGTCGCTGTGAGTGGTACCTGGATGTCGTGTTCTGACATGGCATCGCAGATGATATGTGGATGTACCGCAATCATTTTCCACAGTGGGAAATAGCCTAATGACAGGAGGGTGATGTGCCACACAACTACAGCATGTAAGTGTAGCTATGCTGCATTGAGACTACTGCCTGTTTAACATGTGTGTGGTAATGGCTACTCTGCATGTTATAATACAGACATGACAGTACTCTGTTCATGAGGGAACTCCATCTCTAGGGCCATCTGTGAACCGGTCAGTGTGTGCAACCATTTGTTTCCTGTGTTACACACTGAACACACTTCTGTGCACAGCAGAAGCATGGTGTGAGGATTGCAGACAGTACATGATGATATGGATGTGCTACTGCCATCGCATCCCTGACTGGACACGCCAATGATGGGCAACTGTTCATAGCTGTGGTCACACATCTACTACATATTGCACAGTTGGCATGTAGTATATATGCATGTGTTGTGCTCCCTCTGCAAATGTATACTATCAGCTGTGTTGGGCTGCTGGTGATATCTATGCATACTGTCGTAGGTAATCCTGTATGCTGTTGTCTATCACTAAGCCATATGTGGGTTTAAAACGCAACACCATAAGCTGAATGGGTTGGTAGGTCCCAGCAGATCCTACTGTCCCACTTCAGCTGACCATGGCCCCGGGCACTAGCACATCTGGGGCCTAGCCATTAACATCAACTTCTGTTGGCTCTGCACCCCCTTCTGTTGGTACCACCACTGTGGATGGAACATGTCCCCCTTGGGAGCGGGACCACACAGGTACATATCTGCTGTCGTGCGGTCCCGGACATGTTGCGTTGGTGGCTCCCTAAGGGGTTACGAAGCCAGATATGCCAGTTCAATGGCAGTGTCACATTTACAGGGTGATACTGCCCCTCCTGGACAGCCCCCAGCACTGCCTCCTTTGCAGCTGTGTAGGTGCTGTGGCAGTTGCCCATGGCTGGGGACCTCCGTCCCACTGTTCCCATGGGCTTTTGAATGCCAAAGACTTCAGGATGTATCTCCCCCACATGTGTCATATACCAACCCTGTATGCTGTCATTTCTGTGCTCCTACCTATCCTCCACGGCCATACCTACACTCCTTCCACAACATCTGACCCTCACCTATGGACACATAATGCCATTCAGCTCCTAGGACACCATCTGCCCTATACATAGCTGTCCATTACACACACATGCCCACTGGACACATGAAACCCTTGTAATATGCATCATAACATACTACTGTTATCCTCACCCCTGTCCCTCAGGCGCATGATCCTGGTATGCACATCACTCCTACATGGTCCAGGTACACGTGAGGAGGATGACCCCATTGTACATAAAACATGACCGGTCCCTCTATGGTTACCCCATTTACCTTTATCATGATGATGATGTTGCGCACAGCACATTGCAGGAGTGCTGATCACACATAATGATTGAACAGGTACTGTTGTGTTAATGAACATTACATGCACAGAGTGATGTATACGGACAATGTACAACTATTTGTGTGTATGACTGACACATGTCTGTCTGAGGGAGTCTTGTGATCACATAGAGCAACACCACTACATAATACAGGTGTCACTGGTGTTTCTCATTTCATTCATTTGTAATGCTTTGTTTCCACATGGTATGTTCCTGATATATGTATGTACCTATATGCTGGACATAAACACTCACATGTACATCTACATGATGGGATACATTCCTATACTCCTGAATGACTGCACTGTATGATATCCTCTGGTTACAGCCTCTTACGCTCGATTAGCCTCTACATTGCTTAACCAGTGCAATACTCGCATAGTGGTAGCCAAACACGCTTACACCCGCTCGATCCTGCACTTGCTAATGCACCGACATTGGTGCTTGCATCTGTCACTCACACCCCTGGGTGTGAGCGAGGACCACACTATTACCTTGTGATGCCTATTACATCGGACTACATGACTACAGTATCGGGATTGGCCGCCCATTAGGCAACAGCATCGCGTTCGACTGTACGGAATCAGCGGCCTGACCAGTGACACAATCATATTTGTGTGCACCTCATACAATTTGCTCCCACCTTGTGATGCCTATTACATTGGAATACATGAATACAGTATCGGGAACGGCTGCCTATTAGGTGATGGCATAGTGTTCAACTGTACGGAATCGGTGGCCTGTCCAGTGAATCATTCATATTTGTGTGTTCCTCTTACAATCTGCTCCCACCTTGTGATGCCTATCACATTGGACTACATGACTAGAGTATCAGGAATTGCTGCCCATTAGGCAACAGCATGGCGTTGGACTGTACGGAATCAGTGGCCTGTCCAGTGAATTAATCATATTTGTGTGTTCCGCATACACTCTGCTTCTGTCTGGCTGATACATGGGAAGTGAGACCCTGCATTACAAACAAGTAGTTGGGTTGTGGTAGCCACATCTGTCTGACGGGTCATGCTACCGCATACCTGTTATAGGTTTGCCACCTTCTCAATTGGCCAAGGTAGGACTTTAGGGTTACCACCTGTCCCACTTTGCGAGGGACACTGCGAAAATAATCAAGACATAGCAAATGTCCAGATTACAGGACATTATTATATTCTACATTTCATTAATAATCGCATAAAATAGTTATTTTATATATGTCACTTCTATATGTTATGTGAAGTAGTATAAGCAATTCAAATGCAACTAGATTAAGCTTTTATTTGTGCAAATAAGTGTAATCCTGTACTATGCACGGCTGTAGGTATGTTTAGTCCTGGAATGTCTGACATTTCTACAGAACATGTCCCACTCTGGCCATTTGGAAAGGTGGCAACCCTATAGGACCTGTATGTAGAGATGTCAGACTTTGCAGGGCAACACACCCACAGCCAGTAGAAAGGGGAGTACTTCACTGTTTTGCCTAAATAAAAGGTTACTCTTGTAGCATTATAGTTGCTTATACTGTTACCTATAACACTTAGGTGTTTCAGAGGAACATAATTGTTTTATGCTACTACTACAGACAATATAGGTAATCTTTGCCCTAAATCACAGGACATTTGCCTTATTTACAGTTGTTATGCAGGACACAACTGCCCAAAAGGGAGTGTCTCTCACAAAGTTGGACAGGTGGTAACCCCAACCCTATTATTCTTTCAATGTTTTAAGGTACTCAGCGGAACATGCGCGTTCTCTCACTATCAGACCTTTCATATGAATGGGGAAGAATGAACACTGAATCAGGGACACTGCATAATGACATCAAAGACACATTTAGAAAGTTGGTGCTATCTACCTGACACATTGACGGACACAGAGCACATATGTATTCATACACATTGTCTGAGGTACATGCTGTTTATGACTCTTACATGTTGTCATTATTCATTACATGTATTCCGTCACTTTTCCTCCTAATATCACTAGTTCTAGGAGGGTTTATTTGGGACTGTGTTAGATTCTGATTCGTAATCTCAGATGTCCCTGGTAATTGGGGACAGTTCAATGATATGACCCCCTATGTGTTCCCCCAGTGGTTTACGGACTGTCCAGTAGATGTGCTCTTAAGGTTTGGGAGGTATGGGCATCTGCTATACCCACATCGGAATATTACTTACACCCACGGGGTGGTCCTAATAAGTGTCTGTCAGCCAACACCTGCATGCCTAGTCCCATAATCGCATACCTATAGTTCCCCCACCTGCCAGTACTCTACAGCACTCATCCTTACTGTGGGCGCAGGCGGATGCAGGTGGGACATGAACACACCCCTACACACTGCCCACTCTCCCTGTGTTGGGACACATGTCATACATTGTGTCAACCCATGTGTTATCAGGCTTGCGCAACCTACTGTTCCGTGTACAGCTACATCCTGGTCATAAGAGTATATACATCAGTGTGTCAATACATTCTCCACTCATACGCACTTACACAAGCGTAATGGTGTTTATAAGCTTCACCAGCATACTAGTGCCTTATTCATTATAACACTGACACACTCCAGTTATCTTGTAATTGGTATGTAGCATGTTATACAGCGGATAGATGTCGCTATATGTTCATGTACGGATTACTGATAGTAATTGGAATGTGATAGTGTGATTCGACCCGTCCCTCTTCTGCAGAATCTGTTATTCTAGGAGGGTTTATTTGGGACTGTGTTAGATTTTGATTCGTAATCTCAGATGTCCCTGGTAATTGGGGACAGTTCAGTGATATGGCCCCCTATGTGTTCCCCCAGTGGTTTACGGACTGTCCAGTAGATGTTTGTATGGGCACATTCCTATTATTTATTTCAACAAATCGAATGCATGTGTTACAGAATTTGTACTTCAACATATATTGTCTGCATGTGAGTATGCATATGCACCTATTACGACCTGGCTGACCTCCATGGGTCGGTCCATTAGAACCAGCCCATCCAACCCAGGCATGCCTGGATCCATAATTGCATATTCATAGATCCTCCACCCCACCGGTGTTAAATTTACACACGTAACATCCATTATCCACTTGTTATTGCAGCCATGACACACCTTTGCACATTGCCCTCTCCAGAGATTTTGGGGCCCTACACACATTCTGTCCCACCTCATGTATTCACAGGGTCTCCCGCCATGTATATTTGCACAAACGGGCCTTTTCTGGGGTTATGGAATAGGGCCATTTGCGCTTTCCAATTTTTGGAGATCCCAGCATGGGACTACATTCTGTCTGTGTGTAAAGTAGACTTAGCATTTCAATGATGTTGCTCCCACTGGTAAAACCCTGCCTGTGGTGTGAGTAGCGGTGCTCTGCTCACTCCTGGGCAGCTTTTTATGATATATGCTGACAGCACTATATAATACCATAGTTGCTCTTGATTCCCTTCACATCCCTTGTGTATGCTTTATTGTTACAATGTCCAGTTTTTATATCTATATATATATATATATATATATATATATATATATATATATATATATGTATATATATATATATATGTGTGTTTAGATATAATTTCCTATGCTGGGAGCTGCTTACATCCGTGCAGGCACACTCACCTATGCTTACTGTGGGTTACATATGTTTACTGCCGCTTATTTGTGCTTATTTGTGCTTTATACATTATGACAATACCACTTTGATTGAAAGGATCTGGTTAATAGTCCCATGCGATACACACATTCACCTTTACATGTTTAAATGTCGGCTTTACAGCACGGCAACATTCATTCCACAAGGAAAATGATATGCGCTATTGTTGACCTTGAACCGTGAATGCCTTTTCGTTAGGCGGATGCTCTAACCACTACACTATTGGTGTTCTGCCTCATTTATATGTATACCTATGGTGCATAGTTACCCAAACACACGCCTCATCACTTCACTTACACAGCAGGCATCCATTTTCCTGTTGGGAAAACCGCACTACTACACATGCGCCATTCCCTATTCCCTACTGCTCTGGACTTGTGCTGCATGTTGACTCACTCCGAGGATATTCAGACCTCAAAAGCCTACAGGCCTGTCACATATGTGTGTTCGATTGTCAGGGTGTTTATATGGTCTTTTGGATTTAGGCTTGTCCGACTGGGGACAGGAACTGCCCTGTACCTAGTTGAAAGTCAGACTTAGCACGGGGAGATCATTTGTTCCACTTTTAGCATCCTACCTGTGGTTGCGGATGCAGAGGTGTGCTCACCTATGGCCATCCTGATATATAACAGCACTAACTATTATGGGGATTTCCTATATTGTGACCATGTTCATTCTTCATATCTGCATATATATATTTATATATATATATATATATATATACATATATATATATATATATATATATATATATATATATATATATATATATATATATATATATATATATATATATGTGTGTGTGTGTGTGTGTGTGTATATGTGTGTGTGTGTGTGTGTGTGTGTGTGTGTGTGTGTGTGTGTGTGTGTGTGTGTGTGTGTGTGTGTGTGTGTGTGTATATGTGTGTGTGTGTGTGTGTGTGTGTGTGTGTGTGTGTGTGTGTGTGTGTGTGTGTGTGTGTGTATATATTGGTCTGTACATACACATGCAAATACACCTACATGTTCATTTACATTTCCCATACCGTTGAGTCACTGCCACTTACCATCGCGCATACATGCTTGCATACCCGCTTACGTCTCAGGTTGCCACCCTTTCATATGGCCAAAGAGGGGCATTTTCAGGACATGCATAAGATTTTACAACCCAACACATACCCACAGTCAGTACAAAGGTTAGAACTTTACTTATTTGCCTAAATGAAAGCTTATTATTGTAGAAGTTTAGTTGCTTAATCTGTTTCTTGTAACTTTAAGTATTTTACATACAGAAATAACTGTTTTATGCAACTGTCTCATGAAATATGTGACATATTTCCTACAATCACAGGACATTTGCCATTATATTATATTTGGCCTGGACACAACTGCCCAAAGAGGACTGTCCCTCGCAAGGTGGGGCAGGTGGTAACCCTGCTTACCTCTGCTTTAAAGCACCTTGAGCACCCTATATCCGACTGACACTATGCGAATGTGTAAGGTATATATTCCCGATAATGCACGTGGGGAGACGTGCATCATGGTCAGATGTTTAATCCTGGGTCATAAGTTCTGCAGGACAGGCTGGAAGCTGAGCACTCTCGTGGACAACTATTGCTCATACAACTTGTGTCCAGATGTATACAGGACTGGACATCGTGTCGTGACACCAAGTCTTATGTTTAGAACAGATACATATCCCATGAGGGATATCCAAAAAGTGTGGTAACTGATGACCTTCTTTGCTTTACGGCTGTAAGGTAGAGTTATACATGCAAGGGATACATAGTTTACAATCCTGAGACTGCCTAGGGTGAGACTGCCTACTAGATATGGGTAGGGGTTACTATATGCAGATATGGCCGTGCCTATCTAGCAGCCTGAGTATGACTGGTTTTGGTGGATGTTCAGAATGGGGGGGGGGTGCTGTGAAGGGGATGATGGGTATTCCATTATGTATCCAGGTGTGTTGGGGTGGGATGGCTCAGTTCAGGCCAGACCATTATTTGGGTATGTGCCAGTAATGTTTCTGTACATGTGTATTGCACATTTTAATGTTCACATGTTTGTGGGATTGTATTGCGAATGTGTATATTTGTTCTTTGGTTATCTTCCTGATTCACCCACTGCTCCCTCGTAGACCTCCAGTTCACCTATTGTGCATCAAACCCAGTCTCCCCTTGGTGAATTATTGCATTACCCATCACCCCCCACCCTCATATTCCACAGACACCATTCATCCCTTCTCTAGTTGATGGCCCATGGCACAGTCAAAGGAACACATTGTGTACACTACATATCTCTGGGACCAATAAGGTTGTGAGGTCTACACTAGCATTTCTGATCATTCACATGCTGTACTTCATGCACATAGGTACATGCAAATACTTATCTTTCATGACATGGTAGGTAGACCCGGGTAATACCAGTTCATCTATGGGCTGTTCTGACAAGAACGGCTTGGACTGCGAATGGGCAGATATTGGGCGAATGCTCTGACCATTGGTAGGGTTGCCACCTTTTCATATGACCTGGATGGGACATTTGTGGGACACACATCTGAGTTTACAGGCCAACACATACCCACAGTCATTACAAAGGATAGTACTTTAGTTTCATGCCTACATATAAGCTTTTATTGTCGTAGCGGTGTAGTTGCTTATTCTGTTTTGTTTACTTGCTTATTCTGTTTTTTGTAACATATTAGGTATTTTATATACGGACATACATATTGTATGAGACTATTACATAACATATGGGACATAATTATGTCCTACTATTGCAGGACATTTCATATTTATTATGGTTTTGGTATGGACACACCTGCCTAGAGGGGGACTGTCCCTCACAATGTCGGATAGGTGGTAACCCAAACCATTGGACTAGGCTTAGCATGATGCGTTTCGCTTCCACTTGGTATAACTAGAGACACTACAATGGAATACAGGCACAGGGTTTTAAATATCATTTGTTCAATGGACGGGGACTCAATATTCAGCTGCATGCCTTTGTGTTTACTTCTTATTGTGGTGTTCGCAATGATGTCTTGTATGCTTTGCATACATTTCACTATCAACAGACACTGACAGAAGTCATTACTATTAGAAGCAGGCTGTACTAGTCAGCCTTTTAGGTTGTGCGTATGCACCCGACATGTTCACACCTCCGTGTAGTGCTTGGACATGCCCCCTGCACTCGTACACGTTTCCTATGCACGTGGCTGTTATGGCAGCGTGCCTTCATTAATATGCATGTGGTGCTGCTGTGCCATCTCTACGCCGCATGGTTGGCACAAGGCTAACGCCGTCCTTGCACTGAGCTTCATGAATCCTGGGGCACACCTTTTTTTCTGCCCATCATGTTAGCAATTTCACTAACACAACTCTCATGTATGGTAAGGCTATTGTCCTGTGGTTAACATCTACATGAATCTTGGTTCTGCAATCCTAAAATATAATCTGTAGTAAGAGAGCCAACAAATAGCAAACTTCATTGATTAGAAGTTTAGTCTGGTCACAATTCTCAGGAATACAGAATTCCTTTCCCAAGGTTTTAAATCAGTGCAATGTTCATAAGCTGGTCACTAGCAGTTTGCTGCTTGGTCTAGAGAAAGTCGTTTCCAAGTCTGAAAAAAGTAAACTATTCACCTAATTCATAGTCACTGTCACACTGTTAATAAACACTGTGCACAACACATATCAAATAAATGCAGTAAAAATTCATACAAAGAAATTACACCATTCATACACATAATTAAAGGGAGAATAAATCATGTAGCTTATGGTTTTGATATGTCCACATGTTCAGATATGGGGGATAATCACACCATTTTAATATTCAGCATGGCAAAAACTAGAAAGCTTATGCATGCAGAATCCATAGCATGACACTGCTCATAAAGCATATATTGATGATTTGCCAAATGTTATTTGGCCATGTTCCTTTACCACAATATTTTTCAAGAACAGACATATAGGCATGTCTGATGCCATCACTGGAGCAATATGACCCTGAGACATCCAGACAGACTGCAAAAACCTTTACAGCAATATTGCAAGAATTATTCTCTACCACATGCTATGTTTTGGAAAATCTGAACATCTTGCGTTGTACTTACCCATAGTGAAGAGCTGTCTAGCTTCTCTAAAGCCCATTAGATGTAAAACAGTGTAATGTTATAAGTAAGTCTCACAAGAAGAGGGAACAATTCATTGTTTATTAACAATGTATGGACAGGTAAGGATGGCGCAGTGGTACAATGGTAGCATTGGCACCTCACAGCAAGAGGTTCTCTGGTTCATTTCTTGGCTGGAGTGCCTTCTGTGTGGAATCTGCATGTCCTCCCTGTGATCATGTGGGTTTCCTTCCACATCACAAAGACATGCATCTGAAGCATTTCTCCCTGGGCATCCACTGAAAATTGGTTTTGTTCCAAGTCGGACATTCTCGGTAAACAAATGTAAAATAAATGTATATATTTCATTTTATAGAGATGTGTTTTCATTAAACCCCACTTCTCAGTAGCCACAGATGGTACAAGTTTGATATATGTGTTGCATTTTAGTAAGATGACAACGCACATATTGCAGTATCTAGTAACGCACCACTGTTGTCCTTTAGGTGCACACACACACTTAGTGATTCACCACTGTAGTGCTTTAGGTGCACACACATGCGCTATACCAAGTTACATATTATTGGCATGGTTGCCATGTTGTTCAGTGTCTGGATATTTTGACTAATGTGTGGGTTCTTTGTTCAGAGACATAGCTATTAGCTATGGTGGGACAGAAGGGGTAGCCACCATATCTCTCACCTCTTAGCCCAAGAAATCTGAATAAAGCCTGTCATAATGGGGGGACAAAGGCCCAGAAAATATGTACAGATTTCAAATATTGCTCTTATAAAGTTAGAATGTAGCTAGAATAACAGGGCTTGTGTTCAAATGTATTTTCTAAATAATACGAACTCTGACACTCAATGTCATTATTTAATGATTTCATTTCTCAGATCATCCCAGTGATTTGCCAAATAAACACACACTTTATGAGGATCAGACCAAAATTTTGAGGCAAAAATCTAGACATTCTGCAAAAATCTAGACAGTTGAGAGGTATGGTAGCCACCCTGGGCAGAACAAGATTGGCCTCCTGATCAGTCTTCAGTGCATCATTTGCAGTCAGAACTGAAATGCTATGATGGTTTATTGCTAAAAGGAGACAAACATTTATTTTCTTTACTCCTCAGGTGTGCTCCTCAACTTAAAGATAATGGGTGCTCCATATCAGAAATGGCACCAGGCACATTAATGGCTAACTACACTTCTGTTATTGTATAATGCACTGCTTGGCCGAGTGTGGCTGTGGTATGGATACTGCAGGTAGTTTCAAATCCATACCTATAACACTTGTCTGTTATGCATCTAGATGTTTACTGACTATACTAGAGGCCTACATGTAAAGTGTTATGCATAGATGAGCACTGATGTTTGGTGTGTTATGGAGCATGTAGGACCATCAGTTATAGAACTATACTACTGATTATGTAATAGGCAGACCACTAAGAGAACTGCATGGAGTAGATGTTGCTTCTATTAGCAATGAACATTACTATTTTGTATTTCTGTTTATTTTTCATTTCCTCAAGGAAGAATACAGCAGCACACAGGTTTACACAGTCTGTAGCCATTAGTGAAGGCTGTATAACCGATTTTGAGTGCGCTGTCCAGCTGTTTCTTTAACTGCACCATCTAAAAGATGTTGTATCAAGCCAGAACATTATCGTTTAGGAATCATCATATAAGAAATGAGGCATGAAATGTAGCACCTACCTAACATCAGATGGTCATAGAAGTACCAGATGTCAGCTGGTTTCTGTGACTAACAAGAGTAATGTCATATCCTAGCCAAAATGATTGTGGATCATTCTGCAACAGTGCCTCAGCAACACTGATCCATTGATGCCAGTGTCTTCATGAAGTCCCAACAAGAGGTTGAGCACCACAGACATGTCATAATATCCATGTTATGGCCCATCACTACTGACATGCAGTAGAGTGGACCACCTTCTTATGGCATAGTAGATGTCACTTAACATGGATGGCTGATCTGTACCTCCACAGTCCAGGGATTTCCTCAAGCAGGAGTAGGATGAGACATACTGAAAAGTCAAGACTGCTTCTAGGGGGACATCAGACAGTCCACATCTTATTTCTTTATATATCTGTATATAATACACATATGTTTTTGTCAAATTACCTGTTCTTTTTTCCATATGTTTCTTTTCCTGTTTAATAAATGGTTTGCTACTCTTTGGTGTTCTACAAAGCATTAAAATCTATCTGTACCTATTCCTGCACTTTTTCACCTATAACACATATTGGGATAGTATATGATAGCAGTGTATGACTAACCGTTTATGGCATTTTACTTTGTAGAGATTACTATAGGTATATCCTGTCTGTGCCCTTCCTGGATCCTGGTATAAAAGTTTCCATGCTGATGTATTTTCCCCCTACATCCTGAATATTATACTACAATACACAGTCCCTATCCTATCTGTCATTTATGTGTTTTCATTTGGTGTGACATGGTAGCTTAGTAGATCCATATTCCCACTGTGGCTGGTTGGTGTGTCATTCATGGATGCACACTGGGGAATAATTGCCCTCTGTTATTCTATTTGTGAATCATATACCAAATGTATAATGCTCTATAATTCATATAACTCTCCTGTTAATGCAACTGTTTACCAAATTAATAATTATGGTATGGGGGTGCTGAGTCTAACTTTGGAAAAAAAGCTGCTTATTTTTTTGTTACAACCATATACACTTTGGCAATGTTAATTGAATTTATTTAGATACTTTTCGTAATTTTTATAATAAACTTTTTATGTGCTTTTTGTCCCCATAACTAAAAACATTGTCTCCCCCCAGATGTACATGGTCTGTTCCTTCCCCTTTCCTGGGTAATTCACCTATGATCAGGGCAAGGACAGTCTGGGGATGGGGGGGGGGGTCATCATTAAGACAACCATGATGGTGTCTATGTCTTTGCTGGCTAACTAACATTAAGGGCATTTCTTGATGGCCTAATCATGACCTTTGGCAGCAGAATAAAACGTGCAGTCTATGTCAATACAGAGATCAACAGCACATTTCTTATGTGAGTATGTATTTCCACACAACCATGATGAGCACCACAACAACCAGTGACTCGATGAGCCTAACACCCATACCTTGAGGCCATATATTTTCATTCTTGCCCCCCCCCCCACGGATGTACTGTGAGTGACATTGTAGCAAGCTTTGTCCAGTCCTTTCCCACCATAATGGGCACCCTCTCTGTCTTCCCTTATCAGCTCCACAAGGCACCCAATTTGTTCGTCTGGCTCATGCCACTTGTGCGACAGTCAGGACATTATCCTTTTACTTCACTGGCACTACTTCAATGTTAGTAAATTATTTTTGGCAGCAAGTCCCCAGAAATCTGTGTAAAATGGAAGGTATCTGCCTAACGGTTAGTAGGTATGGAGAAAAAAATACATTTATAATTTGTAGCTTTGTGAGCGCGCATATAGTCTAGGCTGGATGATCTTATTGTATTTGTTATTAGCATTGATACTAACTGGATATCTACCAAAAAGATTTCCAGAGTATATGTTCAGAAACAGAGCATTCAGGGAACACTGCGCAATAAAAATGGGTGGATAATGAAAGTTTTGAATTGCCTAACATTTGAGTTTTTGAATGTTGTCTAATAATAATTTGCAGCAGAATAAAATGTCAGGGACTCCTCCACCCCGACCTCAGGTTACCTCTTCTACCTCTCATTACTTATTTTCTACTTACTTTTCAGGACAATATCTAAACAGAAATTGCTTTGTTGCTATTCCTGAACTAAATAATTAATTTAATGTCAGTTGAGCAGTTGCAATTCTCTGTTCTTTTATTGAATCGCAAACTAGATTTTACCAGTAGCAGTCTTAAGTTACTCTCAGGAATAAGATAGCTTTCATTGCAGTTATGAGTATCATTAGTAGGCTGTTAGTCATCTAAAAACAAAGGAGTTTGCTTAAACATGTTATTGCCTATAAGTGACCCTTCTGCAACAAAGAAATCAGCATCTGTCTGTGTGACTTAGACCTCTGGGGCAATTGTTCTTCTTAATTATTAAAACAATTGTCAAGTAGAACATTCAGTTTTTGCCACCTTTTTGTCTTACACATGCCAGTGCAAGATATAACATGACAAGAAAAAAATATTTTTTTCCCTTTTGGAAAAAAAAGACGCCCAACATTAAAAAATGTGGCCAAAATTAATTTTATTCTTTTAAAATGTTAAAAACATTTTCATTGACAAAAAAGTGGCCAGTATAGTATATTTCAGGAAGAAGATGTCACTTTGAAGTATTAGGACCATCTGATGAGAAGGCAGTACGGAACTTTTACAAACTATTAGAGGATCAGGAAAATTAAGAAATGTTACTCAACAAAGATATAGGTAAATAAGAAAAAGACAGAGACACAAATGCAGAAACAGAAATCCCTGTGCTGCCATAGCTGATGTTGATTGTGTTAGTGTAGGATGACACTCAATGCAATGCATGACAAGGTTTAACAGTGAAACAAGAGTATTGAATATATGCAGAAAAGATAGAATGAAAATATTTCTTCTTGTTTGGCAGGAGTGGCAGTAAGTGATATAGCGGAGTCCCTGTCTACAGACACAGACACAGACACTTTTCATTATGTGGCAGGAAAAATAAAAACATACTTTAAACATAAGTCCAGTGTACAAATTGCTATGTAATCTTAGGTCTGCCTGACAACAAGCAAATGAGTCATCTACAACGTACCAATTGATATTAAGACATATGGCATAGAAAGCGCATGTGTAGCTTCTTTCATTCAAGAAACAAATGGGTTAGTTGGTAATGTCTAAAGTAATTTTTAATAATATTTCTTTATTTTTAGCAAAAGTATTATTGTCAGATATCTGATGTGGACCTGGGAGCAATAATACTCCTGGTTATGTAGATCTGCTCATGGCCAGATGGGGGAATATTCTGTTTATCAGTCAGATGTTATGCAGTACATTTTTTTTAACTTTTTATTGCATTTTAAATCAATATGAAACTATGATACACATTTTACAATATATAACAATCAACTATACAAAGTCCACAACAAAAATTACATTGAACAAAACCATTAAAACATTTCCAATTACCTAGATGAATGTTTATGTGTGATATTTGATGTTCTGTTCTGCAGAGTTTGTAATTTTGTATTGCATACATTTTTTTGTTAAACAAATAAATTCAGTAAAAGAGGATATTTTTAATTTTCCAGTTCATTGTGATGACTTTCCTGGCAATAGCCAGGATGGACCAAAGGAGAGGTACTTGTCTCCTTGGTGCAGAATTTGGAATTGGGATGGTAAATAAAATCAATACATTTTTAACAGTACAATTGTCTAACCACAATGCTTAAGTTTCTGAATTCTATCCAAAAAGGAACAATCATTTCACACTCTATAATCATATGGAGCCAATTTGCATCTAAAACCTCATCACACCTCCATTTTATATATTCTTTTTTATAGATCAGGCCAATTTTGTGATATGTTTAAAAGCTTCCATGTAAATACTTCCAAAAATTCTCTAATAGGGTGACAAGGTTGTATTACTTATAGACTTCTAAAATAATTTTTATTAGATTCTGAAAAAGTTTCATTATTAATTTTTGTTGAATAATCCCAATAAAATGAATCAAATACTATAGATTCAGCTCTTAAGATCCTGTAAATTGTTGATAGATAAGACTTATTTTTGGTCACATCACTATTAATTTTAAAGGAATATTCTAAAATTTTTGATATGGAATCTGTGTTTATATTTAATAGAACTTGCAATTTATTATTTATACATTCCCTAAAAATTTGTATATTAACCAGTTATTTTTGTTTATATCTGGCCAAGAGATGACTGGCAGTGTGTAATTTATTTCCATCTAAGAGTTGATACCAACATTTTAAATCATTTTCTTTAGATCAAGTACACTACTTAGATTAAATGATTCCAAACAACTTTTAGTATAAGCTAAAGGAATTATCAGAATTAATAAATCTTTGCCCAGATAATTACCATCCATCACTTTCTTGAACATAGTTAAAATATAATTAACACAAGGAGTAGAAACAGAAAAATTCCTGGTGTTCATACAAAAATATTTTATGACCCAATATATTTTATTAATATCTAGTAAAGAAGTTGTGCTTATTTCAGTTACACTATTTGAGATTAAAAATGTTTCATGTAATTGTTTCTAGCAAATTTAGTATATGATTCAGTATTAGGAAAACAAATTCCACATTCTTCACAGTTTTTTTATATGCCAGTTAAGAGCAATTCTTGATTTGGGGGGATGCCATAAAAACTTAGGCAACATAGAATTGGTGGTTTCTGGATTTATTGACACTTTATTTCTTTTGTGAACAAGGGGTTTAAAGTAATTGGATGGCATAGAGAAATTGGGTGACATTTATTTATTTATTACAGAGGTTGTGCTATGATCAATATTGAACAATTTCAAGCATAGACCAGATGAAATGCAAAATATTTCACAACCAAAAAATACAGAAATGTAAATAATAACAGAGTAATTTAGACCAGTTACATAGAAAAACTGTAAATACACATAGTGAACAAGCATAGTGCAATGTGCAATCAAGCAGTGTATGTACAATGCACAACATTTAGATTAGTTTCCAAAGCAGTTTATCTTCAGTAAATCTTAGGACAGAAGAGACTTGTAAAGGAGATACTGAAAATGTGCAAAGTGATGTGTCCTGTGTTGAAGTTAGGAGCATTTGGCTTGAATTAAGAATTGCTTTTTGAGTTGCATTCTGAATTTGGAATAAGTGTTGATTTCCTTCAGGCTGAAGAAGAGAACTTGCCAAAGAATAGGTGTCTGAGTGGTGAAATCATGTGCAGCAGTGTAGAGATAGATTCTAGGGGTGATGAGAGCTGGTGTCACATGTGAGTGTCTCAGGTTGTTTGAGATAAGCTGCAAAGGAAGCAAGTATGTGAAGATGGAGTTGTTTGTAGGGCTGTGATCCTAATAGTAGGTAAGCTCTTTGTTTTATGGGTAGGCATTTGGCGTGTTCCTGGGAGATAAGTAATGCTAACACATAGATGAGTTTGTAATGAATTAACAGATGCTGTTAGAGATAGTCTGAAGTATGGTGATGTTTGTTCTTGGAAGCAGAAATAAAAAAATTGGAAGCCCATAATCAAGTTGAGAAAGAAAACCTCAGTTTCCAATGAATATGTAAGCAAAACAATACAGTTTTGGCAGTTTACAATAGGTAAATGAATTGGTATAGTTTGTAAGAGATTTCTCGCAGGAAGATTGTGTATTAGGATTTACGGAAAGCAGGGCAATAGAAATTCCAATATGCAGTTTGCATCTGAAGGCCCTAAAACAGAACATCAGTCTGTCCAGGCTAAACTACAACAAGTAGATTTTGAACAAAAGATGTGAGAACTAAGTAGTTCATATTTACACAAAGATGTTAGTGTGAAGCAAATGTTAAAGAAATTGTAGAAAGATGGAGGAAAAAGAAACATAAAAACTTAAACCCATGTTATAAGTGAGGAGAACTAAACAGTCCCTGTGTCTTTAATGATTGTCGGTAACAAGAGAAATTGCTGGGAATATGGTGATTCATTTTAGTTATGACAATTTTGCTATAAAGAGCATTAAAAAGGTAGTTGGAAGATTCTAAAAAGTAATGCCATTATCTTTAGGGTTGTAGGTGAGAACTCTGAATTTTAGTACTATTAGGATAATTTTAAAAGATTGTTGAAAGAAATGAATGTGGAGTGAAAGAAATGATTTCAAAAAAGGAATTGAACATATGCTTGTGTTTTATAGCACTTTCAAGTTCACTTCTAATATTCCATATAATTTAATGAAAACAGGAAGAAGATATGAGGCTAAAGAGTATTTAATGTTGGTAATATGGATATGGTTTTCCATAGCTCCATGCTACTCCTGTAATGAATTGTATGTTGGCAAACATGGGTAAGAAAATTCATGAAAGGGTTAAAGACCATGTGTGTGTTTGCTGAAAGATGAAAGTATAGTAATAATGCACTATAAAGATATTCCACATAATGTACAAATCAACAAATATGTATGTTTATGTTATGGAGTTTGTGAGTTCTTCTGAAAGGGATAGAAATCTTGACTTATTGCTTGATTGGAGAGAAGTTCTTTAGTAGTTTGAACTGCAGCTAACATCCAGTCTAGCTTGAATTAATCTTTTTTTATGTGAAAGTAGGAATTCAGGCATAGGACAATGAAGTAACAATATTTTCATCCATAAAGTAAATTATTTGAGATGTAATTATAATTACCTTAATTTTACAAGTAAAAGGTCTTATTTTCATCTTCCACTACTAACTTGGAGGTTAATATCACTATATTTCATACGCTATATTTTTATTCCATTAAGTTATTGGAAGTAGAGTGGTTGGGAAGTGAGGGGACGAAAGCCCTGTAAAAAGAAAAAAATACAAAAACTAAAAATTTGCCTTTTTGGAGTAACTTCCTGGAGTGGACTGTTTGGATATTCTTCAGTGAGAAAACTGCAATAACCAAGACATCTTGGAAATGGTAGTTTTGTTTAAGTGTGTGTGTGTGGGGTGTATATATCTATATTTATCTATCTATCTATCTGTCCATCTATTTCTCTCTCTATCTCTCTGTATGCATGTTTAATTACATAGATAGCTACAGATATCAATACAGATAACATATATGTAGGATTAAGTATTAGTCAACTCTCTTTACCAATAAAGTTTGCTTAATTTATTCCAGTCCTGTGTCTATAACTTCCATTTAAACAATACTTTAGCAAATCATAACCAACCATAATAAAAAAAATAATACTTCCCACATAAAATCAATAGCACCCCTCTCTGTCTTAAAACTTGATCTGAATTCATCAATTCAGTTCTCATGACCACTGTAAATCACACATGTTATTTCTACTTCCTCCTATCTAATACATTTGTACAAAGCCATCACATGGCAGTAGAAACAGCTCAGATCACAACTTGTTTATAACCTTCCCAGCATCCTCATCATCCTTGAGTACTATAATGAAAACCCCATTGGGGTGTGCATCTGTTTTTTACAGCTGACAGATCTTACTTATTTTTTGATAAATTCTTGTTGACAAGTTTATTGCCTTCAACTTACACGGATGTCACTGAATAAAGAAAAAATAACAATTTTAACACTAAACTGAGTGTCCCTCTCTGCTTTCAGTTCCCTTCATAGTTAGTAACTTTTGGGAGTTTGTGTGGATTGAAGAAAGCAGATGTGAGGCAAAATCCTGATCTTGTGCAGTGCTAGGATGCCTGCCTTTGATATAAGATGTCCTTGGTTAGAGTTAAATTGGTGATAATTTTTTTCTCTTTTTCTCCTTATATTACTTTTCAAATATTTAAGGGATTTAAGGGAAGAATTAAGAACATAGCCAAGTATTTCATTGACTGTGTTGTATGAGTAACAGTTCTTTCTTTGACAAAGAGAACCTGGCTTGATCTCACTCTCTTATCATTGCTTACATGCTGGCAAAGGTGGTCATTTTGGGAGTTTGATGCCCCTTTTTTATAATTGTGCATGTGTTTTTATTTGGATGCATGGTAGGATATAGCTTTTTTCTATATTTTAATAGAAATACACATATATATACACACACACGCACACACACAGACACACACACACACACACACACACACACACACACACACACACACACACACACACACGTGCACACATGCACACTCATTTGGGACTACTTTGAAATCTCAACATCCAGAATAGCTGTGTTTAAAATCTCGAGATGAAAATCACAAAACTGTGAAAACTTGAACATTGGATTTTTACTAGGGTAAGTAAACACTTGCCCAACATGCCCTTTTCTCCAATGTAGTGCGATCCTGGAGTTGGGATATATAAGAGGGTGCAGCCCTCCACATTATGGAGTGTGGTTGCCTAGCCCCCCCACCTAGGTGGGTTTACTTACCTCGGCATGAATTCTGTTTCCAGTTCGCCAAGTGTTTACTTACCTTAGTAAAACTCCAACATTCGAGTTTACATGGTTTTGTGATTTTCATCTCAGGATTTTAAACATCGATATTCTGGGCATCGGGTTTCAAAGTATGCCTATATATATATATATATATATGTATATATATATATATATATATATATATATATATATATATATATATATATATATAAGTACATATCAAGATTTACCCAGTGAAGGAGGCATTGCTATTACAGGGTATACATAACATGTGTTAACATGTGCGTACACATGCATGTATGCATTCTGTGACTGACTTGCATCCTGTTTAGGAATGATTTGTTTGCTTTACAGACACTGAGTGCAAGGCTAGTCACCTGCACAATTTGACCCTATACTGGATTAAGAGGGTTCACAGGTTCATAGGTGGAGTAACTGTGTAAGGGCCTATTAAGAGAATAAGAATGCAGTTTTTACATTCAATGAATAAACTAAAGGTTCCATCCATGTATTTAGGATTTTTGTAAGGTAAATGTTCATCACTTTGCCTTATTGATAGAGATGTCTTTTAACATAAGCAGACCATGGATTGTATTGTAAAATGTGCTCTTAAAGTTGTTTTAGACTTACTAATTCTAAATGTGTGCTTGCAGCCACTAGTGAATAATTAGAAAGCAAATGTTCAACATGCATTAACACTCTGAAATTATGATCACAGTAAGCTTTGTAAGCTAAAGACAATTTACTCCAAAACTACCTATAAGGACCAGGAGTATTGTGTCTAATATTAAATGGTAACTTCTTAAAGGGTGAAATTCTCTTGATATATATGCCTTGTATACTGTCAATGGTTAGCATATGCATTTGCCATAAATACAAAATAATGAATTGTATTCAGTCACTGATCTGACATATGAAAACTAATGTTATCACAGTGGCATGGTCAAGTGAAATAAATTTCAAAATTTAAGTCTCCATCTGGAGCATTTCTCCCCAGGCCTGTGCTGAAAATTGGCTCATTCCAAGTTGGACTCTCCTTATAATCAAATGTTAAATAAATAACTAAATAAATAAATAAATAAATAAATAAAATAAGTCCCATAACTTTCATGTTTTTACATTTTGTAACCTATGGCTGTTCTCTAAATCTTATATTGCTACTAATTATTACTCCCAGATCTTTGTATTCATCCATTATGTTTAGTTTTGCATTACCTACAGCTATTTTAGACTAAGATGAGGATTTTCTAAGCAATATCACCACATTTATCAGGATTAATTTGTAGGACATGACCATTCAACCAAGTGTGTACCAAGTACAGATACTCATTTAAGCTTGTCAAAATCCTTTGCACTAGTTTTTAATGCTCCGGTATTAATGCCATCTATATACGTAGTCAGTAGGAGTTAGATGTTTGAAACAACAAAAAAGATACATTAAATAACATGGTGCCAAGGCCAAACCTTGTAAGACTCCAGCATGTACTCTTTATTAATTCTAACTCTTTGATATCAATTGCATAACCATTTTACAACCCAATGGATCACATAAGGATTTACTGAAGCTGATTCAAGCAGTCTGTAATCGCATCTTGTGAGATACAACTAAAGGCTTTTGTCAGAATAAAATAAACAACCAAGACATCAATACTGGAGTCCATTGTTTTGATAAAAGGATCATAAATGTTTTTTAATTTTGTAAAATAAGACCTATTTTTTAACATACATATTCTGAAGCTTATATTTTTAAGGATGTTGTTAGATCATCTCTGTCTAAGATAACAGAGATAATGCTTTTGTTACTTTTACCAATTAAAATGTCATACCAATGAGCCTACAGTTATTCATTTCGGCAGTGAAACCCCATATGGATAGGTACCGCATTAGCCTCAGCTTTTAGGGACCTCACTAGTACACAATAACAATATTTATTTATTCATTCATTGATTAATTCATTCATTCATTCATTTATATTTATTTATTTCAGTCATGGCTCAAGAGTTACAAAACATCTTCATAAATGAAATAATTTAATGACTTACAGTTGCTTGCTTCATGATCTCACTCCAAAAGCATGAATGAATGAACATGGTAAACCAACTGAGAACATAGGCAACTATGAACACAGTCATAATACTGTTATCAGAAACAGTTTTCATCCCACTGTCTTGGCCATGCACACATCTTTACTTCAGCCAAGAGGTTTCATAAGACCATATTTACGTGGGAATTGCCTAACAGTCCTTGTCATGTTAACAGAAATTAATTAAATTAAATTATCTGAAACAAAAGCATTAGAGGGAAGTGTTATAAGTACATCCTCTAGATGTTTTGTTTCATTAAAACTGATGAAACCTTGAAGTTTGTCTGTAGATGTTAATTTATTCAATTTAATTATGGTATTATAATTAATTGAAATTATTTCCCTAACAGAAGACATTATAGCAGCTTCAGTTAATTGGAATACCAATTAAATTACTTGCTGGCTAAATGCCAGAGTTATTTCACAGTTTTTGCTACACTGGTTGTTTTGATTTCTACTACATAAATTAAGGCTGTTTATATTAAAATTTGATATATACTGATTTCTAGCTTTTGACATCTTTTGACTTTATTGACTTATGGTGAGGTCAGCTTCAGATGTCAGATATATCATATTAAAACATGTTGTTTACCCTTAACATATCTTACTGCAATCAGACATTATCCTTTGGTATTTCTGTTTCATATACTTAAGATTCCCATTGGAAAAATTCGCTTTCTTCTTTAAAATAAGATATAAAAATGAGTATCAAATTGCACTTTGGATAATCTGTTCCTTGGAATCTATTTTTACCGTATAATTTCTGGAACAGGAATTAAGAAAGAACAATGTTTTTTTTTTCTTTGTCATTTTAAAACCTGTTGTTCCGCTAGTTAATATGAAAACATAAAATAATAAAATCATTAAACTACTCTGTGCCTTGGTTCTTCCCAACTTAACCCATATTGGATTAGTGTCAGAAAAAAAGTACATTTGCATTATTCATCTCTATTCTTTCTTCTGTTAAATACACACAATTCATAAACCCACTACATTTTCTTCCTTTTCTGTTTCTCTTCTTATCTTTCCATTTCAAAATTCAGCTTGCTTTGAATTAATTTTACTTGTGTTAATAACTGGTTGGTTGTTTTCACATGAAGCACATGTTTCTAGATTTAATGGAAGAGTTAAGCATTGCATTTCAGTAATCTGAAATATGTATGTGTAAATGGTTTAGTGTAAACAATTAAAACAAATATTCACAAGCAGGCAAAAAGTATGCAAGAAAATCTGTCTGATTTCTGAACCAGTAAAAAATATTTCACTATCCATCTGAAATATCTAGTGTATTCACAGCATTTTTCAGATATGTAAATTCTAGGTATATAATATACCTTTGGTAGTACAAAAATTTCAAGCCAACCACATCAAAGAAAAACAGAAAGTATTCAATGTTTTACTAGCTGAATGTGTTGGACAAAGTATTGTGTTAGAGAATAGTGCACTATGGTCTTTGCAAATTATGAACCGATTTTAGTGCAAGATATCAGTGTGCACAGCTGGTACTTGATCTGCCTGTGAGAGTGACCATACCGATACTTATCACCATTTAATTGGATATCTTCATAGGATCCAGTGGATTGTGTTATTGAACCAATGCTTGCCATTACTACATTGCTACCTTGAGATGTCTGCAGCACTTTTGCCTGTTATTCTGAAAGAGTTCCAGCAGTAAGCCCAGATGTGATGTCTCCTACGTACATGTACAGGTTCTGAGACAATTTGTTTCTGTAGTTACAGTCAAGTCTTTTAATCCTTTATGACTGTCCATGCAGGTCACTGGGAATTTCTGTTTTAGCATGTGCCATGTTTCATGATGCAAAACTGTTAATGATGTATGTGATTTGCAAGTGTTTCCCTAACTACATGTGATCTTTACAGTTCATTGTTAAATGCCTAATTTGATAGGTAATATAACTGCCCATAAGAAAATTACATTGTCTTCAATGCTTTTATACATTTTGACATCTCCTTCTATTCCATACCAATATGAGGAGCTCCACGCTCCACAGCAAAAAAAAAAAAAAAAAATTCACCAGATATGCCACTCATCCCAAATTGCATAATAAGGAGAGGTACTATTAGCTTTCTTGGATTACTTATTTCTCTGCTTCCTCTTATCTTCATCATTGCCAGCCTGGCCCCCATGTTCTGTCCTCTCCATGTCTACCAACGTACTTCTCCCCTGGACTTTATGAGTATTGATGCCGCTGGTCACAGATCCACAGGCTTCCCGGGGCTGGGCATATCAAACCATCTATGGTGGGCTTTACTTATATGACCTCCCATTCCCCCTGCCATGTGTTAACATGGTATGGCCCATGTGGGCATGCAATGTGGGAAAGTATTGTATCACCCTACCTCTGCAGTAACTCAGACAGATCATTTTCTACCTTTTGTCCATGCCCACAATAGTGGTCAGTTTTCTTACATTATGGTGTTACTCAGCTGCAAAAGATGCCAAAAAGTGATGAACATCATGATACGTTCACTCATGCTTACATGGTAGACTTTCAGAATTATATAGTCAAAGTAATTTCATATTCAAACATGCTCTGTGGAGGAGAACATTAGCACAGCTTTCAATACCTGTAGCTCCACTACAAGCAGCTCTATCGCATACATTGCAAACTCTTACATATCAAAACAAAGGTCTCTATTATTTCCTGATATCATTCGTCACCTACCAGAAAACAACAGGTTCTGTGATGAGCAGACAAAATAATATCAGGAAAACATCTGCATATTCTGTGAAGATCTATACAAGCCATGCAGACTCTCAAAACACACACACATCAACATACCCACACATACCCACCGACACACACAAAACAATGTCTCATAAAAAATGGCAGTGACAGCAATGTACTGTGTAACCATAGAGCATGTGCAATACATATCTTGGATGCCCAAGAATACCAGAAACTGGTGGAAGAGCACTCCAGTCCTTCTATACAATGACATTATTTATAAAAGCAAAGAGTTTTTTTCCTTAAATAATGCCTTTGTATAATAACAATAATCCACTTCTGTTTATAGGGAGTGCACAATTTACCCAATGCACTCTATTTAATGACTAGTGCATTGCTCTTGTGATTAAAATGCACTAACCATGGGTGAATCCTTTGTTATCTATACCCAGTTGTAGCTTACTGCTAAAATATCCTTACACATATATGCACAATGGTAAAGCTACCCACCATGATGGAATATTCTGACTTATTCAACATTGTTCAAATTCCTGTTATGGCACTGCTTGATTTCAATTTAAAAAGGTCACGTGAGTATGTTTAGTTCAATTCACATTGAAGACGCCTTGTGAGTCCAGATGGAGAGATGATAAAATCAGCAATTAAAGGAGTGTAGTATTGCTGGAATTGAATTCATCCTCAAGACTTGATGAGTACCTTCATGAGATGGACCCTGTTTTTTCACAAAATCTCACCAAAATGACATTGATATATAGACTGTATTTTACATAGCATATGTCATGGACAGAAGTAGGTTAAAATATACAAAAGATAGCTGGGCACACAAGTCCCAGGATAAAATAGTGCTCTATCCTCTTAGGTGCACTGGTGCCAGGACTGGAAAAAATGACAGTGCAGAATCCTCCAAACACAGAAACATTCCTACAATGGGGTGGGCCAGGCTCAGGGGGAGGATGGCCTTCCTGTGCTAAAAGGAAATTGTAGTCCACAAAACCCACAAAAACTGACAGGCCAAAAAAGAGCTGTGACATCACAACACGATGGAACAGTGAATCCTAAGTTAAAGAAAAACAGGTGGAAAGGGAAGCATCTGATCAGTTGCCACATGAGGATACTCTGGAGCCTTCAGCAGGAGACCAGTACAAAACTTCAGTTAGAACTGCACAGTAAGGGAAGGAATAGGAAATGGTGGCAACTCTGACACACTCAACATTGCGAGTGATAGGCCAGGGAGTTCCCATATAAAAGAGCAACAGATGACAGATAAAGCTGAAGAGAATATGTCACAGGAAGGTATTCTGGTACTTTCGGTAGAATGCCCTCAGGAAATGGATAACAAAGAATGTGCCCTCAGTTTAAAGGAAAATGATAAAGGCAGCATTGCCTGAATTAATAGAGATAGATAGGCATGTTAAGATCGATGAAAGAAATAGATTACAGAAAGTCAGTAAGACACAAAATTTTAGAAGTGTGATAAAACAAATGAATACAATAATCAAGGCTATTGACAGAGTTCACGTAATATAACGTAAGTAAATAGGATGTTTTACTGTGCAGCTAAATTAATAACAGATAAAGTCTTTCCACAAAAATATAGGGAAATAGGAGAAAGAAAGGGAAGAAATCAAATGCCATCATGGAAGGTGTTGAATAGAGAAAACTAGAAAGCAGTAAAGGCGAGAAGAGTCATAGTTAGAAAAGTATGGGAAAGGGAACAGATCAACAAAAATACTTAGAAAGATAGATGTGATAAAAGCAACATGCAGTATTAGAACAGACCAGGATCTGTCATACACTAATCCAAATAATAAAGTAAATATATCAGCACAGGCAAAAAAGTTAGACAGTATGTAGATAAATCTAAAGGAAAAGGATACAATAAAGAATTCATTGATGACCCAAAAAAGTTTTATAGAGAACAGGGAAATAAAGCTTTGGGCATTTTCTCCCCGGGCCTCCGCTGAAAATGGGCTCCTACTCAGTTAGACTTTCCCAGTAATCAAATGTCAATAAATAAATTAATAAATAAAGCAAAAGGAATAGAAATACCAGCACAAAAAAAGAAGAAGAAATAGTCACATTTTGGGGAAATCACAAACAAGCAAGCAAATTAAACTCAGTAAAAACCACCTTGGCAGACAGGAATCCAATGAGAGAAGGCTAGATAAATAAAATATTTTATTGAACCTCTCAATAAAAATTAGCGCTTTCGGTGGAAAAGCTTTCACCGCCTTCTTCAGATAACACAACGGAACAATAAGACATATCTTTTATACATTAATGCAAAAAGAATCATCCAATAGGTTGCAAATGCATTATTAGATAAAACTTTGCCATGGCAACCTTAAAGCTAAGTCGCCCACCATGTAAACGTTCTCATTACCAGTATGTAAATAAATACGGAGAACCTGAAACACGAAATCTTGTTATGAAAATGTTTCATTAATATAGCAAACTTTAAAAAAATTAATTGAAACAAATCTAAAAAACCTGAAATTCATGTGCAAAATCTACAGGAATGAGCCTGTATAACTGAAAAATAGCAATGTGATTTTATAAAAGTGACACATATTTAAATAAACGCTACATTTCATACTCTGTGTCCTAAAATTTCAGCCTTACAAAAATACAAGGAACCAAATTTTCAAGACTAAAAAGTTTTGGACTTATCTATTGTAGGCTAGCCATTTCAAAACACATTTAATGGAAAGGGCCTCATTAATGCCTGGTGCTGAATGTGCCCTGAAGTTCGTCTATTTCCAGCTGGACTTGCCAAGGCCCCCCCCTGATATCTTGTGTTCGTTGCTGTAAAATGGCAAAGCTAAATGCATGGCCATTGTAGTCTCCAATGTGTCGAGCAAGAGCATTGTTTTCATCATTCTTAGAGACTGCATGCATGTGCTCATATATCCTGATTTTAAATTTTCGCTCGGTTTTCCCTATGTAGAAAGCCTTGCAGTGATTACACAGGGCCACATAAACCACAGCCTTAGTTTCACAATTAAAATACCTATTAATCTTGTATTTCTTACCATTAATGGTGACGGAAGTGCCAACTTTAATGTGCCTACATTGACTGCACGTCCCACATTTATGCATTCCTTGTGGTCGGTTGGACATATGCTTCAACTTAGTTTTCTCCAAAATGGATTTAAGGTTGTCACCTCTTCTATAAGTTATTTTAGGTTTTTCACCTAGAAGGGTAATTAATCCCTTGTCCTGTTTAATAAGTTCCCAATTCTTATTAACAATTTCTCTGATGTGATAAAAATCCAGAGAATAGGTATGCAAAAAGCTACTACAATAATTATTTTATTTAGATTGGATAGTTACAGAAATTTCCACTGGGATTAAAGGAGTGTTAGCACCATCCATGGGTTTAAAGGGAAGCAAAGGGCAAAAATGGCCCTCTTCACGTTTACTAGAAACTTCTAGGATGATGTTATTAACCAAGTTTTTTGGGTAACCCCTTGATAGAAACATGTCCATCAATTTCATACATTCCATCTGGAAATCATTATCATCCGTTACCATCCTCTAACTACTTGTCCCTTTATAACAGATCTTTTTTGATAATATGGATGGTTACTAGAGAAATGTAGTAGGGAATTACAATAAGTAGGCTTTCTGTATATGGTACTCTTAAACCTATTGTTTATTGTATCCTTGACTAAAAGAATGTCTAAATAATTTATTTCAGTATCAGCAATTTGGTATGTGAACTGGAGAAATTCTGTCATACTAGTCATTCTGTTGATAAAACCAGGGATGATTTGTCTGTCTCCTTTCCAGATACAAAAAATGTCATCCTGGTACCTAGTATAATAACTAACATGTTGTTGAAAAATCTCATCTTTAAACAGAAATTCATCTTCCCAGTATGCCATTACCACATTTGCAAATGAGCCCCCACAAGGGGAACCCATTGCCACTCCTGATGTTTGTAAATAAAAGTTGCCTTCAAAAGTGAAAAAATTATTTTTTAACACTAGTTCTAGAAGGGACATTTTGGGGAAATATCTATGAAGATTCTGGGGAACATAATAAAGATGACAAATGGATAGAAGAAGATAGAAAAGTATGAAGTTCAAATGTACAAAATTAAGAAAAGCTCATAACTCTAAAACCACAGGCCCAGATGCAGTACTTAACTTCTGACTAAAAGTATTAAACATCTTTACTTAACTTCTGGCTAAAAGTATTAAACATCTTTACAGAAGGAGTTAGGCATGAATATATTTATATGCACACCCCGAACAGACACCAGTCTAGTTAACAACAGGAAAAATGATACTCCTCCTTAAGAGTGAACCTGCAAGCTATCCTAAAAACTATAGACCAGTAAATTGCCTTCCAGTGATATATAAGCTAAACACTAGAGTTGATGCAGACAGGGTTTATAGTCATTTAGAAGAAAATTCAATCATGGCAACAGAACAAATGGGTAGCAAAAAAAGTAATATAGAACAAAGAATCATTTGTTGTTAAAGTCACAATGGAGAATTATAAAAAGGGGGAGAATCTAAGTATGGCATGGATAGATTACAGAAAAACACTTGATAGCATCCCACATTCATGGATAAATGAGTGCTTACTGATGTATAAGATACACTCTACAATGATTAATTACATTACTTTGACCATGAAACCATGGCAAACCATTTTGCAGTTAAGCCATGATAAAGGACAAGTAATTATCCCAAGAAAAAACTTCAAAGGGGATATTCCTGGGTGACTCTGTCGCTATTGCTTTTTTGTCTTGCCTATAACCAATAAAGCTGTCCACCTAATAGATTAGGTTATGGGTACAATTCGGCTCCCTGAAAACAACAAAGTGTAAACACTTTTCTCCTTTTTTTTGTGGATGATATAAAAATGTATAGCTCATGAGATAAGGAACTGAAAGAACATCTGGAAGTGGACAAAACATTCTCAGATGATATAAGAATGTTATTTGGTCTTGTTAAATGTGCAAAAGTAACATTTAAAGCAGGAAAGGTGCAGCACAAAGAAAACATCAATCTGAAACAGGAATGTAATATAAAGGAATTTGAGCAGGAGGGCATGTATAAATATTTGAGAATTGATGAAGGATCAACAATAAAACATAAGCAAGTGCAAACAAAACTTAGTAATGAATAGTTTAGAAGACAAAAATTATTGATGAAACAACTATGAGATTTAGGAAGAATACACAAGCTATAAACCAATTTGGTCTACCTGTTCTAACTTACGGTTTTGGGGTGACTGAATGGCCCCCAAAAAGCAAAAAAATTGCTTTGCACTTATCAAATCATATATAAAACTTAGTGCATGCCAAGCTTATATATTCCTCATTCTGAAGGAGGTATGGGCCTCCTCGAAACTGATTACATGTATAGATCTACTATTGTAGGGCTGCATACGTATCTGCTGACCTCAGATCCAAACATTGTGAAAGTTTTAAAACATGATAAAATAAGTCTAAGATGACTTCCTTGCTTAGTTTAGCAGAAGCACATCATTGTCAAGCAGGAATGGAAACTGATCCAGAAGGAGACAAAAATTAGGCAGTAACTGAATGTGCCAAAAATGAATATAAAGAGAAGGATCAGATGAGAATGCAAGAAATGTGGAAAAGTCATAAATATAATCGCAAGTACAGAAAACTCCTGAACAACCACATGTCGATCAGCATCTGACACAGGAATGGTTAAGGAGAGGTGGATTTAAACTAAAAGATGAAAGGTTAATATTAGTGGCCCAGGATAGTGGACAATGTACACATTGGTTTACATAACCCACTGAGCATGTGGGAGAAACAGATAAATGCAAGTGCTGTAAAACAGAACTGGAAACAGTCACACATCTTGTTGCTGGGTGTGATACACTAATGGCAGAGGATCTGTATACTGAAAGGCATAATAATGTGGCAAGACTGTTGCATTGGAGATTGTGCAAACAATGCAATATTGAAGTAGCTGAAAAGCATTGGAAACATGAGCCAAAAAGCTTTATAGAGAATCATGACGTTTATGTCACATGGGATCACCCATTGCCGACAGTTGAAACAATAGATGCAAGAAAACCAGATGTAGTACTTCATGAAAAGAAGACAATAATAGCATTGGTCATTGAAATCTCTACACCCAGCAATGACAGTGCCTTACATACAGAGAGACATAACGTCATAAAATACCAGGATTTGCAGGCAGAAATGAGGGCAATGTGGAAGAAGGATACCCAGACAGTTCCAATAGTAGCAGGAGCAGTGGGTCTCACAAAAGAGAATTTACAGTCTTATTATGATATGCTACCTATAGATGTAACTCTGTATAAAATGCAAAAGGATTCAATTCTGGGCATGTCGTGGGTGCTGAAAAGAGCACTTTTGGTTAACATCAAAGATTGAAACAATATTGATTTCATTAACTTGAATCATACTCTGACTTGGGAATGTGGTCCATTCTAGTCATTGTATTAGGTATTAGGAAAACCAAATGGATTGAAGAAATTAAACTAAGTGAAACAAATTAGTGCTTTCATTTCCAGTGATTTCTTTTGATTTCAAAAAATGGAAAGATTCATTGGGCCTGCATGTTGTATACACATATACATATATATATATAAATCACAGCATATAGATATGTGATCCTTGGCTCTAGATGATTGTCACAACTGAAGTGACACGCCAACACCATGTGAAAAAAAAGGGAAAGGGGGTGTGCATAAATGGATGTGTATATAGTCACAACACTGAAATCAGAACTATAAAATAAAGCAATGCATATATTCATGCACACCCCTGCAAAAATATATATATATATATATACATTATTCAACGTTCATTGCACTAGTACATGCCTGCTATTATACCTCCAGTAAAATACAGATACAAATACATAAAAATAAATAAATTAGTTAATAAGCAAATAATTTCATCAACAGTAATGATTACAACTTTATTAAAACCTGAAGCCATCTAAAATAAAATAGATAAAGAAAAAGGAAAATATCTCAAACCCAAACTATATTTGTGTTTGTGCTTGTGTGCGTTTGTGCATATGTGTGTGTGTGTGTGTGTGGGGGTGGGGACATGTGCATGTTTATATATATATATATATATATATATATAAAATAATGCATTAAATAGTTTGTTCACATGTAACTACAGCACTTTAGCACAGCCTGTTTTCTGTTTCACAAAATATCAAGCAATAGTTGCAAAATCCCTTAGGTTAACAAAAAATATCCAGTCATATACTATGTATAAATAAACAGTCAATTAATCTGACTTATTTGCATAATTGTTTACCTTATATTTAATATAACTTTGAAATGCATTCTCAACAATGAATAAAAGTGTAAGTGAAACATGATGAAAATGTGTGCTGTAGATGTCATTACTGGTATAACTAATGGCCATTAAGGTCAGAATGCATGCTCATAGGGGGTAATATACTACCATTCCTGCTCATGCTCATAAGAAGTAATATACCCACCATTCCTGATCATGCTCATAGGGGGTAATATACCACCATTCCTCCTCATGCTCATAGGGGGTAATATAACACCATTCCTGCTCATGCACATAGGGGTAATATATCACCATTCCTGCTCATGCTCATAGGGGATAATATACCACCATTCATGCTCATGCTCATAGGGGTAATATACCACCATTCCTGCTCATGCTCATAGGGGGTAATATACCACCATTCCTGCTCATGCTCATAGGGGTTATATACCACCATTCCTGCTCATGCTAATAGGGGGTCATATATCACCATTCCTGTTCATGCTCATAGGGGTAATATACCACGATTCATGCTCATGCTCATAGGTGGTAATATACCACCATTCCTGCTCATGCTCATAGGGGTAATATGCCACCATACCTACTCATGCTCATAGAGGTAATATACCACAATTCCTGCTCATGCTCATAGGGGGTAATATATCACCATTTCTGCTCATGCTCATAGGGGTAATATACCACCATTACTGCTCATGCTCATAGGGGGTAATATACCACCATTCCTGCTCATGCTCATAGGGGATAATATATCACCATTCCTGCTCATGCTCATAGGGGGATATATATCACCCTTCCTGCTCATGCTCATAGGGGGTAATATATCACCATTCCTGCTCATGCTCATAGGGGGTAATATACCACCATTCCTGCTGATGCTCATAGGGGTAATATAATTCCATTCCTACTCATGCTCATAGGGGGTAATATACCACCATTCTTGCTCATGCTCATAGGGGGTAATATACCACCATTCCTGCTAATGCTCATAGGGGTAATATACCACCATTCCTGCTCATGCTCATAGGGGTAATATATCACCATTCCTGCTCATGCTCATAGGGGGTAATATACCACCATTCCTGCTCATGCTCATAGGGGTAATATACCACCATTCCTGCTCATGCTCATAGGGGGTAATATACCACCATTCCTGCTCATGCTCATAGGGGGTAATATACCACCATTCCTGCTCATGCTCATAGGGGTAATATATCACCATTCCTGCTCATGCTCATAGGGGGTAATATACCACCATTCCTGCTCACATTCCTGCTCATGCTCATAGGGGGTAATATCATTCCTGCTCATACCATTCCTGCTCATGCTCACAGGGGGTAATATACCACCATTCCTGCTCATGCTCACAGGGGTTAATATACCACCATTCCTGCTAATGCTCATAGGGGTAATATACCACCATTCCTGCTCATGCTCATAGGGGGTAATATACCACCATTCCTGCTCATGCTCATAGGGGTAATATACCACCATTCCTGCTCATGCTCATAGGGGGTAATATACCACCATTCCTGCTCATGCTCATAGGGGTAATATACCACCATTCCTGCTCATGCTCATAGGGGGTAATATACCACCATTCCTGCTCATGCTCATAGGGGGTAATATATCACCATTCCTGCTCATGCTCATAGGGGTAATATACCACCATTCCTCCTCATGCTCATAGGGGTAATATACCACCATTCCTGCTCATGCTCATAGGGGGTAGTATACCACCATTCCTGCTCATGCTCATAGGGGTAATATACCACCATTCCTGCTCATGCTCATAGGGGTAATATACCACCATTCCTGCTCATGCTCATAGGGGGTAATATACCACCATTCCTGCTCATGCTCATAGGGGTAATATACCACCATTACTGCTCATGCTCATAGGGGGTAATATATCACCATTCCTGCTCATGCTCATAGCGGGTAATATACCACTATTCATGCTCAAGCTCATAGGGGGTAATATACCACCATTCCTGATGCCACCATTCCTGCTCATGCTCATAGGGGGTAATATACCACTATTCCTGCTCATGCTCATAGGGGGTACACTGGTCTGAGAACTGTAATCTTCACTATCAACTAAAACTATCGAACTACCTGCATTCCTAGTATACATGTCACTAAAATCTTCTTGTATCTTGATTTTTTACTTTCCTAGTGATGTGTCAGATTTCCTGCTTTGGCACAGGGCAATTACAAAATATAAGATAGCCTACTCTGTTACAGGATATCTGTCATGTGTGGCTGACTTGGTGTGCTCAGGTTTCACTGCACAGTCTTCTGTAATGGTGGTTGTGGGTGCCTCATCCCACTGTAATGTTATAAACAGTGTTACTCTCATGTTACCACCATTGACAGCACCATTTCCTATCTAATGCTAGGTCTATGTCATCCTTTTGTGTTTTACAATCCACCAGTGGAATCTGTGAAAACAGGAACACAATGACGCCAATTCCACCTCGCATGCGTATGATTTTAACATACTGTGGCATATGTAGTCATACTCATAAATGCACAGCTATAGATATATTCAAAGACATAACCTTTCCATGTTCATAGGTTCATAGGTGTTTACTAGGCTAATGACCACAAGGGCCTTTTTAAGCCTAGCCATGCATCCCAAATCTCTGACAAGTTCTGATATATAGCCTTATAAGTAAGCAGGGGGGGGGGAGATGAACATTTACAAGCAGGGGGGGGGGAGATGAACCATTGACAGACCCATCATGCAATTAGAGACATAGAGACCAGAGACCAGAGATGAATTTCCTGTTTCTGTCTAATTGTCTCTTGAACTGGTGAGGGTGGAAGGTGCTCTGTATGGATGGGGAGCCTGATGGGAGTTCCATAGGGATGGGGGGATATATATGTATATATCTCATATAAATATTATTATCAAAGGTTAGTATCTCAGGTAACATTATAATGTTGTTTTTTTTTTTTGTTTTGTTGTTTGTTTTGTTGTGTTTGTTAGCAGGCAGGATATAACAGTGGTCCTGATCTCTCAATCTTCCTGTAGAAGACAGAATACAGGGATTGGGCCTTGAGGCAGTTTGCATAGGACATTTTACGTATGCCCTGTATTCTTTAGTGAGGAGCCTCTGTGGGCATTCCGCTTGTTTGATATTTCTGGTTAGGTGCATACCAAAGGGAACATTGTACTCAATGATGAATCTGATGAATGCTGAATACAGTGCAACAATGACTTCCTTGGACATAGATGCCATACCTTTGATAATAAGTTGCACAGCAGAGAATGATTTCCTCACTACTGTAGACATGCGATGGTCAAAGGTTAGATTACTAACTATGTGTGTCACTAAGTCCCTGACTACTGGGTCAACTGTAAAGGGTGTGTTGTCAATATGATAGTTATCAGGGGTGCATGACTTCACAAAGGATACTATTATGCATTTCTTGGCATTTAGTTTTAGTCCATGGCTCTGACACCAGCTATTTGTCTCGGTCAGCCCTTCCTGGAGAATATTTGTGTCAGTGTGGGATTCAATGACAGCTCCTAATTTGCAATCATCTGCAAATTTAGTCAGCCAGAAACCACTGACAATGGCCTTGGTTTCAGAGAAGTAAACACCAAAAAGGAGCAATCCAATGATTGATCTCTGAGGGACACCACTTATGACTGGCCTGTTTGTAGAAGTGGCGTCCCCTAACTTCTTGAGTCCTGTCTGTGAGCCAGTTGTCTATCCATTGGGTGAAATACAAGTTTGTACCTAACCTCTTGACTTTGTCAACAATGTCTGAGTGGGGTTTTGTGTCAAATGCCTTGGCCAGGTCAAGGTAGGGAGTGTGAACCATTTTTCCCTCATCCATTGCTTTGGTTATCTTCTCAAAGAAGTCCACCAGTTAAGTAGGCATGATCTGCCCTTGACGAAACCAAACTGGGTTGGGTCCAGTGTCTGAAGGCTTACTATATAATTATTTCCATGGCTTTACACATAAGAACAGTAAGACTTATGAATCTGCAGTTTCCAGGGTCTTTAGATGGCCCACCTTTGTACAGAGGGATGACTGTTGCTGTTCTCCATTTATGAGGCATGAAGCCTATATGGAGGATACAGTTAAGTTAAATAGTAATTCCTGACCCCCTGATAGATCATGTTTTATGCTATTTAGAAGGCATCCTGGGATATTGTCTGGGCCCACTGATGCAGAGAGAGCATTAAGAACCTATTCCCTAGTGATAGTAGTGGGAATTATATTTGTTGGTATTTCCTGAAAGAAGGTTGAGGGGGAGAGACGGGTAAAGCTGGATCTGAATTTATCAGCCAGGAGGGTTGTTATTTCTTTTGGTTCATTATAGGTGTCTCCATGTACAATAAGCTCTGTGTATTTCCTTTGAGGCTGCAGACATAGCTGTAGAATGTTTTCTGATTGTCCTTGGCCTGGGAGGCCAAACGTACCTCAAATTTGGCTTTGGTAGACTTTATTTGTCCTCTGAGTTGTTTGTTTAGTTTGGTGAGAGAGCTTTTATCCTGCTGGGTGCTGTGCCTCCTAATTTTTGCCATGATTTTCTTCCTTCTGTTATACAGCCTATTTCTTTTGTGATTCCACCAGGGTGGCTTGATTTTTGAGTTAGTTCCGTAGTTCTTCCTGGTGGGTACAGCTGCTTCTATGCAGCCATTAACATGCTTGTACATGGTTTCTTTGAACAGTTCTGCTTAGGCAGCAGTGTTCTCAGGGTTTAAGAGCGCATTGAAATTTTGCCAGGTTATCACTTAATAGCAGGAAGTTAGCCTTAGAGTAGTTCCTAAATATTCCAGGTTTAGCTGGGGGTCCAGGTTTTATTTTTACTACAAAGGAGACCATTTTGTGGTCTGCCCTTACCAGGGAAGACATTACAATAGGGGTTTTGCAGCACACTCCCATATTAGTGAGGACCAGATCCAGTATGGTTGAACCCCTGGTTGGTGTACTGACTATCTGGTCAAGGGTGTTTGTGTTTACAAAATCCAGGAATCTCCGTGCCTGTACATTTGTTGTCATATAGGATTCCCAGTTAATAGTGGGGTAATTAAAGTCACCCATGAATATGTATTTGGTTGGATGGTTAGTGTTTATTATAATTTATTTTATTTATTTGACATTTGTTTACTGGGGTGGTCTGACTGGGTCAACAAAACCCATTTTCAGCAGAGGCCCATGGAGAATAGCTCCACATACAGTACAATACAAATACAGTATAATCCAATCCAATAGAAATTACAATACAAGCTAAATTTTTAAGGAGAGAAATACAAGGTAAACCAGTGGAGAATTTGAGGCAGCCCATCAAATTATCAATGTTTACATTGAAGGTGGCAAGAGAACCACTCTGCTTGGCAAGTTGTGGAAGTTTGTTCAATAGGCGATGAGATGTGTATTATTTGTCTGTTAATAAAGGTTTAGTTTGTTTAACCTGATATTTGAGGAACCATTTGTTCTGTTAAGGAACAGAAAGTCAAGATGCCAAATCTTTCATTGGCCAAAAGACTAGTCACAGATCCCTGTGGAGGAGTCGATATGAAACTGAGTATTGAGAAAGGGATGCCAGTTTGTGCTGGTAACTAAGATTTTGAGGCCTCTTATCTTTTTTATCAGAGTGCTTAGACAACAATGTCTGCTTGGAGGGGTGTGTGACCTACATGGTATCCAAAAACATTTTGTCTACCAAAATTTAGTTTCATATTTAGTTTCAGATCTTTGTCCTTGCACCAGTTGTTGACATCATGGTAGAACTCATATTGGAACAGTTGCACTTGAGTGGTACAATAACACTCCCCAATTTATAGTCATCTGCAAAGTTAAATAAACATAGGTCAGGATCATTGGCCTAAAGATCTGAGGAAGGGAGTGGCAAATAGGAAAGTGCCCAAAACTGTATCATGTAGTACACCTCTGGTAACTTTTTTTTTTCTTTAAGAACAGATTGGTAATATTGTTGATCAAAATATCAGAGGCACTTTATTTCACACACTATATAATTGACTTATAGCAAGGTTGATTGTATGTAGCTTGTTTGCTTGTTTTTTTTTTTTTTTTTTTTTTTTTTTTACAGGGACAGTTGCTTGACTTATTCTTTCCCTGAACTCTTGTGGTTTCCTTCCAGTCGATTTCCCAGTCTTCAGTCTAGTCTCTGTCCACTCACCCATTGATGGTGACTACCAGACCCAGTATGCTTTATCCTCTGGATGAAGCACTCACTATTTGTTCTAGGGTATTTGTGTTAATAAATTCCAGGAAGCATTGTGCGTGAGAGTTTGAAGCAGAGTACATTTCCCAGTCTATACAGGGGTAAAGTCACCCATGAATAGGGTGTTTGGTTGGATGGTGATTGCCTCTACTAGTTTTAGGTAACAGTTGTGAGACTCCAGGGGCATAGATGTTGGTCTGTAGCTAGCCAAGATATGTTGAGAGACCTTACCTATGGTGAATTGCATGTGGATGAGCTCCACAGTGTCATCCTCTTTAAGCAAACTGGAGGAATGTTTGTCACTAACAGATCAAAACACCTCCACCATTGGCCTCGGTCTGTGATGTTGTTGTTCTAAATGTGTGGAAGGCACTGTAGTCTTGCACTTCTGGAGTACTTTCTACAGCTTTAAACCAAATCTTGGTCATGGCACAGATATGTACATTCTCCTGAGTGAAAAGGCTAAAAGGGTGTGGAGTTTTTTGATTAGCCTCTGAGCACTGAGAAGTAATACCTTAAGGTTGTTTGTTGACTTTTTCTTTGTATTGGTAGTTTTGTCTTTTTGATATAGCCTAAAAAAGGTTCTAAGGGAGGGGGTGAATGAAGTTTTATCCAATATCTGAAAGCCTAGAAGGGACAGCTGAAAGCCATCCTCGGCAACGCAACATGGCCTCTTGATCGTATTCTCCCATACTGACAGATATTGGAAGCTCATGGAGTCAAATAAGAAAGTAAGCAGATTATTAAAATCAATCATTTTATGTTTATAATGTGGCATCATCCTTGCTGAAGGTAGAATACTGCTCCCTGCAAGGTTCCTTCCTATCTGTGACACATATTCCAGGAAATCCATTATGATTCTTTTCATATAGTCTAGTGAGGTATATCTGAGGTCATTTACACCCACACAGACTATGATAGAATTATATTGGTACCTGGGGTGCAGTAACTTGAGCGCATGGGTGATATTGTAGATCCTAGCTCCAGACAGGCATCTAACCCTTATCTTCTCCTTGTCCAACCTGGTGAGTGGGGCACGTGTGTGTCATACAATTGAGTCCTCAATGACAAGAGTATTAGGTAAAGTGTATGCTTGCCTTATGGGCCTTGCAGTTCGGAGATCCAGGTGTAGCCTTATGAGAGATGTTTGGTGTTGCTTGGAGTATGTGCTTTAGTGATTTTTGAGGAGCAGTGTTGCCATTAGGTGGCTTTGGAGGTCTTTGCAATTTGGGAATGTTTCTTTTAAGTGCCTCAGAATAAGACAATCTGTGTCCGGAAAAGTTGAATGTGTGAGGGATGTAGTGTAGGGATTCCTGACAACCTCATTTTTTGCAAGATTTTTGTCTCCATGTTAGTTGTGCATTTACATCTCTCCCATACTGTATTATATTCTTTAATGATTTAGTTGTTGTCTGAAGAACATGAGACAATTACTACATTAAATACCAAAACCACGACTAAAACAATTACTCATGGAAACAGCGGTAGACTTGATAGATCCATGAACAAATACTATCAAATCCACTGATTTGATTAAAATGGATAAGTGCTTTCATCCAAAATACATTTAGACTTCATCAGATGAAAGAATTTGATCATATGATCACCTTTATACAATGAAATTATCACGTTAACATTTAAACTTGAGTAGAGCCAAAAATCTTAAAGCTGTAATCGCCAGTATTAACCAACGTGTAGCAGCATACTAAAAAATAAATAAATAAAACTAACCATAAACAATATATCTTGCAAACTATTAAGCACACCAACCATAAATAAATATGGTTAGATGACTAACAATCATAAGGACTCATGCATATGCCTTCTAAGCAACTGTAAGGATATATACATGTCCAATAGACAATTATCACTAAACACTGAATAAACTTTTATTATCTGAAATTGAACCTAATATTTCCTAATAAAAATATATATATTTTGATTTGTTTTGAATAAAACTTTATTTTAAGAATACTATTAATAGAAATGGTATCATTTAGGCCTGGGGGCGAGTAGCATCTAAAACGATCGGCTACCACAATTCTCTCTGTTCCAGTAATATGAACCATGGACTGCCCCTTGGACTAACTTCCACCTTTTCTATGACTATGAACTGGAATTTATATCCATTATTCTTTTTAATATGCTTATACAGCGCATTAGCGGACTTGCGCCTCGATTCATACATATGTTCGTAAATACGCTGTCTCAATTTTCCCTCTGTCTTATCAATATAAAAAGTGGAACAGCAAGAACACAGAGCGACACAAACAACACCTGTAGTTTGACAATTGAATTGACCTGATATCTTTAGACATTTATGACTAACCTGGATCTCAACACTACAGTAAACATGACAGCATTTGGAACAATAGCCACATCTTGACATTTTACCGTTTTAATAATGCAGGTATTAGAGATGTGATCAAATATATTTTTAAAATTAACATCCTGTTTATATATAATTTTTTGGCTATGCTCCCAGCACTTCAAAGGTGTCATTGACCATGATGATGAACTGCCAGTTCTTATTAATGATGTCTGAAATATGATCACTGTCGACACTATAGGTAGTGATGAAGGAGTGGCCAAAGCCCGAACTGCATGTTGATCTACCATGTTCAACATTTTTGTACATTGCCTGTTCTGCATGAACTGATGGCAATGCTAGAGTTGTTACCATTTGCATTAATAACCCCAGATGGATCAGCCCCAGTTTAAATAACAATGGGGCATAAAAAACCTGAACAATGCTTTCTAATAACCTCATACTTTATCTTTATTTATTTATTTTTATTTTACATTTGTTTACTGGGAAAGTCCAATTGGACACATGTCCTTTTTCAATGGAGGCCAGGGGAGAAAAGCTCCAACTTACAAATAAAACACACAAGGAAAAATATGTATACGGATAATACAAACAGGAATCACAACGTAACATAAATTCACAGTAGAGATTCTAAGTATACATTTCTAAAAGCCATTTGGGAAAGCCCTAATATTATATTATTTACACTTTTAATATATAGTTCTGTAAGTATACAATTCTGTGAAGACAACTGAGGATGTATTAGCAGTATATTATAAAACAGTTAGCAGAATATATAATAAATAAGTTAACTGGGATGGAAAAGAATGTCAACACTGTATCTCAGTGTAGAAATATAGGAACAGTACATATGTTTTATATTGTTATTGTTAACTGTAGCTTAGTATAATATCAGAAGAGTGCATAGAAATAGAAATATGAGAAGAGAATTTAACTCGAGAAAGTGATTGATCCCTAGCTACTTTATCAGCCAGGGGTAGAGCATGGACACAAAAATCTTATCAATATTAGTTTGTGTGCCGAATCGGAAAGAATAATGAGTGTATTGAAGTTAATTTTGAACTCTTAAAATATGTATGTCTCTAAAATTCATTGAGGCTATAAAACTGTTTACCTTTTTTGCTTGTGTCGTTAGTTTAACCTTACTATTTTTAGAGGTGTCTTCATCTGATAACAAGCAATTGAAATCTCCTGCCGGAATAATTTCTCCCTTTGCATGTAAAGTAATGAGATCCAAGTATTTCTTCACATATTTAGTTCCTAGACCAGGAATCCAATATGAGTTTACCAGTGTGAAGCATTTCTTATTAACTTCTAGCACTACTAAGATTAGCATTCTGTCTTTATCTGAAAAGGTGTTTAAAATTTTAGGTAGTATATAAGTATTATTCCATAGTATAAGAGTACCTCTCCTTTTGGATCTAAAGCAGGAATCCGTGAGAACTGTAAAACCATTAAATGATAATTTTTGCAAATCCTTCTCTAGCAAGTGGGTTTCCTGCAAGAAGGTTATCTGAGCTCTGTGCATTTTAATGAATTTAATTAAACCAGCTCTTTTAACATTGTTATTTAAGCCATTAATATTTAATGATAAGCATTTATATATCTTCATTTGTTAAAGTTACATTTAGAGCATTAATAATACCTTCCAAGTATAATGACTTGAAGTAATTCATGAAGTTATGTATCATGGATGAGTCAAAAATCTTTAGAAACAAATTCTGAAACCAATAACTAAGAAAACATAGATACATGGAACCTAAAGTTCCAGGTTTAGGTAATAAATTAACTAAACCACCCTTTAACACCATCTCACACACCAAAAACATACATAAATAGCTTTTGCTTTAAATGTAGTATGTACAAACAGTAAAGGATTTCTAAGGTAACTCAAACAAATATGAACATAAGAAGTCTATCAGGCAATCACAGTGGATTTGTATGTAATATTGTGTAAACCACTACTAAGTACTGGAAAATAAGGAGTCAGTTTCACCAATTAACCTAGTTGCTTTATAGGAATAATCATCTAATACCTATATATTTTATACCTGTATTACAGTCTCTTGTGTCCATAACTATAGCAATACAGCAGTTATACCAGTTTACTTATTTCCCCTTCCCCCCTTCCATTTTTATACCTTTATATGTTCAAGTAGACTAATAGTCATGAATGGAAAGAAGAAAGGGAGGAAGAAAAATAAAGGGGGGGCCATATGTTAGTCTATTAATACTAATTGAACAGAAGAGAGTGACCTAGAACATTTTAACAATCCATTCCTACAGTTTATGTAGTCATACAAAGATTTGAATCATAGTATTATAACTAGCATTGCAACTGAGTCTGATTATATTGCTTTAAATCTGTGTCAATGAGAATACCTAATATAGATTAAAGTTGCTTAAGCATGAAAGCAACAGTAGGAAAAGGAGACCCAGTCCTATATATATCTTTGCATTCACAATATTAAAGAAATTGATTGTTTAAGTAGTCAAATATTAATATATTATCATTTAGGGCTTGCTATCAAAACAAAGAATTGTATCCTGTCAAACTTCAGTGTTTCAAAGCAACAGACATACAGTAGCATTAAAATGCAATTTTCCTCACTAGACTAGTAAAATAATCGCTCCATTAAAGTCCTAGCTTATTAAAAATATATATTTAAAGTGATTCCATACCTTTAGATGCATAAAAGATGAAAAAACAACAAAAAAAAAAAACAGTTAATTTTTCTTCTAGTTTCATTTTCAGCTTTACTTCCTGGTTTCCAAGTCATGCATGAGTTCAAAGGTCATGTGATGTTATCGCTCACTGTATTCTTGCTTTCTGCTTCTCTAGCTTGCTGCTAGTGCCCTGTAGATGCTTGTGCATGTGAAGAAAAAGTTACAGAGGTTTAGAAAAAGAATTTTGGGCGGGAATTTCAAACAACAAAGTTGTATCCATTCTAAAGAAGCATAAAAAGTGCACGAGCAGCCTCCACAGTGAAAAAAAAAAAGATGAACAGCCCTTCTCTAAAAATGTTAGGAAAGTAAGATGTTCCCCATAAATCAATAATTTACATCCCTTAAACTTAATTAGGTTCATAGGTTCATACTATGCTATCTGCCCTGGGACATTTATAAGCCTAGCCCGAGTGTGTTTGACTTTTGTCACCCCTTGATTTGAGTTTACTGTGCCCTTTTTAAGGTTAGTTTACTGTGCCTCTGTCTAGTAGTGACACAGAAGTAATTCCCGGGGTAAACCTATGATCCCCCATCCACTCATCAAGATTCCTCTTGAAGAGAGTCAATGAAGGGCTCTGCCTAACATGGACTGGGATTCTATTCCAGAGTGAAGGGAGCCTCTGGGTTATGAATCTGTCCCTCCAGCATGTTCTCTTTATTTCTGTGCTGAGGTTCAAGTCCCTCGAGCACGTGGCTCTAAGGGATTTGGATTTTCTGAGGTGGAGCATGTCCATTAATTCTGGGTTGGACATAGCTTTATATGTCAGGCATAGATCGACTCGAAGTAGGCGGTATGCAACTGAGTAGAGCTGAAGTTTTTTTAACCGAGCAGCATATGGCATCTGTTTGAGTCCCTTGATCCTCTTTGTGAGGTACTTTTGGGGTCTTTCCAGTTGCTGCAGGTGTCGGGTAAGGTACATCCCAAAAGGGGCATTGTATTCTATCATGGGCCTGATGAGGGATGAATAAAGGGGCACGATGACCTCCCTTGATTTAGATGTGAATCCTTTCATGATAAGGTGGGCTATATAGAAGGCCTTTCTAACCACTTTGGCAATGTGGTTGTCAAAGGAGAGATTACTATCAACTTGGGTCCCCAGGTCCCTAATTACTTCCTCTGTACTTAATGGGTTAACACCTATGTGGTAATTTGTGGGCACTTTGTTTTTGCCAAAGGGTATGACTATACACTTTTTGGCATTTAGCTTTAGACCATGGCTCTGGCACCAGTTATCCATCTCTGTGAGACTTTTTTGAAGGATGCTCGTGTCAGCTGGAGAGTCAATTATGGTGCTCAGTTTGCAGTCGTCTGTGAACTTGGTCAGCCACAATCCTCCCGTGTTAGCCTGTACCTTGGAAAAATATATACCGAACAAGAGAGGTCCTAGGACTGAGCCCTGTGGGACACCACTTGTAACTGGTTTTGAGTCTGACATGGCTCCAGCAACTCTGACTCTGTGGGCTCTGTCTTTGAGCCAGTTTGCAACCCATCTTGTGACATAGGGGTTTATATTTAAGCTGGATAGCTTATCTATGATGCCTGAATGGGGTATTGTGTCAAAAGCCTTCGCGAGGTCCAGATAGGCTGTGTGGACTACCTTCCCTTCATCTATGGCCTTGGTGACTGTTTCAAAGAAGTCTACCAGGTTCAAGAGGCAGGATCTGCCCTTAACAAAGCCAAATTGGGTAGGATCTAGTGTCTGTAGGTCCCCAATGTCTTTGTTTATGAATTCCATGATGATCCTCTCCATAGCCTTGCAGACAAGCCTAGCCAGGCTTATGGGGCAATAGTTTCCAGGGTCCGTCGAGGCACCACCTTTGTGGAGAGGGACCACTGTTGCTGTACGCCATTCTTTGGGTACATATCCTGTAGTAAGGCTGAGATTGTACAGCAGTTTTACGTGAGGGTTTAGTTCCTCTTGGAGTTCATGTAGGACGCAACCTGGGACACTGTCTGGTCCCACTGAAGCAGTGTTTTGTGCTTTGGAGAGGGCGGCTTCCACCTGAGCATCTGAGATGTTAGGAAGGCTGCACTCTGCTGGGATAGATATTTGCTCTTTTTGGGGGGAGAAGTTTGCACTAAACCTGTCTGCCGGGATGTTGGCAATGTCTGTGGGTTCAGTGTATCTTTTGTCATTTAGAATCAACTCTGAGCATATCTGGGAGTTGCATCCCAGGTTCCTAACATAGCTAAAAAAAGCCTTGTGATTGTCTTTAGTGTCCTGTGCAATTTTTCTCTCGAAGCTGGCCTTGGAAGATTTTATGAGGGATCGTAATTTTTTGCTAGTACTGATCAGAGATGCCTTCCCTTTTAGGGATTTTTCTCTATCATGTAGTAGCTTCCTCCTTCTGTTGTACAGCTTATTTATGGCTGGGGTCCACCAGACTGGACGCCTGCCCTTGGACGATTGGGTCTTGATTTTGTTTGGGATACCATGATCCATGCATTCCTGGAGGTGTCCATAGAATGCATTTATATAGGATTCTGCAGTTTGGGCCGTAGTTTCGACTGGCCCGAGGGCCTTGAAGGATTCCACCTTGGTTTTGAGAAGTGTGAAGTTCACTTTTGAGAAGGTTTTCACTTTGGTTTTCTGGGATGGGGGTGGGGTCGGTTGTGGATATCCAGTGAGATTAATTTATGGTCTGATCTTACCAATGAGGGGTTTACTTCTGGTATGGAGCATAGAGTCCCCATGTTGGTAATGATCAGGTCGAGTATGTTTTCCCCTCTTGTGGGAATGGTGACTAGTTGTTCCATAGCATTTGAGTTTATAAATTCCAGGAACCTTCGGGCTAGGGTGTTGGGGCTTGAGTAATGCTCCCAGTCTATGTTTGGGTAGTTGAAGTCACCCAATATAATGGTGTTTGTAGAGATCTTCATGTTCTCCAATGTTTTCAGGAAAGCCGAGTGGGATTCCTGATTTTGAGAGGGTGGTCTGTAGCATGTTATAAACTGAAAAGCAGTTTTGCCCATTGTTAGTTGCACATGGATGGTCTCTGATGCTTCGTGCAATGCCACTAACCTGGAGGTGTGGGTATCCTTGATAAATATGGATACTCCCCCCTCCTTTTGTGGTTCTGTCCGAGATTTGGGTCCGAAAAGCATGATATGAGGTATAACCTGATAGTACTGGGGTGCTCTCCGAAACCTTAAACCAGGTTTCTGTCACTGCACAGATATCAATGTTTTCCATACTGAGGAGAGCTTCAAGTGCGTGCATCTTGAGGTTTAGACTTCTGGCGTTTAGCAGCATTACCCTTAGTTTCTTGTTCATTGTGTTGCTTATGGAGGTGGGTTTGTCTTTTGAGCTTTGCCTAAAAAAGGCACTATGGGGGTGGCAAAAGCCTTTGCCAATATCTGAAAGCCCAGGGGTGACAGGTGCAAGCCGTCCCTAGTGAAGCAATACGGCTTGTCGAGCATGTCATCCCAGGATGGCAGACACTGGATCCCCTTTGAATGACACCAAAATTTTAGCCAATTGTTAAAATCGATCATTTTGTCTTTATATTGCGACATCATTCTAGGTGAGGGTAAGATGCTGCTCAAGGTCAGAGTCATACCAGCCTGGGCTACATGATCAGAGAGCTCCTCTATGTCTCTTCATATTGTCGAGGGAGGTACATCTCAGGTCATTCACACCAGCATGTACTATGACTGAGTTATATGTGTACTTGCTTTGGAGTGACTTGAGTGCTTGCATTATGTGGCAGATCGTAGTGCCCGACAGGCAGCTCACTGTGACCTTCTCTTTGTTCAGTCTGGTGAGTGGAACGTCAGTGTGTCTGACTATAGAATCACCTATTACGAGTGTATCAGGTGTGTTATTCAGCATTAAGGGCTGTGACTGTTTGGCACACTGACTTTGTGAGCTATATGTTGCACATGTTTTGTTTTGGGGTAGCGTTTGCTTGGATGTCTGCTTTGGAGGTCTCTGCTGCTTAGGCAGATTTTTATTTAGATCCTCCGAGTATGTTTTTGTGTGTTTATGTGTTTGGTTTGCTGTTGTGGTAGGACTATGTGAGACTGGATTTGTATTGTGTGAGGTTACCTTCTCCTCCTGACTGGTTACACCAGTTCTGAGATGAGAGAGCTCAGCCTCCAGTTTGGCTATATGGTTGCATCTCTCACATACATTTGAACCTGTTTGGACGAGGAGAGGGTTGCCTGTGTACATGAGATAGTTGTAACATTGCCTCAAGATCCCCAGATTCACCAGCTGGACTGGAAAGGAAACCATTAATTGACCTTAGGATATGCTAGAGTAGTATAGGGAAGAATTAAAATAAGAGCATTTAGTTAATGTAAAGCACTGGATGTTGATATATTACACTAATAAATGCAGATTTTAAGTAAAGACAGATATATTAATCATGATATGCACATCTTTCAA